>NC_135237.1:562318534-562632867 GCF_051348905.1 Ranitomeya variabilis | reverse complement strand
ATGATGACGGGACATACGTCTAGGCATTGCCGACACTGTTAGAGAGTGAAGGGGAAGCCGGCACCGGAGAGTGCAGTGGAGGACCAGTGGAGACCTGCGGCTGCAGGCACCACTGAGGGACTCGTCAAGTATAAATTTTTATTGTGTTTTTAATCCGTTCCCAGCCCATCTGTTTATTCTGTTTTGTTGTCAGGAGAACTCGGATCATAAAAGAACAACATTTATTAAGGCAATTGGGGCTCTGTGATGGTGTGATATGCTATGTGGGTATCATTTTTGTGTATATTTCTGTTTTACTTATTTTCATGGTGTTCTCTTGTAGAAGGAGTTATTTGCTAATCGATGAATGGCTGTTGCTGCCATCTGATATCAGCCCCACAGTACTGTATTGTATGCTGATGACATGTTGACCTAGCTTGTTGAAACAATGAGCCCCTGAGACCTTCCCCCTCCTGACCTGTGAATGAGGAGGTGAGACACAGATCAGTCTTGTGTGGAATGATGATGTCAACACAGCACATCAGAGAGAAGGGGAAGCATATGGACCATTTTTTATCCTCTGTCTGCGGGATTATTGGACTCTCATCTCCTTGGACATTTATCCGGTTACTGAACTGCATTCAGCTTCTGGACTATCTTATCATTTGTGTGGTGGATTGTATATGGACATTTCATGTTTTTGCCTAAATAAAGCTTTTGGAATTGTTCACTGTTCTCTTGCTCTGTTGATTGTGTGATACCGGAACAGGACCCCGTGACAACTGGTGGCAAGCAGCGGTATCAACAGAGCGTAACCTAATGTAGAACCACCCACAGAGTGAGTACAGAAATTGGATTGTATCCAGTTTGCAGGAGAGAGCCAGAGACCTGGGCCTGAACTACCAGGGACTGATGCCTTAATTGACCTACTGGTGGGTGCCAGCCCAGCCACCTCCTCCCATATGTCTGAAGGACGAGCACTCAAGACGAGGACCCCCACCCCAAAAAGCCAGTGGGTGGTGTGGTAAGAAGAAGAGATGGCGTTTCTGGGCTCAGGCGTCTCTCAGGAGTACAAGGAGGAGCCTGCCCGCCTGGCACAGCGGAGACAAGAAGCAATGGAGCTTGAAAGAGGGAGTAATGCAATGTGGAATGTAAACCCAATGATCCAGGAGCCTGTACGGATCACCCGGACAGAGTTTAAGCCATTTGATGAGGCTTCCGGAGATGTGGAGGGGTTCTTCAAGGACTTTGAGCAGCAGTCTGCTGTGATGGAGGTGCCCCACTCTGGCTGGATGCGTTTGTTAGTGGGACTCCTGAACGATAGCCTGGCGGAGGCTTACCGAACCATTGACTCAAAGTGGAATCGGGATTATAACATTGTAAAGCGGACTGTCCTGGATTACCATGCTATCACCCTAGACTCATATAGGGCCAAGTTCCGAGACCTCCAATGCACTACGGGGGGATTATTGGACTCTCATCTCCTTGGACATTTATCCGGTTACTGCACTGCATTTGGCTTCTGAACTATCTTATCCTTTGTGTGGTGGATCGTATATGGACCTTTCATGTTTTTGTCTAAATAAAGCTTTTGGAATTGTTCACTATTCTCTTGCTCTGTTGATTGTGTGATACTGGAGAAGGACCCCGTAACAGGCTCATTCAATTTGCATTAAATAAATTCAATGCAAATCAAATTTCCATTATGATTTTGAGGGAATTTTGGGAATTCCAATTTTGTCACATTCGCTCACCTCTACGGGCTGGTCACTTATGGCTACCGTATGTTGGGTAAGGTCCAATTTGTGTAGAAATTGAAAAAATGTATAATTTCCTAAGTAGATATAAATGCTACATTAGTAGATAGGATTTCGTTTAGTGAATATGCCGCCCTCTACTCACACGGCACAACTGCCCTCTATCCTGAACCTTTACTACGGTTTGGGGGTGTATGTCAGATAGAGTTGTTGACTTGTGAAAATCTCCGCACACAAAGAGCATTTATCCACAGAAAACTGTCCATTTTTGTCAATTTTGCCTGCAGAATTCACAGAGATGTTTTTGTTCTGACAGCTGCCACTTAAAGAAATGGTTTTCTCGTCCATCATTTGTCAGCGGCGGTTGCGCTCCTGACAGATCATTGCCCTTTCTGAAGCCGGTGGTGCCATCTCTGATCTCTTTCCATCAAGTGGCTATTCTTCTTTATTCCTGACAGTCTCTAATACAGATAATATCCTTACTCTTAGAATAAAGATCAGATTGATGTTGGCGCATGATACACGTGGCTGTATACTGGAGCTTATATGTATAAAATATAATACAAGTAAGCATAGAAACACCTAGAATGACGGAGGCCAGTGTCCTGTTAGTGTCAGGTTTCTACATCTTTTCCTGCTTGGATTGCCCCAGCTGAACCACCATATTACCTTCACAGCAGTGAAAAAAAAAGATCGCCATACAATGCCCCAATTACCCCGCTGACATTATCCTACTGTTATGTATAATTACCACCTTCCCCACTGGGACCACACAACTCTGAACACGGCTAACCCTTGTCATCATAAACCAAATCCCCCTTTATTGACCGTGCCAAGCAAACTCCACGGTGGAAAAGCCAAAAGCCTTCCATCATCAATGATCACATATCACAGTGCAGTAATATCTGCCTGACCAGTGCATGATGTGGTTGGCAGAAGGTTGGATGTTTGGGATAGGACATAGAGGCAGAGCAAGGGCAAGCCATTGCTTGTTTTGGTCTCTACTTCTTGCTGGATGGCTTTGGGCATGATGGTGACCATGGATAGTGCACAGGTTGGTGTCCTCCAACCGCCCCACCGGATGAGCTTCTCTGGCTTCCTTCTTGGCCATGACCTCTCTGAAGGCAAAGAACGTTTTTTCGTTATCAGCCATTTGTTTGAGGTTGGGATGGGGCAATACACTTCCAGCGTTAAGGGGCTTGGGTTGAAGTCTAATTGCAGTGACTCCCCGGTTGACACTTAGTCTCGATGTCCCAATGTGTATCTGCACTGTTGACTAACACCTCTCCTACAAATGCATGATTTGGCTTGAGGCAGAAGGTAGATGGTGGCACATGGGGTAAAATATACTACACTGTGCCGCTAATGAAAATCTTTCGATCTGAAAGGTAAGTGACCAATACTCTACCAGCATCATTGGGCTGGAATAAAAAGTCATGCCACTTCATTTCAGTGACATCGTTTCTTGACTTGGACAGCTCTGGTTGAATCTTGCACCTCACCAGCCATTGGAGTTTGCCCCTCCACCACTTTCAGTAGCGTTGTGTTTTCAGGCCCCAATCTAACTCTCCTTTAGTTTGACAAGTATAGACAGTTTTTGACTCACCCAGTACCGTAAAATAAAAAATCTATATTGAGTCTTCCTCATATTTACTCCTTTCACTCCCGAGCTGTCCAACAGGCGCGGGATATAGTACAAAAAGAAGCTCATATAAGACTGGAACCGATATTCTCTGCTTTTTCTTTATTAGGCGGCACATGCTTGAAGTCACCTATATGCCCCAAAAGAGAAAATAAGAAGAATTTATCCCATTTTTGAGTGGGATTCATCTAATAATGTAGGCAGGAAGTAAGATTGGCTGTTGTTTGGGTACAATTCTTTTTTATTTTTATGCTCTATTAATGACATTTGACTCCAACCATCAAGGCTCTGTCTCGAAAAACACTTTTCTTCTGCAAAGAAAATCTCCAGACACTTGAGTGCACTTGGCGGAATGATAATCTTCGCACCTTTGCTTTGTGTTTCTGTTTGGAGATCCATCGATGCCTCTTTTCAGTTCATTTAAAAAGCACTATAATGTAGCGCTCGCGCGCGACGCCTCCACCGCTCTCACTCTAATGCAGGGCCATCTACTGCTTTCGGAAAGCCATATCTGCCAGTATTTTGGCAAAATGCACTTCATTTCGTGGAGAGACGCAGCTCCGATGCACTGGGAAATGCACGACCCGCGCTGCCCTCACTCCGGCTGATCAGAATTAATGTCTCATCAGAAGGCCGTTTATTAACAAGTGACAAGTCCCATTTCAGCATTATGGTGAATGCAGCATTTGTGGCGCATGAACCTTTCCCACTTATCACAATGACCCGTAAATGACAAAATGGGAAATTAAATTGCCAAAAAAAAATAATTCAGATGTGCACAATAAGAGAAGCTGAATTATTGCACATTCCTGCACATGTGGCTGGTGGTAAGGACCTCCGAAGTGCAGGCGAAGAAATACATATTCTGGATTAATACGATACAGAGACGGAAAACTGCATCTATATAGACTGGAAAGCAACTGATTGACAAAGCAAAGTGCAGCATTAATTATGTACCGTCCCCCGACAGCACCCAGGGCCGATAGCAGGTTATTCCTCCCCATATCAGCAGTCAGGGCCGATAGCAGGTTATTCCTCCCCATATCAGCAGTCAGGGCCGATAGCAGGTTATTCCTCCCCATATCAGCAGTCAGGGCCGATAGCAGGTTATTCCTCCCCATATCAGCAGTCAGGGTTCTTCAAGACATATTGACTATAAGAATAGAGAAATGTCCGACCAATAGTTTGTATGAAGTGAAGCCGTACAACTAAATGCACCTGTATTGCTGCCTCATACCTAACCTTCATGACATCCATCGAAAATGTTTTTATACAGGATTTGGTGGAGTTTTTTACAGCCCTGATTCCTAAAACTGCAGCAAAAAAAGCTATTGCGCAAAAACTGCAGCAGTTTTAGTGTTATAAAAAATAGGCAGCAAAAGTAAAAAAAGAAACTACTGAAAACTATGAAACAAGTAACAGCAAACTCTAAGTCTGTAAATGGAAGTATTGTACCAGTTATATGTATGTGCATAAGGGCAGTGTTATAGTATTATATTCTTGTACATCGGGGCAGTATTATAGTAGTTATATTCTTGTACATCGGGGCAGTATTATAGTAGTTATATTCTTGTACATCGGGGCAGTATTATAGTAGTTATATTCTTGTACATCGGGGCAGTATTATAGTAGTTATATTCTTGTACATCGGGGCAGTATTATAGTAGTTATATTCTTGTACATGGGAGCAGTATTATAGTAGTTATATTCTTGTACATAGGAGCAGTATTATAGTAGTTATATTCTTGTACATAGGAGCAGTATTATAGTAGTTATATTCTTGTACATAGGAGCAGTATTATAGTAGTTATATTCTTGTACATAGGAGCAGTACTATAGTAGTTATATTCTTGTACATAGGAGCAGTATTATAGTAGTTATATTCTTGTACATAGGAGCAGTATTACGGTAGTTATATTCTTGTACATAGGGGCAGTGTTATAGTAGTTAAATTCTTGTACATAGGAGCAGTATTATAGTAGTTCTATTCTTGTACATAGGAGCAGTATTATAGTAGTTATATTCTTGTACATAGGGGCTGTATTATATTAGTTATATTCTTGTACAAAGGGGCAGTATTATAGTAGTTATATTCTTGTACAAAGGGGCAGTATTATAGTAGTTATATTCTTGTACATACGAGTTGTATTATAGTAGTTATATTCTTGTATATAGAGCAGTATTATAGTAGTTATATTCTTGTAAATAGGAGCAGTATTATAGTAGTTATATTCTTGTACATAGGAGCAGTATTATAGTAGTTATATTCTTGTACATAGGGGCATTATTATAGTAGTTATATTCTTGTACATAGGGGCAGTATTATAGTAGTTATATTCTTGTACAAAGGGGCAGTATTATAGTAGTTATATTCTTGTACATAGGGGCAGTATTATAGTAGGTATATTCTTGTACATAGGAGCAGTATTATAGTAGTTATATTCTTCTACATAGGAGCAGTATTATAGTAGGTATATTCTTGTACATAGGGGGCAGTATTATAGTAGTCATATTCCTGTACATAGGAGGCAGTATCATAGTAGTGATATTCTTGTACATAGGAGCAGTATTATAGTAGTTATATTCTTCTACATAGGGGCAGTATTATAGTAGTTATATTCTTGTATATAGGAAAAGTATTATAGTAGTTATATTCTTGTACATAGGAGCAGTATTATAGTAGTTATATTCTTGCACATAGGAGCAGTATTATCGTAGGTATATTCTTGCACATAGGAGCAGTATTATAGTAGTTATATTCTTGCACATAGGAGCAGTATTATAGGAGGCATATTCTTGCACATAGGAGCAGTATTATAGTAGTTATATTCATGTACATAGGAGCAGTATTATAGTAGTTATATTCTTGTACATAGGGGCAGTATTATAGTAGTTATATTCTTGTAGATAGGGGCAGTATTAATGCAGTTATATCCTTGTACATAAGGGGCAGTATTATAGTAGTTATATTCTTGTACATAGGGGCAGTATTATAGTAGTTATATTCTCGTACATAGGAGCAGTATTATAGTAGTTATATTCTTGTACATATGGGCAGTATTATAGTAGTTATATTCATGTACATAGGAGCAGTATTATAGTAGTTATATTCTTGTATATAGAGGCAGTATTATAGTAGTTAAATTCTTGTACATAGGAGCAGTATCATAGTAGTTATATTCTTGTACATAGGGGCAGTATTATAGTAGTTATATTCTTGCACATAGGAGCAGTATTATAGTAGTTATATTCTTGTACATAGGGGCAGTATTATAGTAGTTACATTCTTGTACATAGGGGCAGTATTATAGTAGTTATATTCTTGCACATATGAGCAGTATTATAGTAGTTATATTCTTGTACATAGGGGCAGTATTATAGTAGTTATATTCTTGTACATAGGGGCAGTATTATAGTAGTTATATTCTTGTACATAGGAGCAGTATTATAGTAGTTATATTCTTGTACATAGGGGCAGTATTATAGTAGTTATATTCTTGTACATAGGGGCAGTATTATAGTAGTTATATTCTTGTACATAGGGGCAGTATTATAGTAGTTATATTCTTGTACATAGGGGCAGTATTATAGTAGTTATATTCTTGTACATAGGGGCAGTATTAATGTAGTTATATCCTTGTACATAGGAACAGTATTATAGTAGTTATATTCTTGTACATAGGGGCAGTATTATAGTAGTTATATTCTTGCACATATGAGCAGTATTATAGTAGTTATATTCTTGTACATAGGGGCAGTATTATAGTAGTTATATTCTTGTACATAGGGGCAGTATTATAGTAGTTATATTCTTGTACATAGGAGCAGTATTATAGTAGTTATATTCTTGTACATAGGAGCAGTATTATAGTAGTTTTATTCTTGTATATAGGGGCAGTATTAATGTAGTTATATTCTTGCACATAAGGGGCAGTATTATAGTACTGTGAATTAGATTCATTTTTTTTCCATGCTTGTTTAGCTCCCACTACTTATAATGTATGCTATCTATGCAGTACGAGTATTTTTTCAACTTTCTAATATGGTCTTTCACACCATTTTAGTAATAGGAAGATATATATATATATATATATATATATATATATATATATATGTCTATATTTATATCTAGATATATACGGTAGTCATTTTTTAACATTTTCAGCATCATAATAAAGCTGTCTAATGCTGTGTAGGCCTCCACGTGTCTCGCTGGATGCTGGCACCGCTTTGACGGCAATATTTTGAAATCATATTATTTACACTCCTCAAAGAAAATTTAAAGCTGATCCTGGAAATGTATTTTCCAATATGATTAACCTTGCGCCGATGCAGTGACCCAGAAACCTGTGTATGTCAGGAGCCCGGTCAGCAGATACTAGATTAAGACTGCACAGAGCGAATCGTTCCACTAACCTTTTTTTTCATGGATTCACAAAACTGCAACTGGAATTACGATAATTAATATACAGAGATGCATCGGCCTCGTTTGCATTCATAAAACCCAAAGAAAAATTCTGCATGACTATTCTTATATGTGAGTGGGATTTTACTTTAATTTTTAATTTTTTTTTTTCCAAAAAGAAGAGAACTGCCTGTAAAATGTAATTTACCTGGCTTTCTCCTCCAGACGTCTGGGAATGTGCCTTGCATATTACATGACGGAGGATGAGCAGATCTGGGTCTCTCTGCTCATATACATCAGCAAACAGCAAGGACTGGCTTAGAACTTTCCGCTGATGTCCATACGCGCTGATACAGCAGAATTGATGTGAATCGGTTTGCAGAACTGGGTCCATTAGCCTCATCTGATGGTCGCCATGAGTGGAGAATTGTTTCTTGACTGACGGCATCCACGGCTCTAATTTTGAGTAGCCAGCCTTGCACAATATTGCATATTTTTCAGGGCGCGCCGCCACACCAGGCTGGCTAACTAAAAGAAGAGCCATGATGCCATCAGGGAAGAGGGATTTTTCAGGCTTCCAATCTGGGGGCCACAGATTACTGATGTGGACCGTTGGGCCGGAACCTGCAAATTGGTTCCCACCAACTCTAGAAGATTGATAAAAACTAAGTCTTTTCTTATAGTTATGGAGCATTTATGTTTTGTTCTGATGATTTAAGAAAAGGTATTTGTCTATTTTTCAAAAAAATTATTGCCTTAAAAGTCATCCGCACCTTTGCAGCTTCCATTACTTTGTATATACAGCTAGGATACAGACATACACAAAACAGATTAATGCAGCTGCTGTCCCAGACTTCAAGTATGCTCTTGCTATCTCCATTTTAAAGGAAACCTTCGAATTGCACTTTTTCCTTGGAGCTCGTTGCTTACACACAAGCAACATTGTTTAAGATGGAGAGTTGCAAGAGACCAAGGTATATACTGTAGACAAGAGCATTAAGACATGGGTGCGATAGATGGGTGAGCTCCACATGAAACACCCACTCAACATCTGTAGCAAGCAACATGTTCCAACTTCTGAATCTGTAGATTCACAAGCAAGATAGACACACTGAGCTCTAAACCTGCTGCTTCACAAGTAAGGTATGTTCATTCAAATCTTAACCTGCAGCTGCAGCAAGGAACACCCACTGAACTTTGAAGTTGAGGTTTCACAAGCAGGGAACACCCACTGAACTCTTAACTTGTACATTCACAAGAAGAGAACATCCACTGAACTTTGGGCTTGTAGCTTCACAAGCAGGAAACACCCACTGAACTCCAAACTTGTAGATTTACAAGCAGGAAACACCCACTGAACTCCGAACTTGTAGCTTCACAAGCAGGAAACACCCACTGAACTCCGAACTTGTAGATTCACAAGCAGGAAACACCCACTGAACTCTGAGCTTGTAGCACAAGCAGGAAACACCCACTGAACTAAGAGCTTGTAGCTTCACAAGCATGAAACACCCACTGAACTCTTAGCTTGTAGATTCACAAGCAGGGAACATCCTACTGAACTCCAAACTTGTAGATTCACAAGCAGGAAACACCCACTGAACTCTGAGCTTGTAGCACCAGCAGGAAACACCCACTGAACTAAGAGCTTGTAGCTTCACAAGCATGAAACACCCACTGAACTCTTAGCTTGTAGATTCACAAGCAGGGAACATCCTACTGAACTCCAAACTTGTAGATTCACAAGCAGGAAACATCCACTGAACTCTGAGCTTATAGCACAAGCAGGAAACACCCACTGAACTCTGAGCTTGTAGCTTCACAAGCAGGGAACGCTCACTGAACTCTGAGCTTGTAGATTCACAAGCAGGAAACACTCACTGAACTCTGAGCTTGTAGCTTCACAAGCAGGAAACATCCACTGAACTCTGAGCTTGTAGCACAAGCAATAAACACCCACTGAACTCTGAGCTTGTAGCACAAGCATGAAACACCCACTGAACTTATAGCTTGTAGCTTCACAAGCAGGGAACACTCACTGAACTCTGAACTTGTAGCTTCACAAGCAGGAACCACCCACTGAACTCTGAGCTTGAAGCAAAAACACGAAACACCCACTGAACTCATAGCTTGTAGCTTCACAAGCAGGGGACACTCACTGAACTCTGAACTTCTAGCTTCACAAGCAAACATGTTGATATAATTCCAAATAAAGATAAAAAAGCAAAACTAAACTTTTCAAGCAACACAGTAGAATCTAAATCTTTCCAAATACAGAGCCTCATATACAATTTTTCCCTTAAAAAGTTGCACCTATATTTCCCCTGATCCATTTATACACTATTTAATTCCTAGCAAGCTATTAGACCATATCATGAGCACACACTTATTGAAATGGAGAAAATATCTATACAGAACATAAATGTATAATTCTTCTTCCTAAACATGTTGTATATTAATAGTTACAGACAACCAGGCCCAAACAATTGACCATAATGGACCATATACTGAACCTTATCAGTAATCAAATATTGGACATAAATCTACAGCATGCCAAAAATCTTTTTTTTATTCATTAATATATGCACAGAACTGATCAGTCTTACTCTGGTGTCCACAGGAAGGTTTCAGTGATGGTCATTCGTGGTAACATGTGGTTTGCATGAGCGACTCCTGAAGTTCAGTTCCCCACCTTGAATTTCAGACATTTGACCATTCTTTGGGAAAACTTATTGGTTCCTTGGCTGTGTACTTAGGGGTCAACCGGGACCATTGTATGGCAACTTGTCTTTGCCTTGCCATCTTGGATACTACTTGACTTTTTAATACTCTTACCCTCAAATGCATCCATAATTAGTCCATTTTGAACACAAACGACTCTTGTCCTGACATGTGATTGGATGTTTTACCCCATAACAGCAATATGGTGAAAGCAAATTATGCTTCATTGATGTCCCTAATTGCCATTAAATAAATACAGTGGCATTCACTGGAAATTACGAGACCCACCATTGAGCTCCCGCATTGGTTTGCACTTATATGGTCCTCTTATGTATGTTCCATTGCTTGCCTTTTAGGGTTAGTGGTACTTTAATGAGTACTAATTTGCTGACACCTCCTCAAAAATTGCTTGCACCGCATTTGGCTAACGGTAGACTAAGCTCAATAATAGATTCAGCCAACTTTTATGGTATTTGCAGAATTTTACGATACTCCAGATGATTTTTTTTCCATTAACGGCCAATAAGGGGGAGAAGAGGCGATCCCAAATAACTCCTTCATTATCGGTGATGGTTTGCAATTTTCTCTGTACTCTACCAATACAGTTCGGTTATGTTAGCAATTAATTACAACTTGGGTTCTGCAGTCATTAAAGTGGTAAGACTAGATAGATTCATCCTTGTCTCTTGTGAAATAATGGCAATCTGCCCAGATTTTTTTTTTTCAAGTCCTGCCATCTAGACTTGCCCTATGTGAATTGGCCTGAAACGACAGCCGCTTGGCTCCAGTATCGGTCAATGTCATTGTTCCTTCACCTTAGCCTAAGAAACTATTCAACGAGATCTTGTAAGGTCAATTTGTGCCCGGAATATCCCAAGTATCCGAGATCTTGTAAGGTCAATTTGTGCCCGGAATATCCCAAGTATCCGAGATCTTGTAAGGTCAATTTGTGCCCGGAATATCCCAAGTATCCATGCTCCGAAATGACAGGTGACCTCTATCATAACCCCTTCTTGTAAACAGACTTCATTAACTTTCCCCACCCTGCAAATATATTTAGAAAGCTAAGACATTACATGTGAGATCCGCACTTTTCCTGTAAACCTCCAGAGAGACTATTAGGAAGCACAATGATATCTGCCTCCAGCTAATACCCTATTAAGTAACTAGATATCAACTTAATTTCTCCAGAGCTGCAAACTTACATGTTAATGGAGGGTGGAGAAAATTTTCAGTTTGCTGAATGTTCAGAAATGAAAATGAAAACAGTAAGAGAGGTCACCCGCCACGCTTAATTACAAGATGTCTTATCTGAACGAGCCTGATGTACCAACCCAGTGATGCCGACATCATAAACAAGAGTGTAAACCAACACATGGAAATCTCAACTACTGGATCACAATTTAGGACAAAAATAAAAAAAAAATATTTGAAAATTTTTAACTAAGAATTTTTTGTGGAGTTGATTAGTGTTGAGCAATTGTGCTCGGATAAGATGTTTTCTGACTGAGTACACGGACTGAGTATCTTCAGCGCGCTCGAATACTATGTTCGAGTCTCGGCGGCTGCATGTCTCGCAGCTGTTCGACAAATGCAACACATGCAGGGATATTCACGCAAACAGACAATTATTGCATGTGTTGTGGCTGTAGAACAGCCAAGGCGACTCGAACATAGTATTCGAGCGTGCCGGAGACACTTGGTTAGCACCCAAGAGTGCTCGAATAACACCTTATCCAACAATGTTCTCTCAACACTAGAGTTGATGCCTCTTTTTTTACCCAACGTCTTTAACTCTCACCACTTGTACTTTCTAAGTTTCTCAGATTCATTTTCATTATATAAAAGCTATGGAAATGTAGAGAAATCCATACTAATGTCTGAGGATTGAGTGGCCAAGAAAAACCCAATTTGATTGTAGCCCACCTAAGAATGACCAAACCTGGAATAGAAGTCTTCAAATCTGAAGTAATATGTGTACAGAAGGTAATATAGCCGATCCTAGTAAGAATAAGTATCATTGTTAAATATTTTTTGCCATTTTGAATCCCCTGCACTACTTGATTCGTTGACGGAAGCGCTCATTCTATTCTTGAGTGTGCACAGAGCAGTGTGTGGATCGAGATACTTTCTCTTGTGCTCTTGCATACGCTGGAAGCTTCTGCCCTACAGATGAGCAAATATATTCAAGTAGAATTGAATTCTATTTGAATATACAAAAAAAACAGTATTTTTGAGAATAAGGATTTTCGTAACTGACCGCCATTTTGCTGAACCATAGACGGGCGGCAAAAAAACCCCAAAACATCTTATACTCACTTCACCACTCACCTGTCCAGCCCTTTCCATGCTCGTTGACCACTATCATTCCACTTCTGGCCATGACCAAGCCTCGGAGGTCACTGGGCATCACACGACATGACGTTAGCAGGGACGTAACAACAAAAGGTGCAGGGGTTGCAATCGCACCATGAGCTTCAAATTCTGCCATGTACGTGTGACATGCAGTGACCACTAGGGCCTTGTTGTGGCCGGAAGTCCTGGCCAAGGGTGAAGTTCCCGGGAGATACATCTAAAGTAGTGGCGGCTCTAACAACAGCAGAGGTCTGGACGGTTGAGCCATGAGGCAGGGATAAGTTTTTTTGTTTTTTTTACATCTTATGTTTATTATGCTGTGGGATCTGGAGAGAACCCAGAACATAATAATGGACATTGAATTTGCAGAGAATAACTTAGCTGCAAATTGAATTTAGTGGGAAAATCCAAGTGATTTGACTAATTTGTATTTTGACGGATCTGCTCATCTATATTTTACTCTTTGACTTAAGCAATCAGTAGGATCTCGGAGCATTGACATAGTTACATAGTTATTAAGGTTGAAGGAAGACTGTAAGTCCATCTAGTTCAACCCATAGCCTAACCTAACATGCCCTAACATGTTGATCCAGAGGAAGGCAAAAAAAACCCATGTGGCAAAGAGTAACTCCACCATGGGGAAAAAAATTCCTTCCCGACTCCACATACGGCAATCAGACTAGTTCCCTGGATCAACGCCCTATCAAGGAATCTAGTGTATATACCCTGTAACATTATACTTTTCGAGAAGGGCATCCAGTCCCCTCTTAAATTTAATTAATGAATCACTGTTATTACAACATCATACGGCAGAGAGTTCCATAGTCTCACTGCTCTTACAGTAAAGAATCCGCGTCTGTTATTATGCTTAAACCTTTTTTCCTCCAGACGTAGAGGATGCCCCCTTGTCCCTGTCTCAGGTCTATGATTAAAAAGATCATCAGAAAGGTCTTTGTACTGTCCCCTCATATATTTATACATTAAAATAAGATCACCCCTTAGTCTTCGTTTTTCCAAACTAAATAGCCCCAAGTGTAATAACCTATCTTGGTATTGCAGACCCCCCAGTCCTCTAATAACCTTGGTCGCTCTTCTCTGCACCCGCTCCAGTTCAGCTATGTCTTTCTTATACACCGGAGACCAGAACTGTGCACAGTATTCTAAGTGTGGTCGAACTAGTGACTTGTATAGAGGTAAAATTATGTTCTCCTCATGAGCATCTATGCCTCTTTTAATGCATCCCATTATTTTATTTGCCTTTGTAGCAGCTGCCTGACACTGGCCACTGAATATGAGTTTGTCATCCACCCATACACCCAGGTCTTTTTCATTGACGGTTTTGCCCAGAGTTTTGGAATTAAGCACATAGTTATACATCTTATTACTTCTACCCAAGTGCATGACCTTACATTTATCCCCATTAAAGCTCATTTGCCATTTATCAGCCCAAGCTGATAAAGACAAGAGAGGCTATAAAAAAATTAAATATTAAAAGTTTAGATACACTAAAGGGTTTTTGTATACTACGATTGCAGAAAGTAGCAAAATGATTTCTTATAGAAAAACATATCAACATGTTTCTATTGCCATAGTTGGGGTCATTCCAATTAATTACCGGTCTACACGTCAAGTACTCCAGTAAAATTAAATTCTAACCTATGCACAGGACAGGTAATAACTACTAGATTAGGGGTGGTAGGGGATGGGCAACCACTGACACCCCACTGATCACTGGAATGGGGACTGTGGTCCCTTGTGAAAATAAAGTGATCGTTATCTGCACTGTTACTTCATTCTTGACCACTGATCACCCCTGTTCTTCCAATCATTCATGGTTTCTGCAGTCGAAACAGATTAATCTAGTATTTATCGCCTATCCCGAGAAAAGTTTATAGCTCAAAACTGAAAACTTTCTAGTTTGGCCAAGTTGATGTAAAAACTGTAGTAAACTGGAAAGAAAAAGTAAGAACTCTGGTCTGATGAGTCCCAGGTGTCTTTCTGCATGGAGTCAACATTTCCATCTGTTATCGGAAATATACTCCTTCATTGGTCATTGGCCACCAACCTTTGGCTTTCCAGTATTTCTTGAGTATTCTGCGAGAATAAAAGCCAATTATTAGGCGATCATTAATCTAGATGATGTTTGGTCCTTGATTGTCCACCACCATCACCACCATATCTCTCATGTTTCCTCTCCGCCATGAAAAAGATTAAAGGAGGACCAACACCCAAATTTCTAATGGATGAGTTTCGGTGGTTATGGCAGGACCTCAGCATCACCTCTCCAGTAACATCCAACCAAGCGTGATGTTGCTGGGTTAAATTGAATCCCAAGAGGGATTGCATTGCACTTATCAAAATTTATCCCTAGCACCAACAAGCCAACAAATTTGAAGGTTTATATAGTTATGGACTGGAGACAAGAAAGTCAACATGATGCTAAATTTTGGTGTCATGATGTGCACAGACTAACTAGTCCGTCATATAGCAGCTGCCCGAAAATTTTCTAGCTTGACCAACTTGATGTAAAAATCAATAGTGAACTGGAAAGAAAAAGTTAGAACCAGAAAATGACCATCTGGTTTGATGAGTCCCAGGTGTCTTTCTGCATGGAGTCAACATTTCCAATTGTCATGGGAAATATTCTCCTTGATTGGTCATTGGCCACCAACCTTTGGCTTTCCAGTATTTCTTGAGTATTCTGCGAGAATAAAAGCCAATTATTAGGTGATCATTAATCTAGATGATGTTTGGTCATTGATTGTCCACCACCAAAACCACCATATCTCTCATCATATCACTTCTCACCATGGAAAAAAAAATAAGAGGTGGAAAAACAACCACATTTCTAATAGATGATTTTGGTTGCTCATGGCAGGACCTCAATGTCACCTATCCAGTACCATCCAGCCCAGCATGATGGTGCTGGGGTAGATCGTATTCCCAAGGAAATTGCATTGCATTTGACCAAGTTCATCCTTGGCACCAACAAGTCAACAAATGTGAAGGGTTATATGGTTATGGATTGGATAGGTGACAATGAGGTGCTGACATGAGGACACTAACTCGTCCATTAGAAATGTTGATGTTTGGGACCTTGCATCGTTTCTCCATCATTGGCAACGTAATGATAGGAGATATGGAGCCGATAGTGGCGGACAATCAAGGATCACATCGGTAGGGATGTCATTTTCAGACCTTTGTGCAGAAAGTAATAATTCCCCAAATTGTAATTGCAATGAAAATATCATTTCAGCTGTTACAATGATTCATTTTTGTCGAACAACCCATCTTCGACATAAATAATGTCTCATCCCTCAATGCTTTTCATTACCAGAAACTTCACCGTGTGCACGGCTGCCCTTTACCAAACGCAACAAGTCAGAACTGTAAAATCAATCACTCATTGCTTATAGAAAGTAGAAATCAGCATAATTGTCATTGTTCTACATGCCAAGTGATCTCACATAATCCACAGAGCGCCTCAATAACACAGATATTTAATTAATGTGATTAATCGCTGGTGCAGAGTGGAAAGAGGTGACACTGCCAAGCTGTAAAGCAGAAGGGGAGTCTGCAAGGCTGCTGTGTGACTAAGCGCTAAATGTGAAGGAAAGAGATAATCATTTCCAGAGATGCTGACCCGGCTGCAAACAGTCTTACAATTGCTGGTAGCATAACCAAGATCCAAAACTGAATTCTGCTTGAATTATTGACCCTAAATAAAAGGTTGACGCAATATAATGTGTTTTTCTAAACAAGCAGCAAATCTGTGGTCATGTAGCCGGATTCCAATTATTACCTAATGCTGAATATCACGTAGGAAAAATATATATTTTTTCATTACAGTAAAATACTGTGGATTAACGACTATAATGCTGCCCCAATGCACAAGAATATAACTACTATACTACTGCTCCCTATGTACAAGAATATAACTACTATAATACTGCCCCTATGTACTAGAATATAACTACTATAATACTGCCCCTATGTACTAGAATATAACTACTATAATACTGCCTCCTATGTACAAGAATATAACGACTATAATTCTGCCCCAATGCACAAGAATATAACTACTATAATACTGCTCCCTATGTACAAGAATATAACTACTATAATACTGCTCCTATGTACAAGAATATAACTACTATAATACTGCTCCTATGTACAAGAATATAACTACTATAATACTGCCCCTATGTATAAGAATATAACTACTATAATACTGCTCCTATGTACAAGAATATAACTACTATAATACTGCCCCTATGTACAAGAATATAACTACTATAATACTGCTCCTATGTACAAGAATATAACTACTATAATACTGCCCCTATGTACAAGAATATAACTACTATAATACTGACCCCTATGTACAAGAATATAACTACTATAATACTGCCCCTATGTACAAGAATATAACTACTATAATACTGCCCCCTATGAACAAGAATATAACTACTATAATACTGCTCCTATGTACAAGAATATAACTACTATAATACTGCCCCCTATGTACAAGAATATAACTACTATAATACTGCTCCTATATACAAGAATATAACTACTATAATACTGCTCTATGTACAAGAATATAACTACTATAATACTGCCCCCTATGAACAAGAATATAACTACTATAATACTGCCCCCTATGAACAAGAATATAAGTACTATAATGCTGCTATGTAGAAGAATTGTATAAGATTTTTTATCAATCTTTGTGCCGCATGTAATTATTCTTTTTCTACTTGTCGCTTGATATCTATGTTGTAAATCCTTTTTGAGTAAATTGTGTATAATTCTCTTCATTTTCTCTTGAAGTTGTAGATGACGTCTTTCTTGTTGGCATTTGACAAGTGGTCGCTCAGATCTGTGAACAATTGCTCGTAGATTGCTTTACAAACATGGCAGAGCCTCGGCGTCCTCCTCCTGACGGGATCGGCAGTGTCAGGGGCTATGCATTCTGATTAAGTCCGCTCTGTTTTCTTGCATAATTGGAATGACACGATAATTGTATAGAGGAGATCGGCACGGGAGATTTGATTCGTTGTGATGAACTCGTTGCTTATGACAATAAAGCGTGCACAGAAGGAATGGGCCTGATCTTATGGCTGTCTGCTGGAATAACAAGCACCACCAGAGACGGCTCAGGGGTCATCGCTGACTGTCAGACGCGGCTTCGGAGAAGCAGAACTTGGAGAAGATCTTACTTTAACGCTGTTAACTAATTTACCGTATACGTAAGGAGCCGGAATATTGTGCATTTAATGGATGACTTTGGGGGTTATGTTTGTTTGTAGCTATAAAATGGGGAAATATTATATATTATGACGCTGGCCAAGACGGGAAATTTATAATGCTTTCTTGTCTCATGGCGTATAGCGGACCAGAACGTAATATGCTGTAGTATGTGGTGTAACATAGGAGCGCATCTTCCGGTCACCGCAGCCTACGGGGGAGCAACATTTCACCTCCTGCCCTTTTCACCTGGAACCTGTGAGGTGAATGGCGCCTACAGGTGAATGCCCGCCAGGATCTGCCTATGCAGAGTGCAGCAGCTGAGATGAGTTTGTCACCGGTTTCTGCGCTCTGCATAGCAGCAATAGAATTAAGTGAGCTTTCTTATGTTGGTTGCTGCCTCTACCATTCAAAAGTACAACTCGACCCACAATAAAACAAGCCCTTATTCGGCTATGCAGATGGGAAAAAAAATAAGTTATGGCTCTGGGAAGATGGGGAAGAAAAAATGAAAATTTTGATGACGTGACATTTTCCTATAAATGTGTCTTTTCCACCAATATTCACATATATACTCACTTCCTTCACGTAAGGATGTACATATTGATTTGCTTGGTGAGTGATGTCCACATTATTTCACTTCAATACATTATCATTTGAATACTCCAGAATTTCATACATATTACATAACCAGTGTGATTTCATCAGAAAACTTCTCGAAGACAATCACATCTGAATTCGAGATTTTTCTTTCTAGATGTTAATGTTCCCTTTTTAGTCAATGGAGTGTCTTTTAATATCTCGTCCAGGAATTCGATTTTAATTAATCCATCTCTCTGCCGTCAGCTCATTGCTAATTGATCCATGTTCACACACCCATTCTTTGATGGAGCCAATCAGTGCACAAAGGGGGGGATATGTAAGTAACCTTCTCTAGGCTCTCGGAGACTTTCCGCCATAGATGAGGAGATTATAGCTATAGTTCCCTAATGATCAGTTATAGCTTTGATCCAGTTGCTGTATTTTAATTATCAGGGTGACTACACAAGAGACAATGGATGAGACCGCAGGTTGCTGTAATATGCAAAACATCAATTACTGATGGAAACTACATCCCGGGAGGTCTTTTATCCAAACTCTTCCAATGCAACGAACATTGTTTCATTTTGCCATTAAAGACTTTGAAATAGTTTTTATAGTAAAGGAGAAAAGCCTAAAATTTCAAAAATAATTAGTCTTGCTATTACAAAAACAAGATAAAGTATTTTTTTCTGAAGAAAGTACCAGTGTCTGGACAGAACAATCGGCTGATAAAGGTAAAATGTTTCTGTCCTGCTTATAATACAGGGGCCAACAAGATGGAAAGACAGAGGAGAGAAGAAAGTAAAGAGAATGGAGGAGAAAGGTGGAGAGAAGGTGGTAGAGCATGGAGAGGGTGAGCGATAGGAGGAGTGTGGAAGGAGAGATTTGGGTGGAAGGAGAGAAAATTTGAGGAAAAGAGTTAAATAAGAATAGAAGAAGGGAACAGTGTGCCGAAGATAGAAAAAGAAGAGGAAAGGATTAAGAGAAGAGGAAACGAGGAAGAGACGACTAAAGGAAGAGAAGAGGAAAAGATGAAGAGCAAAATATAAGAAAAGAAGGAAAGAGAAATTAAGAAAAAAGTAGGCAGAGAATTGAAAACGGAGGAAGATGAGAAAAAGATAAAAAATGCAAAAAAGTTATGAAGAGAAAAAAGGAAATGATGAAAAGAAGAAAAAAGGTTTAAAGAATTAAAGTAAATATAAGGAAAAAGGAGAAGAGAGGAAAAGAATAAGAGATGAAAAGGGTGAAAAAAGGAAGGTAAAAAAGAGAGAAAAGCAGAAGATGAGAATAATGGGGAAAAAAAACAAAGAAAAAATATGATGAGACGTAAAAAAAGAGGTAGATGAAAAAAGAAGAGGAAAATATAAAAGGCAGAAAAGACATGAGGAGAAAAAGGAAAAGTTGAATAGAAGAGAAAAATGTAAAAGAAGAGGAGAGGAAAGATGAAGAAAAAGAGAAGAGAGAGGAAGAGAATAGAAGCAGGAAAAAGAAGAGGAAAAGAATAAGAGGTGAAAAGGATGAAAACATGAGAAAGATGAAGAAAAGAGAGAAAAACGGGCTGAGAGTGAGGGGAGGACAAAAAATATGATAAGAGAATAAGGAGAAAACATAAGATTGTGAAAGTAAAGGAAAATATAAAAGATCTAGAGAAGATTTAGACATGAAGATAAAAAGGAAATGAAAAAGAGAAGAAAAAAAGGGAAAAAGAAGAGATGAGGAAAGATGAAGAAGAAAATATGCAGATGAGGGACAGGGCTGAAGAGAAGAGAGGAAAAAGAGGTGAATATAGAAAGAAGTGAAAAGGCGAGCAAACGAGTAAGAGGAAAGGGTGAAAACATAAAAGAGAAGAGATGACAAGAAGTCTGGGGACCGAGGAAGCTTAAAAGCCATTGGCCACATAAGGAGACACCATTTTATATCAATGGCATATGACAATATGTTCTTGTTACAGATTTTGAATTGGGTCCAGGAACTTTAAGTTTCGCCAGTGCACCAGATGGAGCGTCCTCACAATATTAAGAAAGAGCCCCGGACCAAGATGATTGCATGCCAACTGGCAAAGGCCAATATTAGCCTAAAATGGATCATTTTAATCCCCGAGGCACAGTCCATTTGCCTAATTTGTCAGAAATGATGTCATATTTGGATGCAATGAAGATAATGGGAAATAGAGTCAATAAAAACGGAAGAATCCAAAGTGTCAAAAACTGAAAGAGAAGGCAGTCCAGTATATAGAGCATCCTAAGTGGAGATAGCCATAAGTGTGGCCTTGCCTGGGGGGCCCATTAATCACCGTCTGCTCCAATCGCTGGTGGGCCTTCCCCATCTTTCAGTGATGCTTTTCTCCTTTCGTCTATTCTTTTTCCTCTCCAGTCTGTTAAGATGGGACTGTCATCTCTTATCAATCACAGACTACGTGGGATAAATCTCTGCTTAGCACATTCAGCTGCAGATGTCGCCTGCTGGCGCTGAGATGACAGGTTGCTGATAATTGGGGTTGGATGTTCTGATATGTGCAGTAAATGTCACAAAGATAGATGTGCAGCTTCATAATGAAGACATATTGCATTGGGGACCCCCAGAATCCTTCATCTAATTCCACAAAAAATCCTCTCTACACTGTTATAAAGATCTCGAAAGACCCAGATGACCCCAATAGTGGTGGACTTTCCAGTGCCATGTTAGTGCAGTTCTACTCCCGAATACTCCAAGGTTATTCCTATTTCGTTAGGATTGGAAGAAACAACAGACTGCCCTGCTTTGCAAACACAGTCACCTCTGTGCACATGACGATGCATCATCTGCCCATCCATTGATTCCTAGAATGGAGATCGCCATGCCTCTTCTGATACCAAGTGCTTCCAATAGCAGTTACTACTAATTATTTCCAAACTCTATTGCCCATTTTTTTCCCAAACTTCATAAGGAACCATGAGAAAAAACCTTCTTTGTAGACAGTTAACGCAACCATACAATGGTCTTCCAAGACTCTCCGTGGAGTTCTTGGACTACTTGCATCTATGTGAGTGGAAATCTTCACATCACTTCCTGCTCTTTTAAAATAAAAAGATGGAGATTAATGTCATGATATGTACTTTTTTCCCTGTCCTGTATTTTGTATAATATGTCATGATGTGGTGCGACTTCCCTTTGGTTCTATTTACTGTACACTTTGCAATGTCATGGGATGTATGTAACTTAACCTGTCTCCTTCCCCCAATACTTGCAGCCCTAAGCTATAATGTAATTAAGCTTTGTCAACACCACTAGTGAAGGAATAGCCATTCTTCTTCACAGCAGGTGGCTAGTCAAGTGCACATACTGGATAGACTAAGCAGAGCCCACCAGTCTAGAATCTTCTGGTGGACCCAACCATTGAATAGAAGGTGTGACCCGTACCCCCTTCATGGGCTGATCCCAAGAGCTCAGAAAATCCATTCTTATTTTTGAGATCAGATGTGAGTTGACCCTTTAAGGAGAAGGAATGGGGATTCTTAGCCGAGGCAAGACCCCCACGTCCATCTGTGACTGCGGAAGCGAACGGGGCGAGACTTGAGCTGAGGACATATCTCGTCATTCGTGGGATTGTTTTGGGATCCCTTGGACTCGTGTGGACTATTGCTTTGTTAGCTGGCACAAGGATTATCGGGAGGTGCCCCCGAATCTGTTCCGTTGGACTCGTGTGGACTATTGCTTTGTTAGCTGGCACAAGGATTATCGGGAGGTGCCCCGAACCTGTTCCGTTGGACTAATTGTGGACTCTGTAGATCTACCTGCATGTGTTGTTCCAGCGTTCTTGATAATGAATCTGTTGAATCCTCCCTTGGCCTGTTGTCCCTTCTTGCTCTGCCGTACACCCCGTCACAATTAAGGGTCAACATTTTGTTGCCATCTAGATTTTTTTAACTTTATGTTTGGTTCTAGGTCTTGTACTGGCCTATCCCCCAGAAGAGTTCGTCAAAGTTTGATCAGTTGGGGTCAACCAAGACCACCAGCAATCAGGACAATGGAGTAGCCTTGGTTCTCCTGCCAACATGCATCCCGATCTTGGTGTCTTAACTCTTGGTGTCTTAAAGAACAGGACCATAATTGCATTATTCTTCGTCTAATTTTTTTCTGTATTCTGGCTGTTTTTTGTTTTGCGCCGGATTCCTCTTTTAAATTCTCCCTATTTTGTGTATTTTTTACTTCTTCACCTTTCCGGGACCATTTTGTTCTAATCAATAAATTTGCACCCAAGTCACTATTTCTGACTATGTAAAAAGTTAGTTTTGCATGCAACATTATAACGGATGGTGCAAATTTTTGCTATAGAATTGTGCAAAAAAAGAAGTAAAAGACAAAAGAGTGTTTTTGATTTGGCGCAAAATTTGTGAAGCTGCTTCCCCTCCTCGCTTCCCTGCCACTTTTCAAAAAGTCGAATGTTAGAGTTGCGTGAGACTTTCTTATTCTCTTAACGAGCAAAAAAGAGCATTTTTGATTTTTGAGCAAAATTTGTGAACCCACTTGAGCCACTTTAGAGACTATGGTTCTAAAACAGCAACGGACACAGCAAGATAAAAAAGGAAAATGACTGTAGAATTGCTGACTTGGGCTTCAAGAGTTTTGAGCTCAACCGATCAAACATTGATGTCCTATCGCAAAAAAAAAGTTGAGATCAGACCCCAACAAGCCTGAGAACAGGCTCTGAAATGCCAGGTTGGAATGGAGCTCTGACAGTGCAGAGGAGGAACTGCCCTTTAAGTCTCTGCTCCGTAAGCGGGATGCAATCTATGTGACGACATCTCCACTTGACACATTAGATCTAACACCCGCTGTGCATCATATACACGCGGCCATGTCTCCTGCTTTACCAAAATCAATTTTTGCTCCATATATTTAGTCGGGTTCCATTATAGCGACATTGCCTTTCGTCTGCCTTGAGTCGATGCAATATACATAGAAGAATCACTTAGCAGCAAAGTGTCCCTGGGAATTGTATTCGCATAATGACTACTTAATATCACAGTATTCAAAACCCAAACCTCTGCAGTAATATAAAGCAATAACAATAAAAACAACATAACACATTGCAGAAGGCGCTGCAATAATGCCGCACTGCTGCCAATCAAGCGCTCTGCAGGTTGGTAAATTAAATGCCTCTCTCTTGTTTTCCACCCGCACAATGGAAGCACTTTTGTTTCTATGGCTACAATTAATGCTCGGAGAATACAGCGACAGTGGAGTTTGCTGACAGACCTGAGAGAGAAGGGTATAGTCGGAGTTCATCTGGAAAAACCTTCATATGATAAAAAAAAGAAAGTAACGGAAAAATATTTTTGTGCATGGAGGACTGAAGCATCGGTATATGGACATCTCATGGACGTCCAGTTGTTCCAACAAGTCTTCTAGAGCAAATTTGCCTCCAGATGTTTATGGGTCCATGTCATAAAAGATCAGACCCCTATCTACCTCTAGGGTTAACCATGAGGACCATGACTTCTTGGATTTCTATGGGCCGCCCAAAGTCTAGTGGGTCCTAGTATCTGCTAATGTTTGCCAAGCGTTGAGGTGTACGAGAACGAGATTTGATATCAGCTCAACTGTGCCAGGTGTCAGGACTCTAAACATTTTTATTACCTTTTGTGCATTACTGCCCTTTTCCAAGATGGCGTCTTTGGTCTCATGTGCACTGTGTCTTCCTGCTATAAAACTCCACCCTAGCCTTCAGTCTGTGCTAGATTATTCTGCCTTGCATCCAGCTCCTGACTCTGGTGACTCCCTGGCTATATACCTGCTCCTGTGAACCTGTGGGGTTATCCTGCTACTCTGCTCTGAGTTCCAGCTGCATACACCAGTTTTCAGTAATCCTCCTTCATCTGCTGCTCGGGTTTACTTCCATCTTCATTTGCTGGACATGTAAGCTGTTGCTGCACTGCTTAAACCTGAGATTATCACCCAGGCCTTCCTGGTTGAGATAAGACATTGTTTGAACTGCCTTATAAGCATATCTATCTGTGTTTGGACTAAAACAAGGACTTATTCGTGTCAAGTTTCCTCAAGAATAACTGCTTCATAGACTTCTGCGTGATTGCATTTTCCTCTGAAGTTTCCTATAGACTGCTAAGCTGCGTTTAATATTTACACCAAGTGTTGTGGACTTGAGTTTCGCTCTGCACCTGTTTGAATCACCGTGTGATAATATAGACTTTACCACTTATAAAACTGTGTCCTGTAGTTGTCTTGTTCCACGCAAAGAGTCTCCTGAGTTATCCCCTATAATTATTACACCAGGTTCACATTGAGATTGAATCCACCAAATCCCAGTGTCGAAATTCTGCCGTTCTTTACTGGGAACAACAAAAGCTAGTGGTGCACAAAAAGGGGTACGGTTGTTGGACAGTCATGGATAGTTTCATTGGATCACTTTGAGCTCAACACTATTGACTTATATTAAAATCTTACCCAAAAGTCCAGTATCTTCTTGACCTCTAGTGATATCTCGTCCAAATTTTGGTCACGAATAGTTAAAGAAGGACAAGTAATAATAATAATCATTATTATTTCTAATTAGGGACTAATGTGAATGAAACACAATGGTGAAAACATGAGAGAAGAATTTTTACTAATGAACGAGAACACAACATTCACGGATCTCCTGGCTCGTAGGTCTCAAATGTAGGTGGCAAAATGAGGGGTGAATCACCAAAACTCAAATCGGTAACATGGGGGCAAATTTGGCAGCATGGGTCTAAAGGAAACGGGCAGTAGATGTAGCAAATTAGTCACAATTGTGCACATTTTGGCAGCTGCTTTTGATGACTTTCTTGGCCGGTTTATTTTATACGAATGTTTTGTCAGGTCAATAAAAATTTTAGCACAATTTTGGACTCCGGTTAGCAATGTCTCCTGGCTAAACTAGTTAATTTGACACACTAAATCCGCTCCAGTGACCCTTCCACTAGTGAAGCCCCGACTGTACTATCCCAGCCTTTGGAACACACTTTGGAAATATCCACAAATTTTCAAAAGGTTCTATCCACTCCTGCCGTTGTCCTAATGCCTCTATTTGGCTCCATCTTCTTTTCTGTTCATTGTATTATTATCTGCAGTTTACTCGTGAAGCGTGAAGGTGCTGTGTCTATTCCGAGCGTATTCACGCTATAAATGTCAGCGAGGATGCAGGTTTTAGATTCTCTTCCAGAAATTGCACCCTGGGCTCCTTCTCTGAGACAATGAGCAGATGCTGTGACACTGGTGGTTGTACGGGGACTTCTCTGTCGGGAAAGACAGAGAATCAAACTACTGCAGTGCCAGGCACATTTTTTGGAGAGGCATATTATAGGAATGTCCTAATAATCCACTGTAGCTTTCTTAGTAGATAGATGAAGCATTCTTAGTTAAACTCTACACACTTTAGAATTTTTGGTCTTTATTGGAGATTTCTTCTGAATTTTTGTCACTTCTGTCAATGTTATTGCCCTCAAAGTGTCAAAAGACTTGATGGATCTCTGGTGGACTTAATTGTGTCTTTCATGCTGGTTTGGATCCATCACACCCTTACGGCTTATATTTTGGATGGAAACCATGACACTGATGTTAACATCAACATCATGTTCCCTTTTTACTATCAACTGGATACTAAAATTTGCAACCATTTTCAGAAGTTGAAAGTTAAAGATGTGAAATGTTGTGCGATGGTGTCATGATCCAGTCCGGGGTTTGTTTCTTGTTATTCTCTCCCCAGTCTGGTCATGTGGGGGTTAACCCTCATTGCCTCATTCTGGGTTCTGTGTGGCTATTTCAGTCTGCTGTGGCCTACAGACCAATGTCAGTGATAGTTCATGCTTCCAGGCTAGAGCAGCTGACCTCTTTGATACTGTGTTTTTCCTCTGCCCGTCTACTCTGTTCCTGTGACCTCCGTTTCCTGCCTCCCCGTTTGTCTTATTGTTCCCTCCCTGTTCTTGGACCTCTTGATATGTGACCCGGCTTGTCTTCTGACCTGCTTTACTGTCTCTCATCTCACTTATATCTGCTCCCGTCTGACTTTTGGCTCGTATTTGACCACGTGCATTGCTGTGACCTCTGGTACTTCTTGTCCTGACAGTTTCTGACTCGGCTCGTTGCTGCTCGGTGTCGTTATGCTGTGTGTGCAACCTCTCTTCCCTCCCCAGCATCATGCGCTATACTGCACTGCAGCAGCATTACAGGTGGGAGATTTAATGTTACACTTTGCCTTTTACCTAGTCAGCTATTGAGGTCTATACAAGAGACATTCAGCTCACCCCTGAGAGATCCTCTGTATGCTTGTTGCAGAATCCGAGCACGGATCAACGTCTCTGTCTGACACTGTAGTCTTGCACAAGAGAGGAGAAAGGTATACAGCTCCGGAGATAAAATCAAAAGTCTTTTATTTGATAGTATTAAAATATAGATGCCGGTGAATTACCGGAGGAAGAGTGCCTGAAACAACTGAACGCGTTTCGAACACGTGTGGTGTTCTTAGTCCTCTGAGGACTACACGTGTTCGAAACGCGTTCAGTTGTTTCAGTCACTCTTCCTCCGGTAATTCACCGGCATCTATGTCCAGCAGCTATATTTTAACATTAGCTATTGAGGTCTACAGGCCAACATGAGGTCTAGCAATGTGGTTCTCACCAATGTAATCCTCCACCTTGGCACTGAAAAGTGACTATGCATTTGTCATGGATCATCACCCCACCCTATGTGCACTGTTTTCCTTTTTCTTCCTCCTGACGACCATGTTTTAGTCTTCCTGCTTCCAATAGTGGCAAGGAGAGTGCTGTGGTGCCCATGAACCACACTTGCCTTGCCATTGTTGTATAGTCATGGTTCAGGCTTACAATTGCTTCCATTGTCACTGCTATGGCCGTCTTGGCTTCAGTAAGGTCAGACTGCCGGGGGGGCAGCAGAAGGCACAGAAAGCACACAAGGTAGATGAACTATGTGTGACAAAGTATAGTCATGTTTTAGTGCCACGGTGGAGGGTTGCTATAAATTACTTAAGAAAAAATGAGTTTAGGTCTAAAGAGGATGACCAGGCTTGGACCACAAGCTGTAGTCACTATTTTTGACAGCAGGCATACTGCTTACCCATAGCACACTGCATGCTGTCAGGATCCTCCAGAATCGGCGTCAAGAGCGGGTGGGCGTGTGTCTCCCAGGGTGCAATTTGCATACATGCGGTCACGTGCCAACTAGACGTACGCGGACTCGCTCAAAACAAATACACTACTAGTCATAATGTGGCCAGAAGTATTACAAATGACCACTCGCTCCCGGCATCGGAGAATCCTGACAGTGTGCACACTGCATGCTGTGAGGAATCACGACTCTGCAGTCACAGAGTCATTGCAGAGGAGCTGCCTTCTATTTTAAGCACTATTCCTGTCCCTAAAACAGACCAGAAGGTCGAATGCTATGATTTTTTTCTATTTGCGAAATCGCTCGTCTATGACCAGTCGTGAACTCTTTAGAGATGATTCATAGATTTTTTCCACCATTTTCTGTCTTGAAAGGTAGAAAATTTTTGCACAAAATATTTTGCAACCTTTATCGGCCTTGTCAAATGGGTGGAGCTTAGTGCAAGAAGGTGGGGCCAACAAATGACCCTGAAAGAATCACAATAGTTAATAGTTGACCTAGATTTCTGATGGTGGCACAGAGGCCGACTGACCAGGTGCCACCATTTATAGTCGAGCCACGGGTGGAGATTTTGTCAGGCAAGGTATAGGACAGGAGATAATACAGTTTATTAGCTAGGTAATTGTTAGGGCTGGATTTTTACAGCCCTCTGAAAGCTTTATATGCTATGATGAATAGGGAAGAGCACTCCGAAGAGGAGGGGCAGCGCGAGCGGAGTCAGACTGGCGCGGGAAGCGCTTACCATGAACACATTACTTTTCTGTCCTTTTTGAATACATTTGCAACCCATCATTGATTCCATTTTCATCCCCCGTTTGTCGGTGAAAGCTTCGCCGCCCGACACTCAGCCACTCGTCTGCTAATAAGGCATGTTCCGTTTTTAGACAAAAAAAAAAGTGTCAGGCATTTGGGAAACTAATGTAAGTATTGAGTCAGAGTCTACAATATTTACTGTGATTGCAAATCTCCAGAGTCCACTTAGCTCCGCACAATTCAATAGCGGCTCACATCCGTATGTTCTCGCAAAAGTTAAAGTTGAAATATAACCTAAAGGGAAAAAAGATACGAGTGATGCGTTCCCCGCGCTCGTGTCTGCACCGGCCCCACGCTCAAATCTGTGCACGTTTCCTTGCTTCATTCTTTATGGTCCAAACAGTCCAAGAAGGAAGGGACATTATGGACATGTAGATGTGCAAGGTCATCCAATGCCCCAAACTCAGAGAAACACAGGAGACCACATCGAAAGAAGGCCGGGGGTCAATTGTCCTATTGTTTTGTGTCCAGACTGTATCTGGGGGCAGACGGCCATGTGCCAGGGTGGTCTGCAGTCAGGTGGACACGGGAACTGGTCTATCTATTATCTCTTATCTATCTATTATTTATCTATCTATTATCTATATATCTATCTATTATCTATTATTTATCTATCTATTATCTATATATCTATCTATTATCTATCTATTATCTATATATCTATCTATTATCTATCACTTATCTATCTATCTATCTATCTATCTATTATCTACCTATAATCTATTTTCTATCTATTATCTATGTATCTATCTATTATCTATCTATCTATCTATCTATCTATTATTTACCTATATATTATCTATCTATCAATCTATTATCTATTATCTATCATCTATCTATTATCTATTATCCATCTATCATCTATGTATTATTTATCTATATATTATCTATCAATCTATCTATTATCTACCTATAATCTATTATCTATCTATTATCTATTATTTATCTATTATCTATGTATCTATTTATCTATCAATTATCTATCTATTATCTGTTATCTATCTATTATCTATTTCTCTTATTATCTATCTATTATCTATTACCTATTGATTATCTATTATCTATCTATTATCTATATATCTATCTATTATCTATATATCTATCCAATATCTATTATCTATCTAAAATCTATCTATTTCTCTATTATCTATCTATCTATCTATCTATCTATCATCTATTACCTATCAATTATCTATTATCTATCTATTATCTATCTATCTCTCTATTTATCCATTTCTCTATTATCTGTCTTATCTATCTATTATCTATCTATATATCTATCCAATATCTATTATCTATCTATTATCTATTTATTTCTCTATTATCTATCTATCTATTTCTCTATTATCTATCTATTTATTATCTCTATCTATCTCTCTAGTATCTATCTATTATCTATATATCTAATATCTATCTAATATCTATTATCTATCTATTTCATATTGATCTATCTATTATGTAAACATGAAACCTTCAATTTAAAAAATGATCATTTTTCTTTTTTTTACAGATAGATTTACAGTATAAAAGGTTAAATATTCAGTATCTAAATCAAATTTTTGCCTAAAGTGGACAGTCCTAAGTGGGAAAAGTTGAAATTGGTTCTTAAGATGATATAAAACACCAGTACAATCGCAATAATAGTGGGGGGTTTTTACGTATCCCCAAAATTGTAGTAAATCTTCTTTGGAAAAATCTGCAGGGGCGTTTACTTCTTCATCCGGCTGCTCTCATTAGTTGTTACATCAGCCAATAGAAAGTGACGCATCGGTGTGAGGAGCTGTAGGCCCAGAGTGTGCTCAGCTTCCTATTCTGAATGTAAATTACATCAAGATTGTATGGGAAAAATGCATAAACGGGGAGTGTCCCTGAGTCTCAGACTAAGGAAATGTTTGCCGAGATAGAACTGCTACGTGATAAGTCCCCCACCAGTCCGGCGTTCTGCCGATCCAGCAATGCTGTGCCATACACCCCCATGACCAGAGCAGTAAATCACGGACTTTAATGGGGTACAGCCCAAGAACGTTGAGACCGATGATCGGCTGTAGTTGGCGTATGGGTGGATAGACAAGTCATCGGTACAGCACATAGATAGGAACTGGCGTGGATCTGGAATGGTGGAGAATTGATCAGTTGAGTAATGACTTTTGTTATTTTTTTGGCAATTTTTGTTTTGGTCTTGGAAAATAAATCTTCTATCCGAGATTGAGGCAGAATAAGTATTAGCTGCTTTCTACAAAATGCCGCCACCATGTTCTTGGCCGACCCAAATGGAAATGAATCACTGGCAGAATGGGTAATAATTTGCAGCTTTCTGGTGTCTGGTTTCTTCCCCAGTTGCCCCTCAATGGCCGATCTGTGGGATCCTTGGCAGCAGGATAGGCTTCTAGTGTCCGCGTGCAGAATAGACTCCTGGACTGTAACAAGCGGTGAACCTCGAGTGAACCTGGGAGATGTCTCCTCATAACGTATGTCCGTAGTCCCTCTTTCATGCCTCTGTTGACCGCGCAGACATATTGCTGCCCAGTGATAAAGAGGTTCCTTTCCGAAGTGATTTGTTTGCCCGAGCTGAAAAAGTCCTGAGTCCCATTATTTACATCACACAGATCCAACAACCCGTGAGAATTCGCTCGGACAACATCATTGATTCACGACCGGCCGGCTGACATTTTTCCGCTCGTGATTGAAGTTTTTCACTCCCTTCTTCCAAACAATTTTAGAAATGGTTTCCAAGTGAGAGGACCAAAAAGAGACATCAAAAGTCACAAATAACCAACAGGCGCTGCCATCCCGAGAGGACAGACATCACATGACTGCGGACAATCGCGGATTTTTCTTTCATCGCTTTGTGTTGGGATCGAGACCATCTGATTCTACAAGTTGGATGATGGGATTTGGTCCATAAATTCTTCCCGTCAGTCACCATAAAAACATCATTTTTCTTCTTCTCCTTGTTTTTATTTTGTTCCTGCGCCTCTCCGTTACTTAGATTTGGCCCTCTCTTCCCTGTAACAAAATCTAGTCTTCCTAGACAAGCAGGCGTGGTCCTCAGTAGAGAAGACCACACCCACTTGGCTAAAAAGCATAAATGTAAACACTTGGTAAAATGAGGAGCAGAGAGAAGTAACAAAAGAAAACCATCGCTGGATCACGAGAACATCGGCATTTACTGTACGTCGGGTAAAAATAAAAATGATAGAAAATTACCGTTGTGTGCTAGTCCTAAACTAAAGCGACCATAGGACCATAAATTATCGCAATAATGTGCTTAACACGGTTCCTATTAAATTATCCAGGGTCTGACTATATGTCTCGATGTCCTGACCGCACATAGTCTGTTTTCTGACAGTTCGGACCAGAGGCTACTCTGACCTGTGCTGTCCAAGGTGCTGCAGACTTTGCTGTCGGAAGAGTACAGAGGGACTGAAGCTGCTAAGATCAAATTTAGAGCAAGTTTTAAAGGGGTTATTCAGGCTTGGGGCTCAAGTCTGCAGTCGCTCTTTGTAACTGTAAACTTGTCAATCCTCACAGTGTGCAGTATGATCACTGTCAGGATGTGACAGAATTATGAGATTTGCAAACTTCCGGCCACATTCCAACTAGACATGCCCAACCTTGCTCAGTTCTCTTGTATTGAGCGAGGCCGTGCACGTCTAGTCGAAAGGTGACCCTTACGCAAATTATCACCAGAGAATCCTGACAGCAAGCAGATAGCACCCTCACCTATTTAACAAGATCTAATGACCCCTTTTAAGTACTTAATTTTAGGAATAACTGCTGTGGAGCACAAACTGCTGCCCTAATATACAGTCATATGAAAAAGTTTGGGCACCCCTATTAATCTTAACCCCTTCATGACCCAGCCTATTTTGGCCTTAATGACGCCATTTTTTGCAATTCTGACCAGTGTCCCTTTATGAGGTAATAACTCAGGAACGCTTCAACGGATCCTTGCGGTTCTGAGATTGTTTTTTCGTGACATATTGGGCTTCATGTTAGTGGTAAATTTAGGTCGATAATTTCTGAGTTTATTTGTGAAAAAAATGGAAATTTGGCGAAAAATTTGAAAATTTTGCAATTTTCACATTTTGAATTTTTATTCTGTTAAACCAGAGAGTTATGTGACACAAAATAGTTAATAAATAACATTTCCCACATGTCTACTTTACATCAGCAAAATTTTGGAAACAAATTTTTATTTTGCTAGGAAGTTATAAGGGTTAAAATTTGACCAGTGATTTCTCATTTTTACAACAAAATTTACAAAACCATTTTTTTTAGGGACCACCTCACATTTGAAGTCAGTTTGAGGGTTATATATGGCTGAAAATACCCAAAAGTGACACCATTATAAAAACTGCACCCCTCAAGGTGCTCAAAACCACATTCAAGAAGTTTATTAACCCTTCAGGTGTTTCACAGCAGCAGAAGCAACATGGAAGTAAAAAATGAACATTTAACTTTTTAGTCACAAAAATGATCTTTTAGCGAAATTTTTTTTATTTTCCCAAGGGTAAAAGGAGAAACTGGACCACGAACGTTGTTGTCCAATTTGTCCTGAGTACGCTGATACCTCATATGTGGGGGTAAACCACTGTTTGGGCGCACGGCAGGGCTCGGAAGGGAAGGAGCGCCATTTGACTTTTTGAATGAAAAATTGGCTCCAATCTTTAGCGGACACCATGTCGCGTTTGGAGAGCCCCCGTGTGCCTAAACATTGGAGCTCCCCCACAAGTGACCCCATTTTGGAAACTAGACCCCCCAAGGAACTTATCTAGAAGCATAGTGAGCACTTTAAACCCCCAGGTGCTTCACAACTTAATCCGTAAAAATGAAAAAGTACTTTTTTTTCACACAAAATTTCTTTTAGCCTCAATTTTTTCATTTTCACATGGGCAACAGGATAAAATGGATCCTAAAATTTGTTGGGCAATTTCTCCTGAGTATGCCAATACCTCATATGTGGGGGTAAACTACTGTTTGGGCACATGGTAAGGCTCGGAAGGGAAGGAGCGCCATTTGACTTTTTGAATGAAAAATTATCTCCATAGTTAGCGGACACCATGTCAGGTTTGGAGAGGCCCTGTGTGCCTAAACATTGGAGCTCCCCCACAAGTGACCCCATTTTGGAAACTAGACCCCGCAAGGAACTTATCTAGATGCATAGTGAGCACTTTAAACCCTCAGGTGCTTCACAAATTGATCCGTAAAAATGAAAAAGTACTTTTATTTCACACAAAATTTATTTTAGCCTCAATTTTTTCATTTTCACATGGGCAACAGGATAAAATGGATCCTAAAATTTGTTGGGCAATTTCTTCTGAGTACGCCGATACCTCATATGTGGGGGTAAACCACTGTTTGGGTGCACGGCAAGGCTCGGAAGGGAAGGCGCGCCATTTGACTTTTTGAATGGAAAATTAGCTCCAATCGTTAGTGGACACCATGTCGCGTTTGGAGAGCCCCTGTGTGCCTAAACATTGGAGCTCCCCTACAAATGACCCCATTTTGGAAACTAGACCCCCCAAGAAACTAATCTAGATGCATAGTGAGCACTTAAAACCCCCAGGTGCTTCACAGAAGTTTATAACGCAGAGCCATGAAAATAAAAAAAATATTTTTCTTTCCTCAAAAATTATTTTTAGCCCGGAGTTTTTTATTTTTCCAAGGATAATAGGATAAATTGGACCACAAATGTTGTTGTCCAGTTTGTCCTGAGTACGATGATACCCCATATGTGGGGGTAAACCACTGTTTGGGCGCACGGCAGGGCTCGGAAGGGAAGGCACGCCATTTGGCTTTTTGAATGGAAAATTAGCTTCAATCATTAGCGGACACCATGTCGCGTTTGGAGAGCCCCTGTGTGCCTAAACATTGGAGCTCCTGCACAAGTGACCCCATTTTGGAAACTAGACCTCCCAAGGAACTAATCTAGATGTGTGGTGAGCACTTTGAACCCCCAAGTGCTTCACAGAAGTTTATAACGCAGAGCCATGAAAATAAAAAATTATTTTTCTTTCCTCAAAAATGATTTTTTAACCCACAATTTTTTATTTTCCCAAGGGTAACAGGAGAAATTGGACCCCAAATTTGTTGTCCAGTTTCTCCTGAGTACGCTGATACCCCATATGTGGGGGTAAACCACTGTTTGGGCACATGCCGGGGCTCGGAAGGGAAGTAGTGACAATTTGGAATGCAGACTTTGATGGAATGGTCTGCGGGAATCATGTTACGTTTGCAGAGCCCCTGATGTGCCTAAACAGTAGAAACCCCCCACAAGTGACCCCATTTTGGAAACTAGACCCCCCAAGGAACTTATCTAGATGTGTGGTGAGCACGTTCAACCCCCAAGTGCTTCACAGAAGTTTACAACGCAGAGCCGTGAAAATAAAAAATCATTTTTCTTTCCTCAAAAAAGATGTTTTAGCAAGCAATTGTTTATTTTCACAAGGGTAACAGGAGAAATTGGACCCCAATATTTGTTGCCCAGTTTGTTGTGAGTATGATGGTACCCCATATGTGGGGGTAAACCACTGTTTGGGCGCACGTCAGGGCTTGGAAGGGAAGTAGTGACATTTGAAATGCAGACTTTGATGGAATGGTCTGCGGGCTTCACGTTGCATTTGCAGAGCCCCTGATGTGCCTAAACAGTAGAAACACCCCACAAGTGACCCCATTTTGGAAACTAGACCCCAAAAGGATCTTATCTAGATGTGTGGTGAGCACTTTCAACCCCCAAGTGCTTCACATAAGTTTATAACGTAGAGCCATGAAAATAAAAAATAATTGTTCTTTCCTCAAAAATTATGTTTTAGCAAGTAATTTTTTATTTTTGCAAGGGTAACAGGAGAAATTGGACCCCAATAGTTGTTGCCCAGTTTGTCCTGAGTACGCTGGTATCCCATATGTGGGGGTAAACCACTGTTTGGGCGCACGTCGGGGCTTGGAAGGGAGGGCGCACCATTTGACTTTTTGAACGCAAGATTGGCTGGAATCAATGGTGGCGCCATGTTGCGTTTGGAGACCCCTGATGTGCCTAAACAGTGGAAACCCCTCAATTCTAACTTCAACACTAACCCCAACACACCCCTAACCCTAATCCCAACTGTAGCCATAACCTTAATCACAACCCTAACCCCAACACACCCCTAACCACAACCCTAACCCCAACACACCCGTAACCCTAAATCCAACCCTAATCCTAACCCTAATCCCAACCCTACCCACAACTGTAACCCCAACACAACCCTAACCCTATCCTTAACCCTAACCACAAGCCTAATCTTAACCCTATTTCCAACCCTAGCCCTAATTCCAACCCTAAGGGTACCGTCTCACATAACGATTTACCAACGTTCACGACCAGCAATACGACCTGGCCGTGATCATTGGAAAGTTGTTGTGTGGTCGCTGGGGAGCTGTCACACAGACCGCTCTCCAGCGACCAACGATGCCAAGGTCCCGGGTAACCAGGGTAAACATCGGGTTACTAAGCGCAGGGCCGCGCTTAGTAACCCGATGTTTACCGTGGTTACCAGCGTAAAAGTTAAAAAAAAAAACGTACATACTCACATTTCGGTGTCCTTCAGGTCCCTTGCCGTCTGCTTCCCGCTCTGACTGAGTGCCGCCGTACAGTGAGAGCAGAGCGCAGCGGTGACGTCACTGCTGTGCTGTGCTCTTACTTTCCGGCCGGCAGACAGTCAGAGCGGGAAGCAGACGGCAAGGGACCTGAAGGACACCGAAATGTGAGTATGTACGGTTTTATTTTTTTTACTTTTACGCTGGTAACCACGGTAAACATCGGGTTACTAAGCGCGGCCCTGCGCTTAGTAACCCGATGTTTACCCTGGTTACAAGCGAACGCATCGCTGGATCGCTGTCACAACGATCCAGCGATGACAGCGGGAGACCCAGCGACGAAAGAAAGTTCCAAACGATCTGCTACGACGTACGATTCTCAGCAGGGTCCCTGATCGCTGCTGCGTGTCAGACACAGCGATATCGTATGGATATCGCTGGAACGTCACAGATCGTACCGTCGTAGCGATCAAAGTGCCACTGTGAGACGGTACCCTAACTCTAATTCCAACCCTAACCCTAAGGCTATGTGCCCACGTTGCGGATTCGTGTGAGATTTTTCTGCACGATTTTTGAAAAATCCGCAGGTAAAAGGCACTGCGTTTTACCTGCAGATTTACAGCAGATTTCCAGTGTTTTTTTGTGCGAATTTCACCTGCGGATTCCTATTGAGGAACAGGTGTAAAACGCTGCGGAATCCGCACAAAGAATTGACATGCTGCAGAAAATACAATGCAGCGTTTCTGCACGGAATTTTCTGCACCATGGGCACAGTGGATTTGGTTTTCCATAGGTGTACATGGTACTGTAAACCTGATGGAAAACTGCAACGAATTCGCAGCGGCCAATCCGCTGCGGATCCGCAGCCAAATCCGCTGCGGATCCGCGGCCAATCCGCTGCGGATCCGCGGCCAAATCCGCACATGCCATAACCCTAACCCTACCCCTAACGCTAACCCTACCCGTAACCCTAACCCTAACCCTACCCCTAACCCTACCCCTAGTTCTAACCCTAACCCTAGTTCTAACCCTAACAATAGTGGAAAACGAAAAAAAAAATATATATATTTTCTTTATTTTATTACTCTCCCTACCTATGGGGGTGATAAAGGGGGGGGGTATTTATTATTTTTTTTATTTTGATCGCTGTGATAGAACCTACCACAGCGATCAAAATGTACTTGTAAGGAATCTGCCGGCTGGCAGATTCGGCGGGCGCACTGAGCATGCGCCCGCCATATTGGAAGATGGCGGCGCCCAGCGAGGAGACGTACGGACACCGGGAGGATCGGTAAGTATGAAGGGGTGGTGGGGGGGTGGATTGGAGCACAGGGGGGGTGAATTCAAACAAGGAGGGAGCGGACAGGAGGACGGGGGAGCCGGCAGGCGGACAGAGGGGACCGGACCCCATAACGGAGGACTGGGGGGGGCGATCGGTGGGTGTGGGGGGGGGTCACTTAATATTTCCAGCCATGGCCGATGATATTGCAGCATCGGCCATGGCTGGATTGTAATATTTCACCATTTTTTTAGGTGAAATATTACAAATCGCTCTGATTGGCAGTTTCACTTTCAACAGCCAATCAGAGCGATCGTAGCCACGGGGGGGTGAAGCCACCCCCCCTGGGCTGAAGCACCACTCCCCCTGTCTCTGCAGATCGGGTAAAATGGGAGTTAACCCCTTCACCCGATCTGCAGGGACGCGATCATTCCATGACGTATACGCTGCGTCATAGGTCGGATTGGCACAGACTTTCATGACGCAGCGTATGCGTCAAAGGTCGGGAAGGGGTTAAGCTTATTGTTTTATAAAAATGTTTTTTTTTGCAACAGCTATTTCAGTTTCATATATCTAATAACTGTTGGACACAGTAAATGTTTCTGCCTTGAAATGAGGTTTATTGTACTAACAGAAAATGTGCAATCTGCATTCAAACAAAATGTGACAGGTGCATAAGTATGGGCACCCTTATCATTTTCTTGTTTTAAATACTCCTACCTACTTTTTACTGACTTACTAAAGCACTTTTTTTGGTTTTGTAACCTCATTGAGCTTTGAACTTCATAGCCAGGTGTATGCAATCATGAGAAAAGCTACTTAAAGTGGCCACTTGCAAGTTGTTCTCCTGTTTGAATCTCCTCCGAAGAGTGGCATCATGAGCTCCTCAAAACAACTGTCAAATGATCTGAAAACAAAGATTATTCAACATAGTTGTTCAGGGGAAGGATACAAAAAGCTGTCTCAGAGGTTTAACCTGTCAATTTCCACTGTGAGGAACATAGTAAGGAAATGGAAGAACACAGGTACAGTTCTTGTTAAGGCCAGAAGTGGCAGGCCAAGAAAATCATCAGAAAGGCAGAGAAGAAGAATGGTGAGATCAGTCAAGGACAATCCTCAGACCACCTCCAGAGATCTGCAGCATCAACTTACTGCAGATGGTGTCACTGTGCATTGGTCAACTATACAACGCACTTTGCACAAGGAGAAGCTGTATGGGAGAGTGATGCGAAAGAAGCCGTTTCTGCAAGCACGCCACAAACAGAGTCGGCTGAGGTATGCAAAAGCACATTTGGAGAAGCCAATTTCTTTTTGGAAGAAGGTCCTGTGGACTCATGAAACCAAGATTGAGTTGTTTGGTAATACAAAAAGGCGTTATGCATGGCGGCAAAAAAACACAGTGCGTTGTATAGTTGACCGATGCACAGTGACACCATCTGCAGCAAGTTGATGCTGCAGCTCTCTGGAGGTGGTCTGAGGATTGTCCTTGACTGATCTCACCATTCTTCTTCTCTGCCTTTCTGATGTTTTTCTTGGCCTGCCACTTCTGGCCTTAACAAGAACTGTACCTGTGTTCTTCCATTTCCTTACTATGTTCCTCACAGTGGAAATTGACAGGTTAAATCTCTGAGACAGCTTTTTGTATCCTTCCCCTGAACAACTATGTTGAATAATCTTTGTTTTCAGATCATTTGACAGTTGTTTTGAGGAGCCCATGATGCCACTCTTCAGAGGAGATTCAAACAGGAGAACAGCTTGCAAGTGGCCACTTTAAGTAGCTTTTCTCATGATTGCATACACCTGGCTATGAAGTTCAAAACTCAATGAGGTTACAAAACCAAAAAAAGTGCTTTAGTAAGTCAGTAAAAAGTAGGTAGGAGTATTTAAAACAAGAAAATGATAAGGGTGCCCATACTTATGCACCTGTCAAATTTTGTTTGAATGCAGATTGCACATTTTCTGTTAGTACAATAAACCTCATTTCAAGGCAGAAACATTACTGTGTCCAACAGTTATTAGATATATGAAACTGAAATAGCTGTTGCAAAAAAAACAATTTTTATAAAACATTAAGCTTAAGATTAATAGGGGTGCCCAAACTTTTTCATATGACTGTATGTAACATTCTTGATCACAGGGTATAAATGTGTAGAACATTCTTTCACAATGTTGAGTTCAGCTTTACTGATAAACCCTTCTCGCCGTCTCCCTACACAACCATCTGACACTATTAGAACCATCGATGGGTACATGGTATATTCCACCAACTTTGTTAATATTCCGATGTTTTTGGAATAGGTAACAAATATATATTTTTGTCTGCTGGATACAAGATGCTAGAGGGTTACTATGGAGACTTTGCTGCTGAACAAGCTATATTTAGGAGCGTGAAATCACAGGCGGCGCGGCCCCAGCGTAATATTAGGCGAGTAGACCGAACGGCGCGCACAGATGGGAGTGAAGCCGCGGCCCCGACACAGCGGAGAAAGCTAAAGGAGTCAATGAAGTGAATGAGGATCGTCGTAAGTATAACTCCGGAGCTGCAATAATTGGTAGATAGTGAGTAAAGTAAATCACCAGTGCAGATGGCGGCGAGCAGGCTACATTCTACACACTTGCTCCAATATTTGGAAATGGTTCAAAAATTCTAAAAAAAGAAAATTTCATGTTTTCAAAAACATCAAACATCTCTCCTTCACTCGTCTAATTCGCAAGTGGAAAGTGTTTGTTGCAACTTTCCAAAAGGATGGGGGGCGTGAATATTATTACCTTCTGTATATAGTACTCTTATTTAGCCCAGGCAGGTCCTCCGCTACTTAAACGCAGCTTGAAATTTTCAGGGCAACTTCATTTACTTTGGAAAAAAAACCTATAAAATAGTAAAGCTATGAAAGTAGTCTTATCTTAGCCGCCTCTGGTTCCGACCTCGACACCTGCTTGACGTGTCCCACAGTGCCCACTGGGCAGATTGGGCAGAAGTTCCTGCCCAATGTATGAGAGTCAGTGATGGTGGTGTGAGGGGTGCCAGGGCCGTAGTCGTGGCCCGCAATGACAGCTTTTGGATCACATCCTGGCCACCAGACACGTGCAAACAATGTCCCTTTGTCAGCGTACCTGTCTCTCCATTTTCAGAACCATCAGGGTCACCTCTGTTCTGTTGCAGGCTCACTCCCAACGATTGCACACAAATAGAGACAGAGTCCAGTTCCAACTTTAAATGGGTAACTTTACTGGTTTCTTTTCTCAGCACATCCAAACCTATTACAGCATCAACATAGGGTTCCACACAGTTTGCATCCTTCACTTCCCCTGTGGTGTCCTTCATATCCATCAGCACGTTCCCTGGTTGTACCGTCTTGTCCGGTACCGCAGCGTCCTCCCTGTTCAGCTTCACTACTCTTAGACGTTTCCCTCTCTGCTTCGCAACAGACAAAAGAGCATCTGCCCATGTAGTAAGCTACCACATGATAGAGCCACCAGCATTCCTGTATTGCTCACTGTGGTCCTCTACTTTGCTCCTCCTGTCCTCGCCGTATCTTTAGAACTCTGACCACTCACCATGGAAACTTCATATTTCCTGAACTTTGCCAACACCTATGTGAGTCATGGCACCCGGTAAGATCCTGCGCATGCGCGCGGGAGTACACGGCGTACGTCATGACATCATGACACTGATGACCAACAATACGCATGACACTTGGAAGTCGCGGCATAGTGAAAGAGAAACAGAGTTTCCATTACGAACAGGGAGGATCCGAAATTGTGGCGATGACCGGACGGGTGGCGGTCAGTAGTGGAGGGGCCAGAAAGCTGAGCAGTGACGGGAAGTTTAATGTTTTTTCTTATTTTTTTTGTCTTTAGTTGGCGCCTTACATTTCAGGAAAATGGAGAATTGGAGGCGAATTACAAACAAAATGAACATTTTGACGAACGTGGATTTTTGTACAATTCAAGCCCACTCAAATGTATTCGCTCATCTCTACTTTCTTCTTCACTTGGAACCGTGATCAACTGTTATTGTCGCTCTCCCTTTGCATAAAACATCGGTACATTTTATGACTTGATACAAATGTACTACACACATGAACACTGAACCTCATTATCTGCTACCAAAAGAATAAAAAATAAAAATTCCAATTTGTTTTGGTCCCCAAGAAATAAAATGTTGTAAAGCTTTAAACATTTGGTAATGACTTCACCTCCTTCACCCCCATTACAGCAAACACAGCCCGGACATTCATTCATGGGCCTGATTCATACTGCATCCAGGGTTTGGCAAGTATTGTGCCGTCTTTCATTTTTGTAGGACGGTTTCCTGTTGTGCTGTTCAATACCGCAACACTGTAAGGCACAACAGGGAGCGGAGGACGGAAAACTGGTGGAAAAAGCAAATTGTTTCCAGTTATTCTTCTCCCGGCTATTTAATACAACCAAGGTCAGATGGACTAAGAAAGCTTCAACTCACACAAACAAATTGCTTTATTATTTCCTGACTGAAAACAGGAGAAAGAAGAAACAAAAATGTACTGTCTCATACATCAACAAATTACACATAACGGGCAGCGTTATAAAACTTATATTCCTGTACATAGGAGCAGTATTATAGTAGTTATATTCTTGTACATAGGAGCAGTATTATAATAGTTACATTCTTGTACATAGGGGGCAGTATTATAGTAGTTATATACTTGTACATAGGGGCAGTATTATAGTAGTTATATTCTTGTACATAGGGGGCAGTATTATAGTAGTTATATTCTTGTACATAGGGGGCAGTATTATAGTAGTTATATTCTTGTACATAGGGGCAGTATTATAGTAGTTATATTCTTGTACATAGGGGCAGTATTATAGTAGATATATTCTTGTACATAGGGGCAGTATTATAGTAGTTATATTCTTGTACATAGGAGCAGTAATATAGTAGTTATATTCTTGTACATAGGAGCAGTATTATAGTAGTTATATTCTTGTACATAGGAGCAGTATTATAGTAGTTATATTCTTGTACATAGGGGCAGTATTATAGTAGTTATATTCTTGTACATAGGAGGCAGTATTATAGTAGTTATATTCTTGTACATAGGAGCAGTATTATAGTAGTTATATTCTTGTACATAGGAGCAGTATTATAGTAGTTATATTCTTGTACATAGGAGCAGTATAATAGTAGTTATATTCTTGTACATAGGAGCAGTATTATAGTAGTTATATTCTTGTACATAGGAGCAGTATTATAGTAGTTATATTCTTGTACATAGGAGAAGTATTATAGTAGTTATATTCTTGTACATAGGGGCAGTATTATAGTAGTTATATTCTTGTACATAGGAGCAGTATTATAGTAGTTATATTCTTGTACATAGGGGCAGTATTATAGTAGTTATATTCTTGTACATAGGAGCAGTATTATAGTAGTTATATTCTTGTACATAGGAGCAGTATTATAGTAGTTATATTCTTGTACATAGGGGCAGTATTATAGTAGTTATATTCTTGTATATAGGAGCAGTATTATAGTAGTTATATTCTTGTACATAGGAGCAGTATTATAGTAGTTATATTCTTGTACATAGGGGCAGTATTATAGTAGTTATATTCTTGTACATAGGGGGCAGTATTATAGTAGTTATATTCTTGTACATAGGAGCAGTATTATAGTAGTTATAGTCTTGTACATAGGAGCAGTATTATAGTAGTTATATTCTTGTACATAGGGGCAGTAATATAGTAGTTATATTCTTGTACATAGGGGGCAGTATTATAGTAGTTATATTCTTGTACATAGGAGCAGTATTATAGTAGTTATATTCTTGTACATAGGAGCAGTATTATAGTAGTTATATTCTTGTACATAGGGAGCAGTATTATAGTAGTTATATTCTTGTACATAGGAGCAGTATTATAGTAGTTATATTCTTGTACATAGGGGGCAGTATTATAGTAGTTATATTCTTGTACATAGGGGCAGTATTATAGTAGTTATATTCTTGTATATAGGAGCAGTATTATAGTAGTTATATTCTTGTACATAGGAGCAGTATTATAGTAGTTATATTCTTTTACATAGGAGCAGTATTGCAGAGATTACATGTTCATGATGAGGATGCATTATTCGATTTGCTGTCACAAAGCAGGCGGTATTATAGGCTTAGTTCTTTTTTCTGGTACGGTATTCCCCCCAGTTTTGCTGTCGTAGCTCCATGCTCCCTCGCCGGTACATGTGAGCATGCATTCCCATGATAAATAACATTACAGCTGATTTCTTAAACCGTCCCCAGGGCGCTATCTGCATGTTGCAGCATACGTCTGTAAAGCGTTTTCATTCCTCATCAGCGAGATCTCCATTAATTACTGGCAGGAGGAAGCTTCCTCTCCTCTGACACTTGTAGCCTTCGCTGTTTTTCTTTATCTGGCCCAGAAATGACAGGACAATTCTCATTTATTTTGAGTCGTGTGTTATCGGTGGCCGGCCGCTGCCTCCACGATGCGCAGTGATTGCTGTTACCCGCGCTTCTTGTGGCGCCACAGACACAAACATGAGGAAATGAAGAGCTCGGTTTTAGTGTGTGAAAATTTACAATTTGTTTCTAAATATCCGGCTGTGCGAGGCAGCGAGGTAGAAAATGTCGCCAGTCTATGTGTCCGTGTACTTAATGTCTGCGGCCGGGAGCGATGTGAGGCTCAGTGGGCGCAGTCAGCACCCGGGCACGGGCGAAGCCGGATGAGTGAGCAAATTGTGCCGCCACCGTTGGAGCACTGAGGATCTCCACCATGACACGATGGCCGTAAGAGAGCAAGCAATGACCAGTACCAGGACAAGCGGGTACTATGGGGGAGCCTAGCGCAAAAATACACCCACCCAAATTCAGGAGCTGGACCTTGTGGGGTGCAATGTCCTGTCCTTGGATTTATGGCGCTCGTAAGACGCCCTACATCCTCAGTGTTTGGGCAGTGGGAAGAGGAGGTGGAAGCCCAGCTGGAATCTGTCAAGACTGGCACAAGGTTTGGATGTAATTTTAATAAATTCCAGACTTTTCAAAAGCTGACGTAGATGCTGCCACCACCCTACTTGTAGACAATACGGGCAAAGCTGTGGCACGTGCAACTCCTGATTCTGCCAAGGCGGAAAATATCATAGGAGGGGGATATTTGGGGGCTAATTCACTGTAAAGACAGTGGGATCAACTGTCCCAGAGTTATAGAATCTTTGTTTTATTTTAACTTCAAAACATTCTGTATATTTTTTTTAAAGAAGCACTCCTCCTCATCATCCTCCTTCTCCTCCTCCTTCTTCTCCTCCTCCTCATCAGCATCACCCTCCTCATATTCCTCATCCTCCTTATCCTCCTCCTTCTCCTCCCCCTCCTCATCACTCTCCTCCTCATCATCTTCCTCCTACTCCTCCTTATTCTCCTCCCTCTCCTCCTCACCCTCCTCCTCCTTCTCCTCATCTACCTCCTTCTTATTCTCCTCCTCTTCATCCTCCTCCTCCCCTCTGCCTCATACTTTTCTTCATCATCCTTCTCCTCATCCTACTCATCCTCATCCATTTCCACCTCCTCCTTCTCCTCCTCATCCTCCTCCACCTCATCTACTTACTCATCCGTCTCCTCTTCATCCTCCTACTTCTCCTTATCCTCCTCCTCATCCTTCTCCTCATCCTTCTCCCCCTCATTCTTGTCCTACTCCCCCTCTTCCTCATCCTTTTCCTCCTCCTCATCCTTTTCCTCCTCATCCTTTTCCTCCTCATCCTTTTCCTCCTACTCATCCTCCTCCTCATCCCACTCCTCTGCATCCATCTACTCCTCCTCCTCATCATCATCATCCTCTTTCTCCTTCTCCTCCTCCTCCTCCCCGTCCTCCTCATCTTCCTCATCTTCCTCTTCATGATCATACTCCTCCTCCTCATCATTATCTTCATTCTCCTCACATCAAGGTTTTATCCTCATAATATATTGCAGTCATCATATTATATAGCACTGTGATCTTACAATTGCTTATTTTCCCTTTCTACCCATATGATTCTTCTCTTTTCCATTAGGTCTACAGCATCACGTGATTAATACGTACGAGCTGAATCCTTCTAAGCTCTATGTAGATGCAGGAATTATCTTTTCAGTGATGAGTCATCATTAGAACTACAATTCTCCATTACTGCAAAGTTCTTAGCCTGGGGATGTAGAAGAGCAGCTGGGTCAAGAGTTGAACAGGGGTAGAGCTGAGCTGCCAGGGACTTTTCAGTAAAGTAGAATTGTAGTTCTAATGATGACTCATGCAGGGAATAGACTAGTGTTTTATGCATAGAGCTTAGAAGGAAACAGCTAGTCAGTTTTTAATCACGTGATTTCATGAACCTAATGGAAAAGGAAAAATTTCTGGGTAGAAAGGCAAAGTGAGCAATTGTAACTGCGCAGTGCTATATAATGTGATGACTGCAATATATTAAGAGGATACAAACCTTGATGGGAGGAGGAGGAAGAGGAGAAAGATGAGGAAAAGGAGGATGAGGAGGAGAAAGTCAAAAGTGTTGTATGAGATTAGTAAAGCTTGGTGGTATCACCTGTTCCTAGTAACTTCCATAGAAGTCCATGGGAATTACAGAAAGTGCTGCCAAATTGTGGATATTTATGTTTGTGATATCTTTTAATAAAATGTAATTTGCCAAATTAGCAAAAATAAATGATCTTCTGAGAATTGGGCGCTGCAGTGTGAACTGTTCCCAGTGTTACTCTGGTGCGGACAATGAAGACCCTGAGTGACGTGGGTCTTAGAAATGACAGAAAGGCCTTCATTTCCCAATGTGCCGGAGCCAGGAACGTCCTGTCCACGCGCTGGAATGTGCTCTGCGGCCACTGGCAACCAGGGCTGTATACTGCGCATACAGTGCTCGGAGCCCACACACGCCGGCTGTTAGTTATGTAACGCCCGAAAACCGTCTGATAGTAGACACGCAGGAGAGCAGGGGTCATCATTAAGTGACCTAGGACCACAGGTCCCAGCAGGACGGATTGGCCACCGAGACTGTCCAGCTGCACAGGGGTCCTGTAACATCCTTGTAGGTAAACTCCCAAGTGTAGTGCATTAATGCTACTATCCCTGGTGGTCCTGTGTAGTGCATTAATGCTACTATCCCTGGTGGTCCTGTGTAGTGCATTAATGTCACTATCCTGGTGGTCCTGTATAGTGTATTAATGCTACTATCTCTGGTGGTCCTGTGTAGTGCATTAATGCTACTATCCCTGGTGGTCCTGTGTAGTGCATTAATGCTACTATCCCTGGTGGTCCTGTGTAGTGCATTAATGCTACTATCCCTGGTGGTCCTGAGTAGTGCATTAATGCTACTATCCCTGGTGGTCCTGTGTAGTGCATTAATGCTACTATCCCTGGTGGTCCTGAGTAGTGCATTAATGTCACTATCCTGGTGGTCCTGTGTAGTGCATTAATGCTACTATCCCTGGTGGTCCTGTGTAGTGTATTAATGTCACTATCCTGGTGGTCCTGTGTAGTGCATTAATGCTACTATCCCTGGTGGTCCTGAGTAGTGCATTAATGCTACTATCCCTGGTGGTCCTGTGTAGTGCATTAATGCTACTATCCTGGTGGTCCTGTGTAGTGCATTAATGTCACTATCCTGGTGGTCCTGTATAGTGTATTAATGCTACTATCCCTGGTGGTCCTTAGTAGTGCATTAATGCTACTATCCCTGGTGGTCCTGTGTAGTGCATTAATGCTACTATCCCTGGTGGTCCTGTGTAGTGCATTAATGGTACTATCCCTGGTGGTCCTGTGTAGTGCATTAATGCTACTATCCCTGGTGGTCCTGTGTAGTGCATTAATGTCACTATCCTGGTGGTCCTGTTTAGTGCATTAATGCTACTATCCCTGGTGGTCCTGTGTAGTGCATTAATGTCACTATCCTGGTGGTCCTGTTTAGTGCATTAATGCTACTATCCCTGGTGGTCCTGTGTAGTGCATTAATGTCACTATCCTGGTGGTCCTGTGTAGTGCATTAATGCTACTATCCCTGGTGGTCCTGTGTAGTGCATTAATGCTACTATCCCTGGTGGTCCTGTGTAGTGTATTAATGCTACTATCCCTGGTGGTCCTGTGTAGTGCATTAATGCTACTATCCCTGGTGGTCCTGTGTAGTGCATTAATGTCACTATCCTGGTGGTCCTGTGTAGTGTATTAATGCTACTATCTCTGGTGGTCCTGTGTAGTGTATTAATGTCACTATCCCTGGTGGTCCTGTGTAGTGTATTAATGTCACTATCCTGGTGGTCCTGTGTAGTGCATTAATGCTACTATCCCTGGTGGTCCTGTGTAGTGCATTAATGTCACTATCCCTGGTGGTCCTGTGTAGTGTATTAATGTCACTATCCTGGTGGTCCTGTGTAGTGCATTAATGCTACTATCCCTGGTGGTCCTGTGTAGTGTATTAATGTCACTATCCCTGGTGGTCCTGTGTAGTGCATTAATGTCACTATCCCTGGTGGTCCTGTGTAGTGCATTAATGCTACTATCCCTGGTGGTCCTGTGTAGTGCATTAATGTCACTATCCTGGTGGTCCTGTATAGTGTATTAATGCTACTATCTCTGGTGGTCCTGTGTAGTGCATTAATGCTACTATCCCTGGTGGTCCTGTGTAGTGCATTAATGCTACTATCCTGGTGGCCCTGTGTAGTGTATTAATGTCACTATCCTGGTGGTCCCGTGTAGTGCATTAATGTCACTATCCTGGTGGCCCTGTGTAGTGCATTAATGCCACTATCCTGGTGGCCCTGTGTAGTGTATTAATGTCACTACCCCTGGTGGTCCCGTGTAGTGCATTAATGTCACTATCCTGGTGGTCCTGTGTAGTGCATTAATGCTACTATCCCTGGTGGTCCTGTGTAGTGCATTAATGCTACTATCCTGGTGGCCCTGTGTAGTGTATTAATGTCACTATCCTGGTGGCCCTGTGTAGTGCATTAATGTCACTATCCTGGTGGTCCTGTGTAGTGCATTAATGCCACTATCCTGGTGGCCCTGTGTAGTGTATTAATGTCACTACCCCTGGTGGTCCCGTGTAGTGCATTAATGTCACTATCCTGGTGGTCCTGTGTAGAGCATTAATGTCACTATCCTGGTGGTCCTGTGTAGTGCATTAATGCTACTATCCCTGGTGGTCCTGTGTAGAGCATTAATGTCCCTATCCTGGTGGCCCTGTGTAGTGTATTAATGTCACTACCCCTGGGGGTCCTGTGTAGTGCATTAATGTTACTATCCCTGGTGGTCCTGTGTAGGGTATTAATGTCACTATCCCTGGTGGTCTTATGTAGTTCATTAATGTTACATTATTACTGGAAAGATATCACAATGGGGACATTATATCAGGGAGGGGCCCAGATTGGGGACATTATACCTGGATGGGAGACATTTTTACTGGAAGCGTCTCAGGATGGAAAACATTATACCAGGAATGGTCCCAGTATTGGGGACAGTATACGAGGAATGGGTCCAGTATGGGGACATTATACAAGGAATGGTTCCAGTATGGGGGACATTATGCAAGGAATGGGTCCAGGATGGGGGACATTATACGAGGAATGGTCCCAGTATTGGGGACATTATACGAGGAATGGGTCCAGTATGGGGACATTATACCAGGAATGGGTCCAGTATGGGGACATTATACGAGGAATGGGTCCAGTATGGGGACATTATACGAGGAATGGGTCCAGTATGGGGACATTATACGAGGAATGGGTCCAGTATGGGGACATTATACGAGGAATCGGTCCAGTATGGGGGACATTATACCAGGAATGGTCCCAGTATGGGGACATTATACCAGGAATGGGTCCAGTATGGGGGATATTATACCATGATGGGGCCAGTATGGGGACATTATACCAGGAATGGGTCCAGTATGGGGGATATTATACCATGATGGGGCCAGGATGGGGGACATTATACGAGGAATCGGTCCAGTATGGGGACATTATACCAGGAATGGGTCCAGTATGGGGACATTATACCATGATGGGGCCAGGATGGGGGACATTATACGAGGAATGGTCCCAGTATGGGGGACATTATACCAGGAATGGTCCCAGTATGGGGACATTATACCAGGAATGGGTCCAGTATGGGGGATATTATACCATGATGGGGCCAGTATGGGGACATTATACGAGGAATCGGTCCAGTATGGGGGACATTATGCCAGGAATGGGTCCAGTATGGGGACATTATACCATGATGGGGCCAGGATGGGGGACATTATACCATGATGGGGCCAGGATGGGAGACATTATACCAGGAATGGTTCCAGTATTGGGGACATTATACGAGGAATGGGTCCAGTATTAGGGACATTATACCAGGAATGGGTCCAGTATGGGGACATTATACCAGGAATGGGTCCAGTCTGTTGGGCATTATACCATGATGGGGCCAGGATGGGGATATTATACCATGATGGGGCCAGGATGGGGGACATTATACCAGGAATGGGTCCAGTCTGTTGGGCATTATACCATGATTGGGCAAGGATGGGGATATTATACCATGATGGGGCCAGGATGGAGGACATTATACAAGGAATGGGTCCAGTATGGAGGACATTATACCAGGAATGGGTCCAGGATGGGGATATTATACCATGATGGGGCCAGGATGGAGGACATTATACAAGGACTGGGTCCAGTATGGAGGACATTATACCAGGAATGGGTCCAGTATGGGGATATTATAAGAAAAAGACAAACAAGTTTGTATGCCAGCTCACCGTTAGAACACGCAGGTGCAGGGAACTCCGCTTGCAGGAAGTCGAGTCAGATCCACAGAACAAAATGAGAGGTTGAGTTCCAGCTCCATAAAACATCCAAAAATTTATTTAGTCCAACATTAAAAATAAGACAAATGCTCCCTAGCATGTGATGACTCCCACAGAGTAGGGTACACGGCAACGCGTTTCGATCCTGAGATCTTTTTCAAAGCCATGTCTATATCAGTTCGAGTTCCTGCTATATATGGGAACCCTCCAATCAGGTTTGATTATTGTATCACATGATAAGTTAAAACGTCATACTAAAATCATCAATAATATATATAAACAAATATAAAATATTCACTCTATATTTAGCAATAGTGCAGCATGGTCTCTACACGTTTATTCAGACCCATCGGATATCTAGTATTGAGATGAAATATCCAGTACGCCTCTCTAGTAAGGAGACGTCTCCTCATATCTCCGCCTCGCCGAGGCACATTAACCTGCTCTATAGCTTGAACCTGAAAACTAGCCGTACTACGTGCATGACAATTAACAAAGTGTCTAGAAGCAGCTGATATATTTCTATTGTTATTTGCTATATTGTTAATATCATACAGATGTTCTCGAACACGGATCTTTAGTTTCCTTGATGTACATCCGATATATGATATATTGCATATATTACAATCTATCTTATATATCAAGTTATAGGAATTACAATTTATATACTGCTTGATGTTAAATTTAATTGTATTTTCCATGTTCTGAAACGTTTTAGTTACCACCGCATGTTTGCATGTACCGCAGTTATTGGTGCCACATTTGTAAAAACCCGGATAACTCAACCATGTTTTTTTCTTTTGTTCCCCTGTATGCATCTGAAATAAACTAGGGGATATTTGGCTTCCTATGCTTGGAGCCCTTCTGGACACTACATTAATGCCTGATTTTAAAATGCATTGCAGTTGTTGATCCTCATATAATACAGGCAAATACCTATGTATAATATTTTTTAATTCATTATATTGGGGACTATATTGGAAACATATATAGGGTTTTAAACTCCTATTTGAGTCTATCTTTTTTTCCGCTGTTATAAGATTTATCCGATCTTTCTTTTCTACTATTTTTTTTGCCCTATTTATTGTCCACTTGGGGTAATTCCGTTTTTTTAGTTTGTTTTCAATTTGCCTGTATTCACCCTGAAGATCCTCTACTACAGAACAATTTCTCTTTATTCTGGTGAACTCTCCCACTGGAATTGCTTTGATAGTATGCCTATTATGGCTACTTCCCGCATGTAATATAGTGTTGCCACTAACTGGTTTGTAGTGCGTTCTAGTAATAACCTTTTGATTTGCAATACCACTCAGCTCTAAGTCCAAGAAAATAATTTTGGTGCTATTCATTTTATATGTAAATTTAATATTATGATCATTGTCATTGAGATAATCGACAAATTGTGGTATGGCAGACACATTGCCCCTCCATATGATGAGGGTATCGTCTATGTATCTGCCATACCACACGATGTCATCAATATACGGGTTGCCCTCGGAAAACACATATTCCAGTTCCCAGTATGACATAACTAGATTGGCTAGGGAGGGTGAGTATTTGGCCCCCATTGCCACTCCCGTTTTTTGTACATAAAATTGTCCATCAAATAAGAAAAAATTGTTAGATAATAAGAATTGAATCACATCAAGCAAATAATTAGTCAAATCCATGGAAAAGCCACTAAATTTACTGAGGTGATATTGTATTGCCTTTAGAGCCAGCTGATGGGGAATGCACGTATAAAGAGAAACGACATCACAGGACACCCATGAATAATTATCTTGCCATATTTTACTATCCATAATTCTCAGAACTTCCTTTGAGTCTCTTATATATCCAGGGGTCCGTTTTACTAACGGTTGAAGAAGAGAGTCGACCCATTGGCATAATTTTTCGTTACATGATCCTACACCCGACACAATTGGTCGCATGGGTGGAATTCCCTCTTTTTTGTGTATCTTAGGGACCCCATATATAATGGGGATAATAGGATTTTCTACCATTAAATATTCTGTCTGTTTTTTTGTGAGTATTCCCAGACTCTGACCTTCCTTTATAATTAAATCCCTTTTTTTGATAATTGAGTTAGATGGATTAGATTTTAATTTCTCATATGTTTTATCGTCTGATAATAATTCTACCATTTTATTGTGGTAATCTAGTGTGTTTAAAACTACCACCACTCCCCCCTTGTCTGACATTTTAATGGTAATGTCAGTCATGTTTTTTAGTTCTCTCAATGCTTTTTGACACTTCCTAGACATATTATTGTTATTTCTAATATCATTATTTTGATGTTCATTATATAGCTGTCTAAGTTCTTTTTCAACGCTCTCCTGAAATCGATCCATACATTCCGATCTATTCTGGAGTGGATAGAAATACGGGTTCTTTGTTTTAAATTCCTCGGATATATCAATTTTATTTATATCTGATATTCCTTCACTATTAAGATCCTGTAGCGTGACCAATGTCAATTGCTCTTTAAAGTCCATGTCAGCATATTCATTAGTTATTCCAGTAGCAATATGATCATCTGTTTGTTGAGTATTGTCCTCTGGTTTTTGTTCCTGTAAAAAATGTTTTTTAATAGTCAAATTTCGAATGAATTTATTTACATCCATAATGGTTGCAAATAAATCAAAGTTTTGGTCCGGCACAAAATTGAGACCCAAAGATAATACTTGGGTTTGATTCTCAGTCAAAGACCTGCTGGATAAGTTCAATACATTAGTGAAATTGTCTATTTCCTGTGGAACTTTTTGTTGCGAGTTGTCATTCCTTCCCCGTTTGTGTTTTCTACCCCCCCGCCTCCTACGTTTTTTGCCTGGCGGTAATTATGTTTTGGGGTGGGCATCCCTTTTTCATTGGAGGAAATATCCGATGTATTACTCTGGTTGTCAGACGAGTCCGGGTCCGAGGATGTGAAATAAACGTGCGACTTGTTTCTTTTTTTATAGTTGCTGCGTTTTTGGTGAGACTGGCTCTGCTTTAGTATGGATTTTGGGGTTCCATTGCTGTTAGTCCATTTGCCCCATTCATAGACCACATTTGCTTGGTAATCATTAGAGTCTCTGGTAAATTTTCTTTTTTTTCTTTCCATAATTAGTTCCTCCAGGGCAGCTACTTTTTCTTTTATTATCGTCATTGATGAATCATATGATGTGTTGGTTTTATGTTCCATCAGCGTAACATTTATTTCCTCCATTTCTTGCTGTATATCCTTTAATTTTATTTCCTCATATTTGATGATCAATTTCATGAGGTTACTGGAGCAATTACTTAGAATAGAATTCCATTCCTCTGAAAACTGTTCAGAGTATATGGTCGTTGGTAACTTCTTAATGCGTAGCCCCCTGGGAATCATATCTTTAGATATATAATTTTTCAAAGTGGTCTGATCCCACCATACTTTAGTTTCCAACATCATAGTGGTTTCCAGTTTATTCAAACTATCATATAAAACATTATTCTTTGATAAATCCACTTGCTGAATAGAAAACACTTGTGCCGCTTTTTGAAGCCGGTCTCTGGATATATCCGTAGCCATAGTGCTATATAGAGTGAACAAGCACCCTCTCGTTTATGGGAGTATGAATGAGTCTTATGTATTTGTATGAATAAAATACACACTTGTGCATAGGGAGCAATAACGGGTGCACGGCAATCCAGCAATAAATATAAGAAAAAGACAAACAAGTTTGTATGCCAGCTCACCGTTAGAACACGCAGGTGCAGGGAACTCCGCTTGCAGGAAGTCGAGTCAGATCCACAGAACAAAATGAGAGGTTGAGTTCCAGCTCCATAAAACATCCAAAAATTTATTTAGTCCAACATTAAAAATAAGACAAATGCTCCCTAGCATGTGATGACTCCCACAGAGTAGGGTACACGGCAACGCGTTTCGATCCTGAGATCTTTTTCAAAGCCATGTCTATATCAGTTCGAGTTCCTGCTATATATGGGAACCCTCCAATCAGGTTTGATTATTGTATCACATGATAAGTTAAAACGTCATACTAAAATCATCAATAATATATATAAACAAATATAAAATATTCACTCTATATTTAGCAATAGTGCAGCATGGTCTCTACACGTTTATTCAGACCCATCGGATATCTAGTATTGAGATGAAATATCCAGTACGCCTCTCTAGTAAGGAGACGTCTCCTCATATCTCCGCCTCGCCGAGGCACATTAACCTGCTCTATAGCTTGAACCTGAAAACTCTCCTTACTAGAGAGGCGTACTGGATATTTCATCTCAATACTAGATATCCGATGGGTCTGAATAAACGTGTAGAGACCATGCTGCACTATTGCTAAATATAGAGTGAATATTTTATATTTGTTTATATATATTATTGATGATTTTAGTATGACGTTTTAACTTATCATGTGATACAATAATCAAACCTGATTGGAGGGTTCCCATATATAGCAGGAACTCGAACTGATATAGACATGGCTTTGAAAAAGATCTCAGGATCGAAACGCGTTGCCGTGTACCCTACTCTGTGGGAGTCATCACATGCTAGGGAGCATTTGTCTTATTTTTAATGTTGGACTAAATAAATTTTTGGATGTTTTATGGAGCTGGAACTCAACCTCTCATTTTGTTCTATGGGGATATTATACCATGATGGGGCCAGGATGGAGGACATTATACAAGGAATGGGTCCAGTATGGAGGACATTATACCATGATGGGGCCAGGATGGGGGACATTATACCATGATGGGGCCAGGATGGAGGACATTATACCATGATGGGTCCAGTGTGGGGGACATTATACCATGAATGGGTCCAGTCTGTTGGGCATTATACCATGATGGGGCCAGGATGGGGAATATTATATCAGAAGGGACAATGATGAGAATATTGTTACAGGAAGGGTCCAGGATGGAGGACATTATACCAGGAATGGGTCCAGTCTGTTGGGCATTATACCATGATTGGGCAAGGATGGGGATATTATACCATGATGGGGCCAGGATGGAGGACATTATACAAGGAATGGGTCCAGTATGGAGGACATTATACCAGGAATGGGTCCAGGATGGGGATATTATACCATGATGGGGCCAGGATGGAGGACATTATACAAGGACTGGGTCCAGTATGGAGGACATTATACCAGGAATGGGTCCAGTATGGGGATATTATAAGAAAAAGACAAACAAGTTTGTATGCCAGCTCACCGTTAGAACACGCAGGTGCAGGGAACTCCGCTTGCAGGAAGTCGAGTCAGATCCACAGAACAAAATGAGAGGTTGAGTTCCAGCTCCATAAAACATCCAAAAATTTATTTAGTCCAACATTAAAAATAAGACAAATGCTCCCTAGCATGTGATGACTCCCACAGAGTAGGGTACACGGCAACGCGTTTCGATCCTGAGATCTTTTTCAAAGCCATGTCTATATCAGTTCGAGTTCCTGCTATATATGGGAACCCTCCAATCAGGTTTGATTATTGTATCACATGATAAGTTAAAACGTCATACTAAAATCATCAATAATATATATAAACAAATATAAAATATTCACTCTATATTTAGCAATAGTGCAGCATGGTCTCTACACGTTTATTCAGACCCATCGGATATCTAGTATTGAGATGAAATATCCAGTACGCCTCTCTAGTAAGGAGACGTCTCCTCATATCTCCGCCTCGCCGAGGCACATTAACCTGCTCTATAGCTTGAACCTGAAAACTAGCCGTACTACGTGCATGACAATTAACAAAGTGTCTAGAAGCAGCTGATATATTTCTATTGTTATTTGCTATATTGTTAATATCATACAGATGTTCTCGAACACGGATCTTTAGTTTCCTTGATGTACATCCGATATATGATATATTGCATATATTACAATCTATCTTATATATCAAGTTATAGGAATTACAATTTATATACTGCTTGATGTTAAATTTAATTGTATTTTCCATGTTCTGAAACGTTTTAGTTACCACCGCATGTTTGCATGTACCGCAGTTATTGGTGCCACATTTGTAAAAACCCGGATAACTCAACCATGTTTTTTTCTTTTGTTCCCCTGTATGCATCTGAAATAAACTAGGGGATATTTGGCTTCCTATGCTTGGAGCCCTTCTGGACACTACATTAATGCCTGATTTTAAAATGCATTGCAGTTGTTGATCCTCATATAATACAGGCAAATACCTATGTATAATATTTTTTAATTCATTATATTGGGGACTATATTGGAAACATATATAGGGTTTTAAACTCCTATTTGAGTCTATCTTTTTTTCCGCTGTTATAAGATTTATCCGATCTTTCTTTTCTACTATTTTTTTTGCCCTATTTATTGTCCACTTGGGGTAATTCCGTTTTTTTAGTTTGTTTTCAATTTGCCTGTATTCACCCTGAAGATCCTCTACTACAGAACAATTTCTCTTTATTCTGGTGAACTCTCCCACTGGAATTGCTTTGATAGTATGCCTATTATGGCTACTTCCCGCATGTAATATAGTGTTGCCACTAACTGGTTTGTAGTGCGTTCTAGTAATAACCTTTTGATTTGCAATACCACTCAGCTCTAAGTCCAAGAAAATAATTTTGGTGCTATTCATTTTATATGTAAATTTAATATTATGATCATTGTCATTGAGATAATCGACAAATTGTGGTATGGCAGACACATTGCCCCTCCATATGATGAGGGTATCGTCTATGTATCTGCCATACCACACGATGTCATCAATATACGGGTTGCCCTCGGAAAACACATATTCCAGTTCCCAGTATGACATAACTAGATTGGCTAGGGAGGGTGAGTATTTGGCCCCCATTGCCACTCCCGTTTTTTGTACATAAAATTGTCCATCAAATAAGAAAAAATTGTTAGATAATAAGAATTGAATCACATCAAGCAAATAATTAGTCAAATCCATGGAAAAGCCACTAAATTTACTGAGGTGATATTGTATTGCCTTTAGAGCCAGCTGATGGGGAATGCACGTATAAAGAGAAACGACATCACAGGACACCCATGAATAATTATCTTGCCATATTTTACTATCCATAATTCTCAGAACTTCCTTTGAGTCTCTTATATATCCAGGGGTCCGTTTTACTAACGGTTGAAGAAGAGAGTCGACCCATTGGCATAATTTTTCGTTACATGATCCTACACCCGACACAATTGGTCGCATGGGTGGAATTCCCTCTTTTTTGTGTATCTTAGGGACCCCATATATAATGGGGATAATAGGATTTTCTACCATTAAATATTCTGTCTGTTTTTTTGTGAGTATTCCCAGACTCTGACCTTCCTTTATAATTAAATCCCTTTTTTTGATAATTGAGTTAGATGGATTAGATTTTAATTTCTCATATGTTTTATCGTCTGATAATAATTCTACCATTTTATTGTGGTAATCTAGTGTGTTTAAAACTACCACCACTCCCCCCTTGTCTGACATTTTAATGGTAATGTCAGTCATGTTTTTTAGTTCTCTCAATGCTTTTTGACACTTCCTAGACATATTATTGTTATTTCTAATATCATTATTTTGATGTTCATTATATAGCTGTCTAAGTTCTTTTTCAACGCTCTCCTGAAATCGATCCATACATTCCGATCTATTCTGGAGTGGATAGAAATACGGGTTCTTTGTTTTAAATTCCTCGGATATATCAATTTTATTTATATCTGATATTCCTTCACTATTAAGATCCTGTAGCGTGACCAATGTCAATTGCTCTTTAAAGTCCATGTCAGCATATTCATTAGTTATTCCAGTAGCAATATGATCATCTGTTTGTTGAGTATTGTCCTCTGGTTTTTGTTCCTGTAAAAAATGTTTTTTAATAGTCAAATTTCGAATGAATTTATTTACATCCATAATGGTTGCAAATAAATCAAAGTTTTGGTCCGGCACAAAATTGAGACCCAAAGATAATACTTGGGTTTGATTCTCAGTCAAAGACCTGCTGGATAAGTTCAATACATTAGTGAAATTGTCTATTTCCTGTGGAACTTTTTGTTGCGAGTTGTCATTCCTTCCCCGTTTGTGTTTTCTACCCCCCCGCCTCCTACGTTTTTTGCCTGGCGGTAATTATGTTTTGGGGTGGGCATCCCTTTTTCATTGGAGGAAATATCCGATGTATTACTCTGGTTGTCAGACGAGTCCGGGTCCGAGGATGTGAAATAAACGTGCGACTTGTTTCTTTTTTTATAGTTGCTGCGTTTTTGGTGAGACTGGCTCTGCTTTAGTATGGATTTTGGGGTTCCATTGCTGTTAGTCCATTTGCCCCATTCATAGACCACATTTGCTTGGTAATCATTAGAGTCTCTGGTAAATTTTCTTTTTTTTCTTTCCATAATTAGTTCCTCCAGGGCAGCTACTTTTTCTTTTATTATCGTCATTGATGAATCATATGATGTGTTGGTTTTATGTTCCATCAGCGTAACATTTATTTCCTCCATTTCTTGCTGTATATCCTTTAATTTTATTTCCTCATATTTGATGATCAATTTCATGAGGTTACTGGAGCAATTACTTAGAATAGAATTCCATTCCTCTGAAAACTGTTCAGAGTATATGGTCGTTGGTAACTTCTTAATGCGTAGCCCCCTGGGAATCATATCTTTAGATATATAATTTTTCAAAGTGGTCTGATCCCACCATACTTTAGTTTCCAACATCATAGTGGTTTCCAGTTTATTCAAACTATCATATAAAACATTATTCTTTGATAAATCCACTTGCTGAATAGAAAACACTTGTGCCGCTTTTTGAAGCCGGTCTCTGGATATATCCGTAGCCATAGTGCTATATAGAGTGAACAAGCACCCTCTCGTTTATGGGAGTATGAATGAGTCTTATGTATTTGTATGAATAAAATACACACTTGTGCATAGGGAGCAATAACGGGTGCACGGCAATCCAGCAATAAATATAAGAAAAAGACAAACAAGTTTGTATGCCAGCTCACCGTTAGAACACGCAGGTGCAGGGAACTCCGCTTGCAGGAAGTCGAGTCAGATCCACAGAACAAAATGAGAGGTTGAGTTCCAGCTCCATAAAACATCCAAAAATTTATTTAGTCCAACATTAAAAATAAGACAAATGCTCCCTAGCATGTGATGACTCCCACAGAGTAGGGTACACGGCAACGCGTTTCGATCCTGAGATCTTTTTCAAAGCCATGTCTATATCAGTTCGAGTTCCTGCTATATATGGGAACCCTCCAATCAGGTTTGATTATTGTATCACATGATAAGTTAAAACGTCATACTAAAATCATCAATAATATATATAAACAAATATAAAATATTCACTCTATATTTAGCAATAGTGCAGCATGGTCTCTACACGTTTATTCAGACCCATCGGATATCTAGTATTGAGATGAAATATCCAGTACGCCTCTCTAGTAAGGAGACGTCTCCTCATATCTCCGCCTCGCCGAGGCACATTAACCTGCTCTATAGCTTGAACCTGAAAACTCTCCTTACTAGAGAGGCGTACTGGATATTTCATCTCAATACTAGATATCCGATGGGTCTGAATAAACGTGTAGAGACCATGCTGCACTATTGCTAAATATAGAGTGAATATTTTATATTTGTTTATATATATTATTGATGATTTTAGTATGACGTTTTAACTTATCATGTGATACAATAATCAAACCTGATTGGAGGGTTCCCATATATAGCAGGAACTCGAACTGATATAGACATGGCTTTGAAAAAGATCTCAGGATCGAAACGCGTTGCCGTGTACCCTACTCTGTGGGAGTCATCACATGCTAGGGAGCATTTGTCTTATTTTTAATGTTGGACTAAATAAATTTTTGGATGTTTTATGGAGCTGGAACTCAACCTCTCATTTTGTTCTATGGGGATATTATACCATGATGGGGCCAGGATGGAGGACATTATACAAGGAATGGGTCCAGTATGGAGGACATTATACCATGATGGGGCCAGGATGGGGGACATTATACCATGATGGGGCCAGGATGGAGGACATTATACCATGATGGGTCCAGTGTGGGGGACATTATACCATGAATGGGTCCAGTCTGTTGGGCATTATACCATGATGGGGCCAGGATGGGGAATATTATATCAGAAGGGACAATGATGAGAATATTGTTACAGGAAGGGTCCAGGATGGAGGACATTATACCAGGAATGGTTCCAGTATGGGGACATTATACCATGATGGGGCCAGGATGGGGGACATTATACCATGATGGGTCCAGGATGGGTGACATTATATCAGAAGAGACAATGATGAGAACATTGTTACAGGAAGGGTCCAGGATGGAGGACACTATTTCATGGGAGGAGTAGACATGTATGCCTTTATAGGATCTAGAATGGTACAAGGACACTGCCTGACCTGACATTTTGGCTCCGGGCCATGGTAGAAGGTGATCGGGAGCAGCAGAGCTGACGTGGACAGATGAAGACCTGATGGATGGGCTGCATGAAGGACATTGGGACTACTACCCCCAGAGTGGATTATTTCCGCCTCCTCCAGCCCCCGGATAACATATTGCTCTGCACTCAGCCGCTGCATTTGCTTAATGTATTCCATCTGTGTCCCGGTGGAAAGTCCTCTACAGATCCGTTAAGCAGCTGCACCCCGGAGATACGGCGCACACATCATCGCTCTTATCGATTTTCTGATTGCAGGTTCATTTGTATGATCCCGTGTTCATATATTCAGCTCGCCTGTGCATTAAACTCCCACCAATCTACACCTTCCTGACACTGAGCCGCGCCGCGCTCCAGTCCTTCATGCATGAAAAAAAAAAAAGCGAAAGAAATGTACTGGGAGTCCGCCATCGGCAATTAACCTGGGGTCGGATCGATGCCATTGATCTGATTCTGAGAGCACCTGAATGGAGAAGTGCATTAGAAGACTTCACGTGTGGTGGGAACGGACCTTCAGACAAGTCCTACACCCCACAGAACCCCAGGAGGTGGGGGTTCTCTGAGACGCTTAGAGGGGCACCCCGACTGAAGCCCAATACATCTCCCAGAAAGAGCTTAAGACGCACCATGACTGGTCTAGACATGGATGTCCTGACCGATGACAATGGCGACCTAAAACATCTGAAGGATGTAGGATGGGCTGGAAAACCCTCGCGCCCAAAAAACAAGGGTTTTTAAGTGTTGTGCCGTCCAGCTCACGTCCTTGAATACATTTTATAGGTTATTGGAAGTTTTTAGAATTCCTTATAAAAACAAAACACAGGTTATTATTTTGAAGATGCACACCTTAAAGGGATTGTTCACTAGTGCCAAAAATATGGCGGTTTTCTTCATTAAACAGCACCACATCTGTTTATATGTTCCGTATGCTCAGCTTCAATCACTTCAATGGAGCTGACTTGCAATACCAGATGCCACCTGTACACAGGGGTGGCGCTGTTTAAGGAAGGAAACAGTCATGTTATAATTTTGAACAGCCTCTGAATATGGAAGTAACTTTTCTGGGCTACGTAATCAGGAGCTTGAGTTCACTCCACAGATGCAAGATGCTGGCTGTGTTACACAGCCGACATCTGCCTGAAACAGCAGCAACCAGAGCTGAGCTCCAATCGCTGCTATTTAACAATTTAAATTCTGTTGTTAATAACTGACTTCCGCATTCCCCCGCCATCTCCCATCAGCTGATGGGTCCAGCCGCCATTTTTCTACCCAGGCTGCGTTTCATAGGTGACCATAGCTCGTGCTATACACAGGGGTAGTGCAGTTTACAGAACAAGAAATTAAAGGATCATAGGTTCATGTTCCCTAGAAAAAAAAATAATATATATATATATATATATATATATATATATATATATATATATATATATATATATATACTAGCTGTACTACCCGGCTTCGCCCGGGGTAATAACTGCTGTTAGCAAAATAGAATGTGTTAACAAGAATTTATTCTGCACAAAAAAACCACAAAACAAATAGATAGAAATGTAATTATTAAAAGGCAAAAACTAAGCTAATAGAAGCATTTTACAACATATATTTCAACACCAGAGATATTCCACACAGATTTAACTAAATTGGCCAAGTAATGTGAAGTAATCTTCTACTACTTATTCGAGAGCCTTTTGATAAACGACATTCTTAGTTTTTCCTTCAGGTGCAAAGACAAACAGATTTTTGGCTGTTCCAACTCTTGAACAGGCCACATAAAGTTGACCATGAGAAAAGCATGGAGATTGTAAATCTAAGCTAGCTGAAGAGCCTGGCGTTGCCTGGGCATAGTAAATATCTGTGGTTAGTTATAGCACCTCACTTCTCTTATTTTCCCATCACGCCTCTCATTTTCTCCATCACATCTTTCATTTTCCCCCTCACATCTCTCATTTTCTCCCTCACACTTCTCATTTTCCCCCTCACTCCTCTTATTTTCCCCCTCACTCCTCTCATTCCCCCCTAACACTTGTCATTTCGACCTCACATCTGTCATTTTCCGATCACTCCATTATTTTCCCTCACTCCTCTCATTTTGCACTCACACCTTTTCATTTTCACCTCACACCTCTCATTTTCACCTCAGTATATACATGTTTGTCATCTCCCTTATATATAGTATACACCTGTATGTCATCTCCTGTATATAGGATATACCTGTATGTCATCTCCCCTGTATATAGTATATACCTGCTGTGTGTCATCTCCCCTGTATATAGTATATACCTGTATGTCATCTCCTCCTATATATAGTATATACCTGTATGTAATCTCCTCCTGTATATAGTATATACCTGTGTGTCATCTCACCTATATATAGTATATATCTGTGTGTCATCTCCTCCTGTATATAGTATATACTTGTATGTCATCTCCTCCTATACATAGCATATACCTGTATGTCATCTCCTCCTGTATATACTATATACCTGTAGGTAATTTGCTCCTGTATATAGTATATACCTGTGTGTCATCTCCTCCTGTATATAGTATATACCTGTATGTCATCTCCTGCTGTATGTAGTATGTACCTGTATGTCATCTCCGCCTCTATATAGTATATACCTGTGTGTCATCTCTCCTGTATATAGTATATATCTGTGTGTCATCTCCTCCTGCATATAGTATATACCTGTGTGTCATCTCCCCTGTAAATAGTATATACCTGTGTGTCATCTCCTCCTGTATATAGTATATATCTGTATGTCATCTCCTCCTGTATTAGACCTCGTTAACACGTTATTTGGTCAGTATTTTTACCTCAGTATTTGTAAGCTAAATTGGCAGCCTGATAAATCCCCAGCCAACAGTAAGCCCTCCCCCTGGCAGTATATATTAGCTCACACATACACATAATAGACTGGTCATGTGACTGACAGCTGCCGGATTCCTATATGGTACATTTGTTGCTCTTGTAGTTTGTCTGCTTATTAATCAGATTTTTATTTTTGAAGGATAATACCAGACTTGTGTGTGTTTTAGGGCGAGTTTCGTGTGTCAAGTTGTGTGTGTTGAGTTGCGTGTGGCGACATGCGTGTAGCAACTTTTTGTGTGTCGAGTTGCATGTGACAGGTTAGTGTAGCAAGTTGTGTGCAGCAAGTTTTGCGCATGGCGAGTTTTGCGCGTGGCGAGTTTTATGTGTGGTGCCTTTTGAGTATGTGCAAGTTTTGTGTGAGGCAACTTTTGCATGTGTTGCAACTTTTGTGCATGTGGCAATTTTTCCGCGTGTGCAAGTTTTGTGTGTGGCGAGTTTTCCATGAGGTGAGTTTTGCACGTGTGGCGAGTTTTGCATGTGGAGAGTTTTGCGTGTGGCGAGTTTTGAGCGGCGACTTTTGTGTTTCGACTTTTATGTGGCGAGGTTGGTGTATGTGTGGTGAAATGTGCGCTGAGGGTGGTATATGTGTTCGAGCACGTGGTAGTGTGTGGCGCATTTTGTGTGTGTGTTCATATCCCCGTGGTGGTGGGGTGATTATCCCATGTCGGGGCCCCACCTTAGCAACTGTACTGTATATACTCTTTGGCGCCATCGCTCTCATTCTTTAAGTCCCCCTTGTTCACATCTGGCAGCTGTTAATTTGCCTCCAACACTTTTCCTTTCATTTTTTCCCCATTATGTAGATAGGGGCAAAATTGTTTGGTGAATTGGAAAGCGCGGGGTTAAAATTTCACCTCACAACACAGCCTATGACGCTCTCGGGGTCCAGACGTGTGACTGTGCAAAATATTGTGGCTGTAGCTGCGACGGTTCAGATGCCAATCCCGGACATACACACATACACACACACACATACATACACACATTCAGCTTTATATATTAGATATATAAAAGTTTTAATAAAATCTAAAAACAATGTAAAAGTTCAAAAACAAATAAACAAAAAACTGATATTGGTAAGTCTAAAAAAGTCTGATCTATCAAGAAGATATAAAAGTATTTAACCCATAAATTGAATCAAATCGCCAGAATTTACTTTTTTTTTTCATATCTTGGCACTTCTCTAAACAAAAATGCAATAAAAAGTGATCAAAAAGTTGCACATCCTCCAAAAGGAAATCAGTAAAATATCAATAAAGTAAAAAAAAAAAAGGAAAATAAAATAAAATAAAAAGATCTATGTTTGTTATTATGGTGATGGCGCCTGGAGAATCGTGTTACCAGATCGTTCCTACTGCACAACAAAGTGCCATCATATCAGTTGGAGAAAAAAAAGAAAGTTATGGCTCTTGGAAGAAGAAGAAGAGGAAAATAACAACGTGCAAATAATGAAAAGTCCCAACAAGTCCTTCGTGAATATCTGGACCAGCAAGGTTACAAGTGATGATTATGCAGCTTTGGGCGCTGAAGTCACAAGGGGCCAACACTTCTAGTACTGGGGTCCCCCAAGTTGTCATCAATGACCCTGACATATGGTGTTGTCCATACTAGTCAATGCCATCAATGGGATTCCGGTCTACTTGTGGAGGTTGCAGTCATTCAACGTCACTGACCCCATAAATGGCACCTTTCTGATTCCGTGCCGACCACCCCGAGACGGAGCGCATACAGAATATCTACGATAATGACTGGTGAAGACTCCAATTATTTTATGTATATTACTCAGCTCATTAATTCCCAGACTTTGATATATATTAATGGCATCTCGCTCCTTTACTCGCTCTTTCAGTTAAAGTACAAAGGAGCCATTAGCCGGGAAGGTAATGAATCTTTATTAGCCGAGCTCTTCGGTTCCCAGATAATTGCCTAAAGGATGCAGGTCGTACAGGCCAAGTAAATGGGCAGAACGGACGCTCTGGAGGGCCGGGGCCGGTAAACACACTTACAGGCCCTGTAAACATACGCCCTTGAGTTGTCCTCTACTGGTAAGTGGTTCCAATCCTACTAGCCATCACTAAAATGCAAAGTCAATGGGAAGCCAAGAAACGTGACATGATCATTCCTTAGTTCAATGACCAGTGATGAAACTTGGAGTTTCTCGGTCTCAATCCAGAATCTGTAGCAGGGACCGAAAACCAATATGGGCAACTAAAGGGGTTATGTTCCTCCAAGAACATCGCCACCCCTCTCGACATGCTGCGCTTGTTCACAAAGGTGCAAGATGAAGTGCCATTCCAGACTCAACCTGTAGACTGGGGTGGTGCTGTCTTTGACTTATCAACCCCTTTATTGGGAATCTGCCAAGAACTTGAAAGCTTCCAACCCAACAAAATATATGGCCAGGTAGGCTTGTAAAGTACAAGGTACGGCCTCTGCTTCACTGCAGAGAAATCACACTCTGACCATATATGCTAATGAGACTGGAAGTGCAATGGGGCGGATCGATGAATGATCCACCCCTCCTCTCCTTCACTGATAACTTATCGATTTTTGTTTAGTGGTGAGCAGAGCTTTCAATCTAGGAAAGGCAGGTCACAACGGGGTGATGAGAAATGAAGAAGACTGATAAACTAGCTCTTCGTTAATTCACAGCTCTGGTCTCCGTTAGACAAATGCCTAGAAGGCAGATCCGTCAACCAAATGGAGGAGAGATGGTTCAAGGAGGCGAGGAACGAAGAAGACTGATGGTTTCGGCACTTCCAGACTCTTTATCTTACGAGTTCAGAATGGGATTTGGCAGCACTGGAGCAGGAACCATACTGGTATCCATTACCTTCTATATTCAAAACCTACACCCTGTAGGGGGGCTATAAAGTTTATGACAGATTCCCTTTAAATTCAGTTGTTACAGATGGCTGTTGGGGATCTCTTAGACATCAAGGCCAATGTTTGACTCCAACCTCTGCACTCTCCACTGACAATCCTCAAGGCTAATAATTGAACACTCTCGGGAATTACTGCTGAACTTTCCCAAAATATAAAGCAAAGGCTGAATCCAACAAGTGGGAAGTCAATGGATCCAAAGTGGACATACGAGAAATCAAGCACAAAGTCTATTCTGACTTGACCTTCATCACCACCAGAAATTACATCAGATACATTCCAAGGAGCGAAATCAAGCAGAAAACCATTGTAAATCCTTTCGGAGGTCTATTTTCAAAGATCTTTGGGTCATCACAGGTGGATGGTTGGACATGGAGAAGAATCCTTTGGTAAAGAACCAGAGAAACTATTGAGAAACTCATCGATGACCAAAGACAAGTCAGTGGGTCAAGAGGCGCCAGGTACATAAGAGAAAGCCAAAGCTTAAGACAAAAATCGATGTGTCCCCGAAGAGAAGTCTACGAGCCAAGGAGCCAGATCCTGATAGTCTGCTTTGATGTTTTCATTGTTTTTACAGGAACTAAAGACAAGAAGATGCGGAGTCCGTCCGAGCGTGACAATCTCGTTGTCCTTGTAATTGACTTCCATGTCTTCGGAGAAGATTCGATATATGGAATCCGTTTGGTAATTAAAAAAGCCAAGTCTAATTTTTTTTTGTAGACACTTTGGATGGCGGATGAGACTCCACTGCCGGCCGGCGTTGTTAGACTGCCACGTTTACATGGGTCACTGTCTGAAGCCATTAGAGAAACCACAAATCACAGGGAAGAGGGAACCTTTTCGGAGCGGGCGGGCGCCAGATGTTTAGCGTTTGGCATAGATTGATACATGGATCCTGGGATTAGCACGGAGAGGAGGAAGAGATGGATCAGATAGAATGATGGATCGTACGGGAACGACAATTACATCAAACCCTTCTCTGTGGCCAGTTTTTCAGGAATTACTTGCCATAAAAGTCAACGCCAGTTATGTTGGATGCTAAAAAAAGATTTTTGATAGGACCTGAAGGTAATTTCAACAGGAAACATGAAAAAGTGGTGATTTAATTGAGATTTTAATTAGTAAGGACCTTGCCAAGCTGACATATGGAGACTTAGAGGCCACACAATGCTCCATGGGAAATAAAATATGCAAATAGCCCTATGATAAAGGACGAGAGCAGGGACTCTAGCGCCGCCTATTGGAAGGAACAATCTAATAATTTAATATTCAGCCACTTAGGCTCTAAAACTTATCAAGTCTAATAGAAAAGATACTTATCTTTATCTTAGATACATTAAAAAGTAATGATTACAATAAAATATATATTCGGTCTTTCCACATAAGAAGTTTTATCCTCATCTATGTATCATTTCAATCTATATAAACTTTGTAAAAATGTAAAATAAATAAAATGATATAAAATAAACAAATAATATGAAATAAAATAATAAAATGATTTTACTGATTTTCTTTTACTCTTCTACTCCAGTCACAACCAAAGCTGCACGCACTTTTCAGCTGCCTGCTGCCTGCTGTGTGACTGTGCAAAAACATGAGATTCTTTGATGACGCATCGGGCACAATTTCTACATTGAATTTTAATTTTTAAAGTCGCTTTTATTTATTCCTTTGTTTTCTCAGTTTCTTTCAGTTGCGCCAAATTTATCCAAATGGCAAACGCGGCTTCTTTCATTTTTTTTTTTTGCAAAATCAAAATCTTTTTAATTTTCCCTTTTACGTTTGTTGCCCCTTGATCCGTTAAAATGTCGCTAGCATAAATTTGTGGTGCGTAATAATAATAATAAAAAGACATAGCAAACAATTTTGCAACTTTTTAAAAAGTTGTAAAAAGTGAACCGTCTGCAAACATCTAGATTACCGGAAAAAAAACCCAGCAAAAGAGAAACATAAACAGACAAAAGAGTTGAAAATAGACTTCAAAATAAAAGCAAATTAAAAGAAAACACAAAAAATGTTTTAAAACAGGAAAAAAAGATAAAAAAAAACCTTTTTAACCGAGTTTGACCTATATCTAAAAAGTTATAAAACTCCGAAAACAGGATCATTTGTATTTAATTATCCAGAATACAGAGGGCAGGAGTCTGGGATAAGCATAGAGGTACGGCATGCCTGCTGGTGCCGGATCCCAAGTAGAAATGCAGCTTTGGATGTGACTAGAGTATAATTCAAGATAAGTAAAGAAACAGACTATTGACAATGACTTATCTGCCGTTTATACAACATTGTTATAAAAGTGGCAGGAAAGAAAGTACTCCCTCTCTACTCCAACTGAAAATTTTAGGCAGTGTCTAATCATTGCCAACCCCCATTGTGCCAAAATATTATTAACTCTAAACAGCCCATCTGATACCACTACATACTATCCAATAAATATTCCTTATAAAATAATTTTTCCTTAAAAAATCCACATGATGCCGCCATCTCGTGCCAAGATAATATCACAAACAGACCACATAATGCCACCGTATAGAATCCAATGAATATACATTTTAAAATAATACTTCCCTGAAAAGAAAACACTTAAAACAGCCAATTTTTGCCAAGATATTATTATCTTATACAGGCCACATAATTCCACCATAAAATGGCCAACAAAAAATGCATTATCCAAAGTAGACGTCTTTAAAACCCTCACATTATACCGCCAACTGGTGCCAAGAAAATATCGTCATAAACTGTCCACCATAACGCCAATATATAGCATTAAAGAGCTAATCATTATCCAAATAAAGAGATGCCGCCATTTTGTGCCAACATAATACTGCCAAAAACCGCACATATAATGCCATTATGTATCCAAATAAACAGCTCGCTTAGTACTGTTATTTTGTGCAAAAATAATACCGTCATATCCATCCCAGAGATATAGTATGCAACAATTTTGCATTATCCAAATTATCCTTACTTAAAGTGCCAACATAATATAGCAAGATATAAAGCCACCGCATAGTATTATAAAATAATGCCGTATCCAAATAATACTCCATTAAAGAGGCAACGTAATACCGCTATCTTATGCCAAAAAATTATCACATACAGCACTCCTAATTCCACCATATAATAGCCAACATTCATGCATTATCCATGTAATACTAAGCTAAATAAATAATTAAAATAATACTGCCATGTACTTTCCACATACTATACTCCTATACTACAATTTATTTTCTAAATAATGCTACCTTAAAGCAATAAATAATACCGAATAGTGTTAGTATGATTTCTGGTATTCTTTATTGGGTAATTTTTTGGCAGTAAGAGACGTAACATGACCGGACCCTCGTCTAGTTGAGTGTTGCTGCCTTTCTCCATACATAGTGCTGCCAGCTATGGCACATTAATGTACCGCTGACACATTAAATATACACTTCTCGTTCGGTGGGGGCGGCGTTGGACCCTTACGCAGAATACAGCTGTTGTGTCCGCAGATAGCGGTTATTGTAACCAGCTGAACGTGCGACTAAAAATACTCCGACTCCGACCAAAGTTTATTTTCGGCTTATGATGAACTTGAAAACGGCAACATGTTGACATCTGCACTTAATGGGATTTCAGCCTTCAAGGAATAACAATTATAGAAAATTTTTCATCTCATGGAAAAAAAAAAGAAGAATTTATCAGATAAGCATCAATGGACCATCTGGGGTTTACATGCTTGAAAAGTGAAACACTCAAAGGATCAGCGGCAGATTGAAGTAATTGTATCAGGCAGATCTAGGCAGGTAGAACCCTCTGAAGCCGCCGCACACAGGGACTCTCTGTAGGAGGCACCAGGGAAGGAGTTTACTGTGGGATTTAGAGAAATAGCTAAATTTACTCCAAAGATCTGTGAACGTGAGCAGGAACAAAAGCTGCAAGGAGCTGTCCATGGTCTGAAAGTGACTATCCACCGCTCTATAGACTTAATGCATTACATAACATGTAATGTACCAATGATGGACTGATCCATGGAATGTAACTACTATAATACTGCCCACTATGTGCAAAAATATAACTACTATAATACTGCTCCTATGTACAAGAATATAACTGCTATAAAACTGCTCCTATGTACAAGAATATAACTACTATAATACTGTCCCTATGTACCAGAATATAACTACTATAATACTGCTCCTATGTACAAGAATATAACTACTATAATACTGCCCCCTATGTACCAGAATATAACTACTATAATACTGCCCCTATGTACAAGAATATAACTACTATAATACTGCCCCTATGTACAAGAATATAACTACTATAATACTGCCTCTATGTACAAGAATATAACTACTATAATACTGTCACCTATGTACAAGAATATAACTACTATAATACTGCCCCTATGTACAAGAATATAACTACTATAATACTGCTCATATGTACAAGAATATAACTACTATAAAACTGTTCCTATGTACAAGAATATAACTACTATAAAACTGCTCCTATGTACAAGAATATAACTACTATAATACTGCCCCCTATGTACCAGAATATAACTACTATAATACTGCCCCTATGTACAAGAATATAACTACTATAATACTGCTCCTATATACAAGAATATAACTGCTATAATACTGCCCCTATGTACAAGAATATAACTACTATAATACTGCTCCTATGTACAAGAATATAACTACTATAATACTGCTCCTATATACAAGAATATAACTACTATAATATTGCCCATATGTACAAGAATATAACTACTATAATACTGCCCCCTATGTACAAGAATATAACTACTATAATACTGCCCCTATGTACAAGAATATAACTACTATAATACTGCTCCTATGTACAAGAATATAACTACTATAATACTGCCCCTATGTACAAGAATATAACTACTATAATACTGCCCCTATGTACAAGAATATAACTACTATAATACTGCCCCTATGTACAAGAATATAACTGCTATAATACTGCCCCTATGTACAAGAATATAACTACTATAATACTGCCCCTAAGTACAAGAATATAACTACTATAATACTGCTCCTATGTACAAGAATATAACTACTATAATACTGCTCCTATGTACAACAATATAACTACTATAATACTGCTCTTATATACAAGAATATAACTACTATAATACTGCTCCATGTGTACAAGAATATAACTACTATAATACTGCTCCTATATACAAGAATATGACTACTATAATACTGCTCCTATGTACAACAATATAACTACTATAATACTGCTCCTATGTACAGGACTATAACTGCTATAATACTGCTCCTATGTATAACAATATAACTACTGTAATACTGCCCCCTATGTACAAGAATATAACTACTATAATATTGCTCCTATGTACAGGACTATAACTGCTATAATACTGCTCCTATGTATAACAATATAACTACTATAATACTGCCCCCTATAAACAAGAATATAACTAATATAATATTGCTCCTATGTACAGGACTATAACTACTATAATACTGCTCCTATGTACAACAATATAACTACTATAATACTGCTCCTATGTACAGGACTATAACTGCTATAATACTGCTCCTATGTATAACAATATAACTACTATAATACTGCCCCCTATGTTCAAGAATATAACTACTATAATACTGCCCCTATGTACCAGAATATAACTACTATAATACTGCTCCTATGTACAAGAATATAACTACTATAATACTGCTCCTATATACAAGAATATAACTACTATAATACTGCTCCTATGTACAAGAATATAACTACTATAATACTGCTCCTATGTACAAGAATATAACTACTATAGTACTGCCCCCTATGTTCAAGAATATAACTACTATAATACTGCCCCTATGTACAAGAATATAACTACTATAATACTGCTCCTATGTACAAGAATATAACTACTATAATACTGCTCCTATATACAAGAATATAACTACTATAATACTGCTCCTATGTACAAGAATATAACTACTATAATACTGCTCCATGTGTACAAGAATATAACTACTATAATACTGCTCCTATGTACAGGACTGTAACTTCTATAATACTGCTCCTATGTATAACAGTATAACTACTGTAATACTGCCCCCTATGTACAAGAATATAACTAATATAATATTGCTCCTATGTACAGGACTATAACTACTATAATACTGCTCCTATGTACAAGAATATAACTACTATAATACTGCCCCCTATGTTCAAGTATATAACTACTATAATACTGCCCCTATGTACAAGAATATAACTACTATAATACTGCTCCATGTGTACAAGAATATAACTACTATAATACTGCTCCTATGTACAGGACTGTAACTGCTATAATACTGCTCCTATTTATAACAATATAACTACTGTAATACTGCCCCCTATGTACACGAATATAACTACTATAATATTGCTCCTATGTACAGGACTATAACAGCTATAATACTGCTCCTATGTATAACAATATAACTACTATAATACTGCCCCCTATATACAAGAATATAACTACTATAATATTGCTCCATGTGTACAAGAATATAACTACTAAAATACTGCTCCTATATACAGGAATATAACTACTATAATACTGCTCCTATGTACAACAATATAACTACTATAATACTGCTCCTATGTACAGGACTATAACTGCTATAATACTGCTCCTATGTATAACAATATAACTACTATAATACTGCCCCCTATATACAAGAATATAACTACTATAATATTGCTCCTATGTACAAGAATATAACTACTATAATACTGTTCCCTATGTACAGGAATATAACTACTATAATACTGTTCCTATGTACAAGAATATAACTACTATAATACTGCCCCTATGTACAAGAATATAACTACTATAATACTGCTCCTATGTACAAGAATATAACTACTATAATACTGCTCCTATGTACAGGAATATAACTACTATAATACTGTTATAATAATAATTTTTATTTATATAGCGCCAACATATTCCGCAGCGCTTTACAGCTTATAGAGGGGACTTGTACAGACAATTACAGCATAACAGAAATCACAGTTCAAAATAGATACCAAGAGGAATGAGGGCCCTGCTGCTCGCAAGCTTACAAACTATGAGGAAGAGGGGAGACATGAGAGGTGGATGGTAACAATTGCTTTAGTTATTTGGACCAGCCATAGTGTAAGGCTCGGGTGTTCATGTAAAGCTGCATGAACCAGTTAACAGCCTAAGTATGTAGCAGTACAGACACAGAGGGCTATTAACTGTATAAAGTGTATGAGAACATGATGAGAGGAACCTGATTATGTGTTTTGTTTTTTTTTCTATTTTTAATAGGCCACACAGGGATAGTTAGGTTAATGCGTTGAGGCGGTAGGCCAGTCTGAACAAATGCGTTTTTAGGGCACGCTTAAAACTGTGGGGATTGTGGATTAATCGTATTAACCTAGGTAGTGCATTCCAAAGAATCGGCGCAGCACGTGTAAAGTCTTGGAGATGGGAGTGGGAGGTTCTGATTATTGAGGATGCTAACCTGAGGTCATTAGCGGAGCGGAGGGCACGGGTAGGGTGGTAGACTGAGACCAGAGAGGAGATGTAGGGTGGTGCTGAGCCATGGAGTGCTTTGTGGATGAGGGTAGTAGTTTTGTACTGGATTCTGGAGTGGATGGGTAGCCAGTGTAATGACTGGCACAAGGTAGAGGCATCGGTGTAACGGTTGGTGAGGAATATGATCCTGGTAGCAGCTACTGTTCCTATGTACAAGAATATAACCATTATAATACTGCCTCTATATACAACAATATAACTACTATAATACTGCTCCTATGTACAAGAATAAAACTACTATAATACTGCCCCTATGTACAACAATATAACTACTATAATACTGCTCCTATGTACAAGAATAAAACTACTATAATACTGCCCCTATATACAACAATATAACTACTATAATACTGCCCCTATGTACAAGAATATAACTACTATAATACTGCTCCTATGTACAAGAATATAACTACTATAATACTGCCCCTATGTACAAGAATATAACTACTATAATACTGCTCCTGTGTACAAGAATATAACTACTATAATACTGCACCCTATGTACAAGAATATAACTACTATAATACTGCTCCTATGTACAAGAATATAACTACTATAATACTGCTCCTATGTACAAGAATATAACTACTATAATACTGCTCCTATGTACAAGAATATAACTACTATAATACTGCCCCCTATGTACAAGAATATAACTACTATAATACTGATCCTATGTACAAGAATATAACTACTATAATACTGCCCCTATGTACAAGAATATAACTACTATAATACTGCTCCTATGTACAAGAATATAACTACTATAATACTGCTCCTATGTACAAGAATATAACTACTATAATACTGCTCCTATGTACAAGAATATAACTGCTATAATACTGCCCATTTGTACAAGAATATAACTACTATAATACTGCTCCTATGTACAAGAATATAACCACTATATTACTGCCCCTATGTACAAGAATATAACTACTATAATACTGCACCCTATGTACAAGAATATAACTACTATAATACTGCCCCTATGTACAAGAATATAACTACTATAATACTGCCCTATGTACAAGAATATAACTACTATAATACTGCTCCTATGTACAAGAATATAACTACTATAATACTGCTCCTATGTACAAGAATATAACTACTATAATACTGCCCCTATGTACAAGAATATAACTACTATAACACTGCTCCTATGTACAAGAATATAACTACTATAATACTGCTTCTATGTACAAGAATATAACTACTATAATACTGCCCCTATGTACAAGAATATAACTACTATAACACTGCCCCTATGTACAAGAATATAACTACTATAATACTGCCACTATGTACAAGAATATAACTACTATAATACTGCTCCTATGTACAAGAATATAACTACTATAATACTGCCCCTATGTACAAGAATATAACTACTATAATGCTGCTCCTGTGTACAAGAATATAACTACTATAATACTGCACCCTATGTACAAGAATATAACTACTATAATACTGCTCCTATGTACAAGAATATAACTACTATAATACTGCTCTTATGTACAAGAATATAACTACTATAATACTGCTCCTATGTACAAGAATATAACTACTATAATACTGCCCCCTATGTACAAGAATATAACTACTATAATACTGATCCTATGTACAAGAATATAACTACTATAATACTGCCCCTATGTACAAGAATATAACTACTATAATACTGCTCCTATGTACAAGAATATAACTACTATAATACTGCTCCTATGTACAAGAATATAACTACTATAATACTGCCCCCTATGTACAAGAATATAACTACTATAATACTGCTCCTATGTACAAGAATATAACTACTATAATACTGCCCCCTATGTACAAGAATATAACTACTATAATACAGCTCCTTGCCCAGAATACTCTAATATTGTATATTTGTACATCAGCCATGAGACAACACTGGATTTCCTGCAGCAGAATCTTTACAAAAACCTTGTTTGTTTTAATTTGAAAAATCATATTTTACACCCAGTAAAAGCCGTACATCCATCTGCATAAAATATATCACCAAGTAATGGAAGACGACTTCAGGCTCGCAATGAAAAGCAGATTTATCTGTAAATTGAAGTCACAAATGTTTTCAGCTCTCGAATCCTAAAACATGAATCAGATAAGTTCTCGTCAGGCAGCGGCGTACTGAATGACATGCTCGGGTTATCTTATGGGCGGCTGGCCCCATGTGTTCTGGGGAATTATTATTTTTTCAGTCCCTGCCCACTTGGCCGGTTCTCAAACAATGATCCTCACTGTCCGGTGGCAGCACCAATCTGGGGGAACAAAGGAGACTCCACCAAAACCAGTGGAACGTCACTGGCCAGAAACTTCCCTGCCAGACTGGGGGATCAGTGTAAACCCTAATTAAGATCCCAGGAACCATCGCACGTACATTACGTCTTAGCAGAAATCTTTACCGTCTATTCATTCTCAGAAAAAACACCGTCCACTCTGGGGGTAATATACCGCCTTTATTTTATGGACTCTTATTCATATCTGGACTTCATTGTTTATTATCTAGACTCATATTATTTATCTGGATTATATTATTATCTGAACTCATACTCATCATAACTTTTTGGAATTCTACTCATTTTCCAGTCTCAGCTTCACATTTATTATCTGGATTTGTGCTCATTATCTGGACTCATACTCATATGGACTCTGGATAAATATGTGGACTCATCCTTATTATTATCTGGAGGTGTACTAATTTTCTGAACTCAAGTTTATTATATGGACACATATTCATTATCTGGACTCATACTAATTATCATATTATCTGTACTTATACTCCATTATCAGGAGTTGCACTCATTATCTAGACTCTGGTTGACTATCTTGACCCCGTGTTATTATCTGGACTCTGCTTTATTATCAGGAGTTGCACTCATTATCTAGACTCTGGTTTATTATCTCATGCCATACTTATTATCCGGACCTTGCTTTATTATCTGGCCCCTGGGTTATTATCTGGACTCTGCTTTATTATTATTAGTTGTTCTCATTATCTGGACTCAGGTTTATTATCAGAAGTTGCACTCATTATCTAGACACTGGTTTATTATCTCATCCCATATTTATTGTCTGGACTCTGATTTATTATCAGGACTTGCACTCATTATCTTGACTCTTGTTTATTATCTGAACCCTGGATTATTATCTGGACTCTGCTTTATTATCAGGAGATTCACTTATTATCTAGACTCTGGTTTATTATCTCATCCCATACTTATTATCTGGACCCCGTGTTATTATCTGAACCCTGGTTTATTATCAGGAGTTGCACTCATTATCTGGACTCTGAAATATTATCTGATCCCTGGTTTTTTATCTGGACCTTGCTTTATTATCAGAAATTCCACTCATTATCTGGACACTGGAATATTATCTGGACCCTGGTTTATTATCAGGAGTTGCACTCATTATCTGGACCCCATGTTATTATCTGGACTCTGCTTTATTATCAGAAGTTGCACTCATTATCTGGACCCCATGTTATTATCTGGACTTTGCTTTATTATCAGGCGTTGCACTCATTATCTGGGCCCCGTTTTATTATCTGGACCCTGGTTTATTATCAGGAGTTGCACTCATTATCTGGGTCCCGTGTTATTATCTGGACCCTGGCTGATTATCAGGAGTTGCACTCATTATCTGGGTCCCGTGTTATTATCTGGACCCTGGCTGATTATCAGGAGTTGCACTCATTATCTGGGCCCTGTGTTATTATCTGGACCCAGGCTGACTATTAGGAATTGCACTCATTATCTGGGCACCGTGTTATTATCTGGACCCCGGTTTATTATCAGGAGTTGCACTCATTATCTGGGCCCCGTGTTATTATCTGGACCCTGGTTTATTATCAGGAGTTGCACTCATTATCTGGACTCTGGTTTAATATCTCATCCCAAATTTATTATCTGCACCCCATGTTATTATCTGGACCCTGGCTGATTATCAGGAATTGCACTCATTATCTGGGCCCTGTGTTATTATCTGGACCCTGGTTTATTATCAGGAGTTGCACTCATTATCTGGGCCCCGTGCTATTATCTGGACCCTGGTTTATTATCAGGAGTTGCACTCATTATCTGGGTCCCGTGTTATTATCTGGACCCTGGTTTATTATCAGAAGTTGCACTCATTATCTGGGCCCCGTGTTATTATCTGGTATCTGGTCCCTGGCTTATTATCAGGAGTTGCACTCATTATCTGGCCCCTGTGTTATTATCTGGTATCTGGACTCTGGCTGATTATCAGGTGTTGCACTCATTATCTGGCCCCTGTGTTATTATCTGGACCCTGGTTTATTATCAGGAGTTGCACTCATTATCTGGGCCCCGTGTTATTATTTGGACCCTGGCTGATTATCAGGAGTTGCACTCATTATCTGGGCCCTGTGTTATTATCTGGACCCAGGCTGACTATCAGGAATTGCACTCATTATCTGGGCCCCGTATTATTATCTGGACCCTGGTTTATTATCAGGAGTTGCACTCATTATCTGGACTCTGGTTTAATATCTCATCCCATATTTATTATCTGCACCCCATGTTATTATCTGGACTATGGATGATTATCAGGAGTTGCACTCATTATCTGGGCCCCGTGTTATTATCTGGACCCTGGCTTATTATCAGGAGTTGCACTCATTATCTGGGCCCCGTATTATTATCTGGACCCTGGTTTATTATCAGGAGTTGCACTCATTATCTGGACTCTGGTTTAATATCTCATCCCATATTTATTATCTGCACCCCATGTTATTATCTGGACCATGGATGATTATCAGGAGTTGCCCTCATTATCTGGGCCCCGTGTTATTATCTGGACCCTGGTTTATTATCAGGAGTTGCACTCATTATCTGGGCCCCGTGTTATTATCTGGTATCTGGTCCCTGGCTTATTATCAGGAGTTGCACTCATTATCTGGCCCCTGTGTTATTATCTGGTATCTGGACTCTGGCTGATTATCAGGAATTGCACTCATTATCTGGGCCCTGTGTTATTATCTGGACCCTGGTTTATTATCAGGAGCTGCACTCATTATCTGGGCCCCGTGTTATTATTTGGACCCTGGCTGATTATCAGGAGTTGCACTCATTATCTGGGCCCTGTGTTATTATCTGGACCCAGGCTGACTATCAGGAATTGCACTCATTATCTGGGCCCCGTATTATTATCTGGACCCTGGTTTATTATCAGGAGTTGCACTCATTATCTGGACTCTGGTTTAATATCTCATCCCATATTTATTATCTGCACCCCATGTTATTATCTGGACCATGGATGATTATCAGGAGTTGCACTCATTATCTGGGCCCCGTGTTATTATCTGGACCCTGGCTTATTATCAGGAGTTGCACTCATTATCTGGCCCCTGTGTTATTATCTGGACCCTGGTTTATTATCAGGAGTTGCACTCATTATCTGGACTCTGGTTTAATATCTCATCCCATATTTATTATCTGCACCCCATGTTATTATCTGGACCATGGATGATTATCAGGAGTTGCCCTCATTATCTGGGCCCGTGTTATTATCTGGACCCTGGCTGATTATCAGGAGTTGCACTCATTATCTGGGCACCGTGTTATTATCTGGACCCTGGTTTATTATCAGGAGTTGCACTCATTATCTGGGCACTGTGTTATTATCTGGACCCTGGTTTATTATCAGGAGTTGCACTCATTATCTGGGCACCGTGTTATTATCTGGACCCGGGTTTATTATCAGGAGTTGCACTCATTATTTGGGCACTGTGTTATTATCTGGACCCTGGCTGATTATCAGGAGTTGCACTCATTATCTGGACTCCGGCTTATTATCTGAGTCTATCATTGTATACAAAGTTTCGTTCTGTTGAATCTTCCTCCACAATGTCTTTTACTTTCAGCTGCAGCCTCCTAAGATTTGTGTGTGGGGATTGTGCGGGTTTGGCTGGCAGAATGCAGCTGGATTGATATAGAGTGTGAACACACCAAGAGTGTACATGGCAAATTGTGGATTTATGGAGCTGCTTTATTTATACAGAGGTGGATGCTGTTGCCGGAGGGTAGAATTATCCAATCTTGTGCTTCAAGTTCTATTTTCTCAATAGGAGAAATTGCTTACATATTCCCAGAAGATTCCGATGAAGTAGTAAATAAATATTAATAAACGCCACGCGGCAAAGAAGAAGAAGGGAATCTGTCTGAAGATTATAGTTTATAGTTTGTTTAAATGAAAGTAAACGTGGTTAACACCGAAGTAGGGGGGCACTTGCTTATTAGCTTTCAGGAGCTACTCATTTATTAGGTGTTACAAGGTACTTTTTTATTATGTATGCATGTGGGCAACATGTTTGAGACAATAATGCTGCATTTTGTGTCTTGTATGTCCGCTGACACCATTCTAAAGACTTCTTCTCAAGTGATAAGTAGCAAGCGACAGTCCTTTAAAACACCAATTATTATTTTTACAATTGCTTTTTACAACTCTTTTCCTTTAGTTTACACAACACTGGCTTTGTAGTCCCTCCTTAGATATATGGCCGCTGGCCCCATCATGGGGCTTTCTAAAGCAGTTGCAGAAAGGTAATAAGCAAGTAACCTTGTTCTCATGTCATGTTTTAAAGACATTGTTGAGGGGGATGGCATCTTTTAAGGGCTCAGAGTTGTATATGAAAATAAAATAGGAATGCGTACTCCCAGTGATCGCTCAAAGCTCCCATTCAGATTCTTACCCAGCCCCAGCCGGTCTCTACTTTCTGGTGCCACCAAAGATAGGGGAGGGTGAGTATTACTTCTTTTCATTTTTTTAATGAACCCTTTTAAAACTAATTTTAAGCCCCTGGACAAGTCATTTAAAGGAATGACATAAAACCAAGTGCATATAAAAATCATTTTTATCCCTTTAAAGGAATCATTCAAGTCCTTATATCGAGATCCAAAAATTGTTACTATTATTGTTATTGGCTTTTTCCTTGACAACTTGTATTATGCAGCACCCCTTGTGGCTGTTAGTGGTACTGCAGTCCAATATATAGTATTATTGTTATTATATTACTCCATATTTAAAGGGGGTCGTTCATTACTTTTTTTTTTTTTCAAAAAGCAGCACTCATTACCATAGACTGTATTTGGCCCGATTTTCTAGAATTTTCTCATAGCTACAGTATTAATATTAGGCTAACATATGGACAAAAAAGAAAAAAAAAAGCAGATCCTTTTTTCTTATCATGGACAACCCCTTTAAAATATGAAATTATTATAATACAATTGAAGCCGTCATCTTCCACTATCTTCTCTTTATAACTGGTCGACTTCAGATTTTCCACCATTAAAAAAAAAAAATATCCGATTGTGTAGCCAACCTTGAAATAGACCCGGCCGGCATTCGCTGGGATATTTGATGGCAGTGACTGCAAGATTATTTTATTATTAGTAATATTGATTGTGAGAAATTGATATTTTTATTAAATTAGTCAAGGACGCATTCCGGCTGCACGATTGGATTTTATGCTTCTCGTCTATTTTTTCATGAACAATATATCACTGTGAGATGTTCGTTCTCCCTAATGGAGCGATGAGGGCGAATGTCGGTCGTGTCTCCTCCTCGCCCTGACCATGAGGCTTGGAAAGGTCCTAATATGGAAGCTGTATAGGGCCTGTGGCCCCTGGGGGCCCGTGGTGCCCATCGTCCAATCTGCCACAAGTACACCGGTATTTTTGATTCATCCATTCACCATTGGATTAACCTGATAGATACTGATTAAAGGGAATGGTTCATCATTCAGAATGAGTAAAATTGAAAACTGCTTGTAAAAACGTAGCAACTTACCAGTCACCTCTGCAGTCCATCAGTGGTGGCCGGTTTCCTAGGCTTATAAGCTTTTTGCTCTAAACTGTGCTAGTTCTGTTTTGAAGCTGACCGGATGCTGCAGAGGTAACGTTACCTCTGCTAGTAGACTCAGGGATCGCGAAATAGCGGCTCAGCTAGGCCACTGTCAATCATCATGAGTTCACCACGCCTCTGAAACTGTACACTTGTGAATCCTCACGTCGTGCGCGCTGATAAAAGTATACCGGTGGGAGCCAACATTCACATCATCACAAGTATGTAACTTGCATACATGTGGTCACATGACGACTAGACGCTAGTGTAATGAGCAAAGCTGGTCATGTCTAGTCTGAATGTGGCCGCGCGTATGCAAATCGAATATGCCTGCCCATTCCTGATACTGTACAATCCTCACGTTGTGAGGAGTCACAAGTCTGCAGGCACACTGAATGACCGCAGTCTTGTAGTTTCAGACTGGACAACCCCTTTAAGCATTGCCCTATGTGATTACCATGCACTGCATTTCATGGATGAGTGGTATAAACACTGGGTGCCATGTCCATGGCACTATAGATGGCAGCCGTCATAGGCTGACTGGTTGTTGTGCTCATATGCCATAACAATGTCATGCGAGTGCCGACAGACTCTGCCGCGACCTTGCTGAGATGACACCGATATGGGAGGTGAGTAGAAGGTTTTTTTGTTACCACAGTAGTGAACATCCCCTTAAACACAGTTTAAAGACCCCATTCTGTCTTGTGACTCTATCTGGTATTGCAGCTTAGCCCCATTTTAGTGAATAGGACTGAGCTTCAGACACAGTTAGCCGACGAGAGTGGTGCTACTTTGTGCAAAAAAAACAGTCAGATGTTAACAGCCATGAAAAGGTAATTAGCAAGTGCCAGCTCATTCTAATAATTGTCTGTCACTCCTGGTCCCAGCAAACTATCCATGCCCCGACCCGGACTAGATTACACAGCGAAGACCAATAAATACACTGTCCGGGATTAGGAAAAAATGGCTGATTTCTTCCAGTAATAGCATCTGTTCTGCTCATGGGTTGTGCCCGTTATTGCAGCTCAATAATGGCTTTGAGCTGCTGTATTTCAAAAAGGCATTGAAAAACTGGAGCAAGTTCAGAGAAGAGCGACCAGGATGGTGAGCGGACTGCAAACTATGTCCTATGAGGAACGGTTAGAAGATCTGGGAATGCAAAAAAGGAACTGAGAAATATCTGAGGGGCTGTCACAGTGTAGAGGGATCATCATTATTCTCATTTGCACAAGGAAACATGAGACTGAAAGGGAGAAGATGCAGATTAGATATTAGAAAAAACTTTTTGACAGTGAGGGAGATTAATCAGTGGAACAGGCGACTACGAGAGGTGGTGAGTTCTCCTTCAATGGAAGTCTTCAAACAGAGGCTGGACAGACATCTGTCTGAGAGGATTTAGTGACACGATGGTGGACACGATGACCCTGGAGGTCTCTTCCAACTCTAACCTTCTAGAATTCTAGGATCTCAAACAACCTCCAGATGGGTTTGGTGCGACGTATGCAAGACAGCAGCCATGTTTTTCTAGTTCTGGGCCACCCCTTTAACTATGAGCCGTCTGAGGTCATCCTGGAACTTTGTAAGGCAGCACGAGAGGCAGTGCTCGGAAATTGCTGAACTCTTCAGAGTAGTCCATTAGCTCTTCTAGCGCATACGATATCTGGAGGTTAATTGGTTTGTTAATCAAGGAAATCCCCAAGATAGAATACAAAATTACTTACGAGGTCCAAGTAATGCAGATATTTTTGATCGGACTCTACAGGAACGAGGAAACAAGAGCAAAACCTAAAATCCCTATACAATCTATATTGGGATCAGAAGTCGATAAAACTTCCATTTTGTCCTTATTTTCACTACAAGACGTAATCGCTATTAATTGGCATTCCGAGAAAAAGCTAAATGCTTCAATAAACGTGCTTCATCTGTGCATCATTCACGATGAAAATAAAAAAGTTCATACAAACAAGGCCACAACCGTATATGTTAATTGAATATTCCCTAAAGTTCAAGACCACAAAGCCGTGTAAGACTGATTGTATGTTTCCTCTAATTAACGGGAACGTAGCCAATTAAATGTATTCTCACGGGAATTTGCCATGATATTATTTTTTTTTCCATTCCACTCCATAGACTGGAGCTCACCAACCGAGAGTAGAGAAGCCGAGGGGAGAGAAGGACGTCATCGCGAGGCATAAGCGGCTTGATCTAAAGGATGTCTGGCTGGTCCACGTGATGGTCTCAATTTTCCTTTCTGTTTTTGAATATTTTTGCATAAATGGCGGCAGAATAATTGGATGCAGATATTTTCTTAAAGTAATGGACGTTGTGATCTTTGTAAAGGTCACCATCAGTGATTCTTCAGTGGGTTCATCATTGATATTCCAACCCTCTGAAAACACATAATGTTCCATCATCCCCCCCATGATAACAGTTTTATTGGATACCACCAGCTCGCAGATCCCAGATTGTTGGTCAAACCCAACAATTATGATGGGACCAACTAACCATGTAAGGTCTATGGGGTTGTCCCCGCTCTCCCTTCATAGCAGCTGCCAGGAAAAAGAATGATTGGGAATGTTGGATGGCAAAAATTTTACTCCCGTAGAAGGTAAGCCTAGTTCCTCCCTCCTGATTGAAAACACATGCATGCTCAGCAGAGCGTGAACGTTTAGGGTGTAGAATGCAAGATGAGCATTGGGTATGGACAGCTTAACATTTCTGCTTCCATCCCAATGAGAAGATGGTTCCCCACTTAGAGTCATAGCCAAAACTTCCTTCTTGGGTTGACCTTACAGGTCAGATAGATGATAGCCAAACACCTTCCGAACCACCCGTATACATGCATGCTCATCATAATGGAGCATGAATGTGTTCTGAATGGGATAAAGGAAGTTAAGCTCTGGATGCGACTTATCTCCTCTGGGAACAAAAAAATTGAGCATTGACATTGAAAGTGTCCGATCTTTCTTTTTTCCCCAAACACCTTTTTTGGGGCAAAGTCACGTGGATTCTAAACAAATTGAGTGAAATTGATGGGCTCAACCGATAATATTCCAGTGTGCATGGCCAGCTATAGACACAATCTCTATCCGGAATTTATAAAGGTTTAACGACAAGCAAAGAAGAAGAAAGTCAAGCTGTCAAAGGAGATGATGACAAAACGGAAGATCAAAAAGGGCATTTTGTGGAATTTTTATATTTGCCTTTATTTTTGGCTATTCCATCAGATCCTTAGAGCCGTGATGACAACTGATGTTGACGGGTGACCAGGAGCATTCATAGCCATCAAACATGTCCAGTTGAGTTGAAGTTCCATTGAATGTAACAGTGTATCATGTTGAGGTTTTCAAAATGATCTAGAAATTGGTCAGCAATCTTATAAAATGGACAAAGGCACAGTTTTCACCGAACATTTCTCTTTTCTAAATGCTTTTGGACATCATGGCTACTATAGAGCTGACCCAGTTGTCATATTTTGACTCTGATACTATGGATATATGAAGATTCAATCTAAAAAAAGCCCAAAACACTCATGTCTTCTTTTGACCTGTCCATCCATGGTTCCAAGCAAAGTGTTGGGCATTGTCCATCCATTGTGATGTACAGAGAAGAGCAGCATAGCGGCAGAATGAAAGTCATGAAATAATCTTGCCTTAGATCCAAGAAAACAGGGAAGGTTTCCTTCTCCAAATATGCAGTATGGGATCAGGCTGAATGACTGTGCTGGAGAGACATCTTATCATGGCAAATGGTCTTGTGGACTGTCGTAATATCCATTGCAGGAAGAGACCTCCAGGTAAAAATTGGTTGGGCTTGTGACTTGAACGTTCAGCCACACTTTTCCGATGAACGGGATAAATCCAAATGTGGTGCTGGAGAAGCATGTTATCAACACCATGGATGGCAAGAAGAACAAGCAGATCAATTTTGGAACAAGCCAGACATGTCACTGGTAGCAAGGATCACCGAGCTACGACTTGCCAACTTTGGGCACAGCATATGAAGAAAGCAATCACCAGAGAAGGACATCATGGTCGGAAGAATAGAAGGAACAAGACAAAGACAAGGCAGAGGAAGACCAGCAACTCAATGGATTGATACTATCAAGAAAATGGAAGAGAAGACCCTGGTGGACCTATCTAGGCTTGTACAAGATTGATCTTCCTACAGATCGTTCATCCATCAAGTCGAATATTTTGGACACATCATACAAAGAGAGCAATCACTGGAGAAGGACATCATGGTCGGAAGAATAAAAGGAACAAGGCGAGGAGGACGACCAGCAACTCAATGGCTTGATACTATCAAGATAATGGTGGAGAAGACCCTGGTGGACCTATCTAGACTTGCAAAAGATCGATCCTTCCATCCATCAAGTTGCCACAGCTCGAGATGGAGCCAAAGGTCATAAAAGAAAAAGGTTGGGATTTGTGGGGTTTGCTGGTACTATGATGAGAGAGGGTCCTTTCCATTTTAGCTATTGGGTCTTCCAGCTAGGAGGCAACTGAAAGACCAACAAGCCACCTTGCCTTGGCCAAGATATTTAGACACGGGGTTATGGCAGCATTTGAACCATAGTTCTGATAAAAGGAAACCGCTTTTCATTGGTGATAGGAGATAAATTCTGCGGTATCTGCTATACACATAATTGCTTTTGATATTAGACATATTTCTAGACATTTCACCATTGCACATTTTGCAGACAGATGACTTCCTCCATCATCATTCATTTTTTTTACCCTATACTTAAAGGGGTGGCTAATTATACCAGCAAAATGACGACAACGCTCTTGGCTGTTTGGTGGCGATGAAGTGGTTAATTAATGAATCTACTGCATGGCATAAACACTTTAGATCCCACACATGCTTCGTCTGTGATTAACCTTTCCACATCTAGCACAGATCCATGCTACATTTTTTTTTATTTTAGTGGCGCACCAAGGGGCATGGCGAGCACGGCATCTACCGGCAGCCGACATCTCACGCCACGGCACTCTGAGCCGCTTTATTTTGTGTCGTCTTCCTCTCCAGTGTTTATAGCGCAGCTGTACAGAACATTTTGCAGCTCGTTCCCCTCTGCAAGAAATGCGCGAAAGTGACTATCTGGCGCCCTCTATTCCCCGATGGAGGGTACTACAAGCACCAGACTCATCCAGTTGGCTAGTCACCAGGGGAGCTAAGCTTAGTCAATCGCTCAGGGTAATTGTATCAACAGGTACAATTTAGTTTTTACTAATGGAAACAAGCGAAGGAATGGCTAGAATGAGAAAAAAAATCCGTGATACTTACAAATCCGTCTCGTCTTTTCATCTACAATGTATCAAGCAATAAATAAATAGATGAAAAGTTAGAAAATAAATAATAAAAAAAATGAAATAAATAAGGTTTCAAGGTCTTTGGGAGGTTTTGATCTAGTAAAATTATATATTATATAATTAAATTAACCCATTAATTCACGCATGTTGGCTATGAAAAGCTAAGAGCGGGCTTTGTTGGGGATCTTCTCTTTGCACTGGTTAATATATGTGTATGGTTAACCCCATGTATTACGGATACACATTGATATACCAGGCGATGCATGAAATCGCTATACAGCGGTCTCTCAATCTCCCGGCGTCATTTGGATGCACATTTCCAAACCTAACAAGCATTTACTTCACCCCTTCCTCCTCCTCCTCCTCCAGAATGTGACATGAATTAGCCGAGGCCACCACAAACCCCACGTGCAAAGCTCATAATCAGCGGGTGAAATTGTGCAACAATACATCACTTCTTCCTGAAGACCTAAATCACAGCATCACCATTCAAGTCAATTTCCAACCCCTGGCCCAGAATGCCAATGATTTTAAAGACATCCATCAGGCCGATGTTAGAGAGCGAGAGAGAAACGGAGATCAAATTGTCACTTCTCCGAGGAGAGAACCTTTAATCATTCCGGGGTGATTTAAATCATTTCATTTCCCCCATTGAAAACTAACTAGCTGCCTCCCAAGAGAACCGGCTCGGGCCAAATGATAGCTGTGCAGGCAACAAAACAAGCATGGAGTGTCGACAGTGAGCGCAAAACAATGGACTCTGTGTATTTCAATCCCCACTACAAGTCTCAGCATGCCCTGCCTGCGCCTGCCTTAGTGACCGTGCGCCGTCCCTACCCACTCACAACTCAATTAAGGGAGTCTTTGATGCTCGATGACCCTGAAAATCACCATTTACATAGACTTTTTTTTATCTTCTTCTCCATGGATGCATGAGCAAATGTTATAGGATTCCTCTATAGAAATGGATGCATGAGCAAATGATGAAAACAGCTCATGCAGATCAATGCAAATGTATCCATTTTTTTGACTATTGAATTTAAATTGATACATTGAGTAACATTTAACACTCGATGTTCCAAGATTACAAGACCCCCCCTTTCGAATGTGTCAGTAGCCCAAGGCTTTCCGGGTTGGACTATTGTCAATATCATGACATTGGAAAATAATCTGAAATATAAGAATTGGCTGGAAAATCCTTATTCCAGGGGCTTAAAATAGAGCAGAAAATCCCAGTTTATTTTTGAAAGCTCTCAGCATTTCCTTCCAGAGCCAGGTGCAATCACAAGACATAAACTTGCGGTGAAAATTTTCTCGCCTTTTGCTGGAGCTAAATCGCTTATCGAGTATTAGTCATTTGGAATGTAGGATAGCACAGGAGCGTGGAAATCTCAGTGCTATTAGGTAGCACTTCAGCATATCCATAATCTCCAGAGAAAAACCTAGTTTTACCCTCTCGAAAGACGAAGGACCCCATTACGATGGGTGTCCTGTCCATTGGCTCTTCCAAGAAATGCAAGCACCTGCTCAACAAGTCATCATAGACCCAATGTCTCTTATGGGATTTAGGGTATGGACATCCTAAAGACAGAGAATATGCATTTATGAAGCCCCCAACTGTCCCCGGGGTTACTCAATCTTAGAAATGATCCCATCATTTCTGTAGGATCTAAGGGAATGTTGATGCTTCCTCCGAGGATTTTTTTGGTGATCTTTAAATCATATTAATGTCCAATCATCTTGACTCTAATATTCGGCTGAAGTCATTGATATTCTATCCTCTCCCGCCCATGGCATTTACATTTTAATAACTAAATTACAAAGTCTGGGATTCTCAAATCTTAATCAGATAGGCTTATGATTGGAAAATATAAAAAAAGAAAAAAGAAAAAAAAGAGATGAACTCAATGTGCCATTAGCTCCTACGAGCACAATGATTCAGACAAGGTTAGCTAATAATTACCCACGCTGATTAAGTCTTCATATAGTCATCGGCAGACTGAAGGTGTCGGAGCCCTATGTAACATTTAAGGCATCGGTGATGCATAATAGATACATTGGCATTCTGGCGTCTTCTTTGGAACTTGCTGATAAGCAATGATTAAGGGAGCCATAAAGGTCATTACAGAGACAATCAGCCCTTAATAATGAAATAAAGGCACCTGAGCTCATCTATTATGGGAGAGACATTTAGGAATTATCAGGAGAAGAGCACATGCCTTCTCTCTCCTAAACCACAGGGAAAACACAGCTAGAACCCAATGCGTGTATTGGATACAATGGAGCAAGAACGTGACAACAAAAAAAAATGTCATCAAAATCCTTAAAAAATAATGTCAACATGAAAGAAGACCCCCATTGGGTTAATCAACTCAACTCCCATAGTGCAAACATGAGCTCCAGTAGCGGGGGTCCACCAGTGACCCACTGTGCTGATAGCGCTTGCTCGCCCAGGAATGCTGTCCCTCCAATGCAGCAATGTATATTAAAGCCGGGGACTGTGTATTATTGAAGGACTGATTTATTTATGACAGTATAATACTCCTTTTTCATCTCCCTTCTCAAATATTCATACATTTATTTTCCTTCCTTTCCCCGGTTAGCCATTCATGCGCTCAGCAAGGTACAAAATGTTGGTGGCTCACCAGGGTTAGATGGTGAAAGGGTGGTGGGATGTATGGGGGGGGGGGATGAGGAATATAAAAGTTGATCGTTTCCTAAAAAATAAAAAAAAATAAGAAACCTGGATGGTATAAGAAAACCATATCTAACTGGGCATTAAGAGTACTCAACAGCCCAAATCCAAACCTGTCCGAGAAGCCGAGATCCAACTCATACAAGGCTAATCTAGACTTTGTCTTACCTTGGACTTCAATGTCCCCTTCTTCTTCTAAAGCAAATTCCAGGTATTAAGTAAGTAGCCCAGTAGAGCCATATCCTCCCCACCACAATGACCAATTTGTGTAAAGTCTTCAGCTTTAATGCCTTAACTTGCTCCTCACAATGAATAGATAAGAAGAAGATGATGAAGAAGAAGACGAAGAGCCTTGGGTTAACAGATGAAATCAGGTGCAAATCCCCAGTTTCGAGAAAAGCCAAAGAAGACGATTCCATCCAATGACACCATCAAAGTCTTCAGATTCAAGCAAGCTCTTCCATAAAACACACACACAAAAAAAATTGGCTTCCCGGAGAGATGCTTGTTTGCTTAAGATCCTCCGCCGCTATGTATTTTGCCTGTCTCTGGTATTTTTCATTCTTTTTTTTTTCTCTTGCTACTCGGTGATTCTAGATCCAGTCCTCGTAGCCAGGGGCTGCATTAAGAATTACATCAGGCTTTTATAAGCTTTCCAGATCACACATTAGAGTGAGAGAAAGAGAGGGAGAGAGAGAGTATGTGTGTATGTGTGGGGGAAGAGAGAGTGAAAGGAGAAAAAAAAAGAGAGAGGCGGGAGGGAAGGCAGAGACAGAGAGAGGCATGGATAAAATGCATCAACCCCAGCCACACACAGGAGGCAAAGTAAACTCTGCTTCCTCCTCCAGCAAATCCTAAGGTTTGCAGCTTGCAGGTCTGCAGAAAGCGTTAGATGAGGGCGATGGTGGTGGTGTTGGGTTGGATGCCCAAGTTGGCAGATGCAAGGGGTTGGGTGCATTTAGAACCTGAGAAAGAAGCCAAAGACAAGTGGAGGTCTTCACTATCCATTGGATGAATACGTGAACTTTGGACAAAGCAGATTTAGGGGAGCCGTGAAAGGATACCAGCACCCTTGATGGTGGGTGTGTGTTTTTTTTGTTTGTTTTTTTACCGCAGTCCTCACACAATTCCGTACCAGAACTTTCCTGATGATTACACGGATAATAACTTGGAAAAAAAGAAAGGAACTGGAGACATCTGCCAGTGCTGTGGAGTTACAGCCTCTTTGGTTATCCGCCGAGACACTTTAATGGTGGGAAGGGATTGAAGAAAGTCAGAGGAGAGAGACGCGGCGCCCCCTCCACTTTACCGAGCCCCCTCTGTGTGATTAAGTGTTCCGTACAAGCCGGAGGTTACCATGGTGACTGCATACAGCCATGTGTACTGTATATATTCCTTTTTTTTCCCCTTTGTCCCTTTTTTTTTTGCACCTGAAGCTTCTAACACGAGTTGACACTGGGAGATCTCAGCAACAGCGAACCAATGAGCGGAGCTCGTAGCGAAAAAAAAAGGGAAAAAAAAGAGAAAGACATCTGTATGCCATAGGAGGACGATAGTGCTGGCATTAGCCGTAGTCTTCTGTAGGTATATGGGTCTTTAACTACGAGACGAGAGGCTTTAAATGGGTAATTAAGTTGCCTGCTGCTCGCGCATCTTCTGCAGTTTGGGCTAACGGAGGGTTAAATGCAGAAATGAGATCTCGGCTCATCCAAGCTCAGGACAGATGTCCCTTTATAGGCAAAAGCTCCGAGCCTGAATCAATGGAAAGCCTTAAAGTAGCATAGACAGAACCGGGGCAGCCTTCCACCGCACATGGGCTGGGGATGGCACTGAGGTGGCAGCAGAAGTGGCTGAGAGCTCAGGGAGGTGGGAGCAGAGCTCGTCAGGCTCAGGAATCTGCGGCTCATTGCAGTCCATTATGTCCTTATATGTGAAGGAGGAAAAGGCTGGAGAACTGGCTGCTGAGCTGCTACATGCAAGATGTGCTGTCTGCAGGGCTAGCAGACTGCTACAGAGACCGACCTGACACCTCTGCTGTGCTGCTACATGCAAGATGTGCAGTCTGCAGGGCTAGGAGACTGCTGCAGAGACCAACCTGACACCTCTGCTGTGCTGCTACATGCAAGATGTGCAGTCTGCTGGGCTAGGAGACTGCTGCAGAGACCAACCTGACACCTCTGCTGCGCTGCAACATGCAAGATGTGCAGTGTGCTGGGCTAGGAGACTGCTACAGAGACCGACCTGACACCTCTGCCGCGCTGCAACATGCAAGATGTGCAGTGTGCTGGGCTAGGAGACTGCTACAGAGACCGACCTGACACCTCTGCTGCGCTGCAACATGCAAGATGTGCAGTGTGCAGGGCTAGGAGACTGCTACAGAGACCGACCTGACACCTCTGCTGTGCTGCTACATGCAAGATGTGCTGTCTGCAGGGCTAGGAGACTGCTACACAGATCGACCTGACACCTCTGCTGTGCTGTTACGTGCAAGATGTGCAGTGTGTAGGGCTAGGAGACGGCTACAGAGACCGACCTGACACCTCTGATGTGCTGCTACATGCAAGATGTGCAGTGTGCAGGACTAGGAGACTACAATATAGACCGACCTGGCACCTCTGCTGTGCTGCTACATGCAAGATGTGCTGTGTGCAAAGCTAGGAGACTGCTAAAGAGACCGACCTGGCACCTCTGCTGTGCTGCTACATGCAAGATGTGCTGTGTGGAGGGCTAGGAGACAGCTATAGAGACTGACCTGGCGCCTCTGCTGTGCTGCTACATGCAAGATATGCTGTGTGCAGGGCTACGAGACAGCTACAGAGACCTGAGACCTCAGCTGTGCTGCTACATGCAAGATGTGCTGTCTACAGGGATAGGAGACAGCTACAGAGACTGACCTGGCACTTCTGCTGCACTGCTACATGCAAGATGTACTGTGTGCAGGGCTATGAGACAGCAACAGAGAACGATGTGACACCTCTGCTATGCTGCACTGTTCGAAATGCACTGCGGCCCCACATTACCTCACCTGTGCTGCCCCTCATTACCTCACCTGTGCTGCCCCTCATTACCTCACCTGTGCTGCCCCCTCATTACTTCACCTGTGCTGCCCCTCATTACCTGACCTGTGCTGCCTCATTACCTCACCTGTGCTGCCTCCATATTGCCTCACCTGTGCTGCCTCATTACCTCACCTGTGCTGCCTCCATATTGCCTCACCTGTGCTGTCTCCTCATTACCTCACCTGTGCTGCCTCCTCATTACCTCACCTGTGCTGCCTCCTCATTACCTCACCTGTGCCGTGTCCTCATTACCTCACCTAGATGCCTCCTCATTATCTCACCTGTTCTTCCTCATTACCTCACCTGTGCTGCTTCCACATTACCTCACCTGTGCTGCCTCCACGTTACCTCCTCCTCTATTCTTCCTCATTACCTCACCTGTTCTTCCTCATTATCTCACCTTTTCTGCTTGTCCATAACCTCACCTGTTCTTCCTCATTACCTCACCTACTCTTCCTCATTACCTCACCTGTGCTGCCTTCTCATTACCTCACCTTCTCTGCTTCCTTATTACCTCACCTGTGCTGCCTCCTCATTACCTCATCTGTGCTACATCCTCATTACCTCACCTCGTTGCCTCCTCATTACCTCACCTGTGCTGCCTCCTCATTACCACACCTTTGCTGCCCCCTCATTTCCTCACCTGTGCTACCTCCTCATTACCTCACCTGTACCATCTCTTCAGTACCTCACCTGTTCTTCCTCATTACCTCACCTGTTCTTGCTCACTATCTCACCAATGCTACCTCCACATTAGCTCATCTGTGCTGATTTCTCATTACCTCACCTGTGCTGCCCCCTCATTACCTCAGCGGTGCAGCCTTCTCATTAACTCACATGTTCTTCCTCGTTACCTCACCTGTGCTGCCTCCTCATTACCTCACCTGTTCTTCCTTGTTACTTTACCTGTGATGCCTCCTCATTACCTTACATGTTCTTCCTCATAGCCTCACCAGCTCTTCTTCATTACCCCACCTGCTCCTCCTCATTATCTCACTTGTTCTTCACTACCCCACCTGTTCTTCCTTATTGTCTCACCTGTTCTGCTTCTTCATTATTTCACCTGTTCTGCTTCAGTACATCACCTATTCTTACTCATTACCTCACCTGTTCTGCTTCTTCATTGCCTCATCTGTTCTTCCTCATTATCTCACTTGTCTTCCTCATTGCCTCACCTGTTCTTCCTCATTACCTCACCTGTTCTTCTTCATTACCTCACCTGTTCTTCCTCATTGCCTTACCTGTTCTTCCTCATTACCTCACCTGTTCTTTCTCATTGCCTCACCTGTTCTTCCTCATTTCCTCCCCTGTTCTGCTTCTTCAGTACCTCACTTGTTCTGCTTCTTCATCTCACCTGTTCTGCTTCTTCAGTACCTCATCTGCTCTGCTTCTTCAGTACCTCACCTGTTGTTCCTCATTTCCCCACCTGTTCTTCCTCATTGCCTTACCTGTTCTTCCTCATTACCTCACCTGTTCTTCTTCATTACCTCACCTGTTCTTCCTCATTACCTCACCTCTTCTTCCTCATTACCCCACCTGTTGTTCCTCATTACCTCTTCTTCCTCATTACCTCACCTGTTCTTCCTCATTACCTCACGTGTTCTTCCTCATTGCGTCACCTGTTCTTCCTCATTGCGTCACCTGTTCTTCCTCATTACCTCACCTGTTCTTCCTCATTACCTCACCTGTTCTTCCTCATTACCTCACCTGTTCTTCCTCATTACCTCACCTGTTCTTATACATTACCTCACCTGTTCTTCCTCATTGCCTCACCTGTTCTTCCTCATTACCTCACCTCTTCTTCCTCATTACCCCACCTGTTGTTCCTCATTACCTCTTCTTCCTCATTGCCTCACCTGTTCTTCCTCATTACCTCACGTGTTCTTCCTCATTGCATCACCTGTTCTTCCTCATTGCGTCACCTGTTCTTCCTCATTGCGTCACCTGTTATTCCTCATTACCTCACCTGTTCTTCCTCATTACCTCACCTGTTCTTCCTCATTACCTCACCTGTTCTTCCTCATTACCTCACCTGTTCTTATTCATTACCTCACCTGTTCTTCCTCATTGCCTCACCTGTTCTTCCTCATTACCTCACCTGTTCTTCCTCATTGCCTCACCTGTCCTTCCTCATTACTTCACCTGTTCTTCCTCATTGCCTCACCTGTTCTTCCTCATTACCTCACCTGTTTTTCTTCATTACCTCACCTGTTTTTCTTCATTACCTCACCTGTTCTTCTTCATTTCCTCACCTGTCCTTCCTCATTGCCTCACCTGTCCTTCCTCATTACCTCACCTGTTCTACCTCATTGCCTCACCTGTTCTTCCTCATTACCTCACCTGTTCTTCCTCATTACCTCACCCGTCCTTCCTGATTACCTCACCTGTTCTTCCTCATTGCCTCACCTGTTCTTCCTAATTACCTCACCTGTTCTTCTTCATTCCCTCACCTGTCCTTCCTCATTGCCTCACCTGTCCTTCCTCATTACCTCACCTGTCCTTCCTCATTGCCTCACCTGTTCTTCCTCATTACCTCACCTGTTCTTCCTCATTGCCTCACCTGTTCTTCCTCATTACCTCACCTGTTCTTCTTCATTCCCTCACCTGTCCTTCCTCATTGCCTCACCTGTCCTTCCTCATTACCTCACCTGTCCTTCCTCATTGCCTCACCTGTTCTACCTCATTACCTCACCTGTTTTTCTTCATTACCTCACCTGTTCTTCTTCATTTCCTCACCTGTCCTTCCTCATTGCCTCACCTGTTCTTCCTCATTGCCTCACCTGTTCTTCCTCATTGCCTCACCTGTTCTTCCTCATTACCTCACCTGTTCTTCCTCATTACCTCACCTGTTCTTCCTCATTACCTCACCTGTTCTTCCTCATTGCCTCACCTGTTCTTCCTCATTACCTCACCTGTTCTTCCTCATTGCCTCACCTGTTCTTCCTCATTACCTCACCTGTTCTTCCTCATTACCTCACCTGTTCTTCCTCATTGCCTCACCTGTTCTTCCTCATTACCTCACCTGTTCTTCCTCATTGCCTCACCTGTCCTTCCTCATTACTTCACCTGTTCTTCCTCATTGCCTCACCTGTTCTTCCTCATTACCTCACCTGTTTTTCTTCATTACCTCACCTGTTTTTCTTCATTACCTCACCTGTTCTTCTTCATTTCCTCACCTGTCCTTCCTCATTGCCTCACCTGTCCTTCCTCATTACCTCACCTGTTCTACCTCATTGCCTCACCTGTTCTTCCTCATTACCTCACCTGTTCTTCCTCATTACCTCACCCGTCCTTCCTGATTACCTCACCTGTTCTTCCTCATTGCCTCACCTGTTCTTCCTAATTACCTCACCTGTTCTTCTTCATTCCCTCACCTGTCCTTCCTCATTGCCTCACCTGTCCTTCCTCATTACCTCACCTGTCCTTCCTCATTGCCTCACCTGTTCTTCCTCATTACCTCACCTGTTCTTCCTCATTGCCTCACCTGTTCTTCCTCATTACCTCACCTGTTCTTCTTCATTCCCTCACCTGTCCTTCCTCATTGCCTCACCTGTCCTTCCTCATTACCTCACCTGTCCTTCCTCATTGCCTCACCTGTTCTACCTCATTACCTCACCTGTTTTTCTTCATTACCTCACCTGTTCTTCTTCATTTCCTCACCTGTCCTTCCTCATTGCCTCACCTGTTCTTCCTCATTGCCTCACCTGTTCTTCCTCATTGCCTCACCTGTTCTTCCTCATTACCTCACCTGTTCTTCCTCATTACCTCACCTGTTCTTCCTCATTACCTCACCTGTTCTTCCTCATTGCCTCACCTGTTCTTCCTCATTACCTCACCTGTTCTTCCTCATTGCCTCACCTGTTCTTCCTCATTACCTCACCTGTTCTTCCTCATTACCTCACCTGTTCTTCCTCATTGCCTCACCTGTTCTTCCTCATTATCTCACCTGTCTTCCTATCTCTACCAGCTCACTTGTTGTGGTGTTAGGGCCAGTCATGGCTCTCCTAGTCCATCCGTTTCACAGTACTCTCACCACATTAAATGCTGTGACTACACTACATGTTGGTCATACTGCAGCAGCACCTCACCAGTTTCCCCATGTATATCCATCTTCACGTGTTTCCAGGCTTTATCAGGTGTTCTGTACTTTTCTGCTCTACCTTCTTTAGTATGCGGTGACCTTATCAATAAGGGACTCAAGTCCTATTTCTGATTCCTGAGCACCATCATCGCCTCGTAGCCATTCTTCCTTTTTCCTTTTTCGCAATGTGACATAAAATACCTAATACATTTTCCCAGAACCCTGACATTCATGTCAGATCTGCAACCGTTATCGCAATAAAACCAGCTCCAGCTGTATGCATGTACATAACTGCTGCTGCGGCCAACTGTCTCTTTCTGCATGGCTGTTGGTGAGATGTCTCTTCCTTCTACACCAGACCCCAGGCTGAGGAGCTGCACTGCACCGCCTGAACGTTGCAGGTGTCCTCACCGGTGTCATCCCCATGATCAGTGCGGCTGCCTGGAACAGACTTTGCTGCTGGAGGGTTCCCAGTGGGAGCTGGTGAGATGGAGTGCGCCTATGATTGCCCCAAATATCGAGAGGCAGCTCTCATCTGTTTCCATTTACTTCAAGCAGACAGGTATGAAGAAGTGACATGATCCTCCATGACCCTGAAATCCCATCTGGCCAGAGGAGGCTGCTGAGCCACCGAGGCGGCGCAGGGGGTCCGCACGGGGTGAATGTCATTCAATGGAAATTTCTCTGTTCTCTCAGTACAACTTACTGCAGCTTCCAGCCCTCATTATTCCTCATTACACACAGGGCTGGCTCTGCTGCCAGTTACCTCACCGCCATCTAAAGCAGAGAGCGGCGGCGCTGGAGCGTCCACAATCACTGCGTCCAGTCTAATCGCCATAGAAGAACCGAGAGCCGGCCACACATGACAGAAAAACCACTACCCCCTGTAAGCTCAGCGCTCTGGGGAGGAGAGAGTTAAAGATCTAAACTCTGCGGAGAAAAAAGATGATGTAAGAATCCGCATCTATTCAAGTGTTTATACCGCGCCCTATACAGAACGGCCCGGACAGAAGGAACAATTCATAGGGGCAGTTACATTCCTGTACATAGGGGGCAGTATTATAGTACTTACGGTATATTCTTGTACATAGGAGCAGTATTATAGTAGTTATATTCTTGTACATAGGGGCAGTATTATAGTAGTTATATTCTTGTACATAGGGGCAGTATTATAGTATATTCTTGTACATAGGAGCATATTATAGTAGTTATATTCTTGTACATAGGGGCAGTATTATAGTAGTTATATTCTTGTACACAGCGGCAGTATTATAGTATATTCTTGTACATAGGAGCATATTATAGTAGTTATATTCTTGTACATAGGGGCAGTATTATAGTAGTTATATTCTTGTACATAGGGGCAGTATTATAGTAGTTACATTCTTGTACATAGTGAGCAATATTATAGTAGTTATATTCTTCTATATAGGGGCAGTATTATAGTAGTAATATTCTTGTACATAGGGGCAGTATTATAGTAGTTGTATTCTTGTACATAGGGGCAGTATTATAGTAGTTATATTCTTGTACATAGGGGCAGTATTATAGTAGTTATATTCTTGTACATAGGAGCAGTATTATAGTAGTTATATTCTTGTACATAGGAGCAGTATATAGTAGTTATATTCTTGTACATAGGGAGCAGTATTATAGTAGTAATATTCTTGTACATAGGAGCAGTATTATAGTAGTTATATTCTTCTATATAGGGGCAGTATTATAGTAGTAATATTCTTGTACATAGGGGCAGTGGCAATGTGGAAGCATCACATTGTATGCGGAGGCTGTGGAGACATCGCACTGTTTGCTGGGGGAATGTGGGGCATCATTATATGTATGGGGGGCATCGCACTGTGTGGAGAATAAAGGGGGAACATTAAACTATGTGTTGAAATTATAATGAATATTGGGATGACGTGGGGGCATTATTCCATAGTGGGGGACCTGGCTGAGTGGGCCATGATGTCATACTGTGGCTGTGCACTAGGATCTGCAGTCTTTGATGGGATCTGTAAAGTTTGAGGGGACCCATTATTATTTGATGGCGATTACCCCTTTTATTGACCCCACTGTAGCTAGTTCTAGTCTAGTTATGTACAGATGAGGCCGTGGGTTTCATGCACGGGGCAGAAGATATTGTGTGAATGTTACAGAAACAGTGAATTGCTTCTGGCAGTGACATTCGGGGTCTGGCAGTGACGTTCGGGGTCTGGCAGTGACATTCGGGGTCTGGCAGTGATGTTCGGGGTCTGGCAGTGACATTCGGGGTCTGGCAGTGATGTTCGGGGTCTGGCAGTGATGTTCGGGGTCTGGCAGTGACGTTCGGGGTCTGGCAGTGACATTCGGGGTCTGGCAGTGACATTCGGGGTCTGGCAGTGATGTTCGGGGTCTGGCAGTGATGTTCGGGGTCTGGCAGTGTGGGGGTGCAATAATCCGATCTCCTTTGCCGTAGTATAGCATTGTCAGACAGAGTTTGGCTGAAGGCCCCTGGCAGTGCGTTCATTACACAGTGAGTATCGCAAGAAAGCAAGAGCCTCTGTTCAATGATTAAAAATGAATGTCTATAACTCCCACTATTGATAAATAAATAAGAGGAACAAACGTGTAGATTTATCAGCGCTCGCGCTCTGGAGGCTCGAATTCTGCACCGTTTACTCAATCAGCAATACAGATAGCTATACAGAGAGTCGTCTGATCCCGACCTGCCGAGCAACATGAAGCCGAGCCCTAACTATGTGATCGGAGGAAGGCGATAAGGAAAAATATTACTAATAGACTAATAGATAAATTCACTGCTCTCACTGTGACATCATCCAATCACAGACTGACCTGCTACATAGACTGTGACCTCACTGCTCTCACTGACATCTCCAATCACAGACTAACCTGCTACATAGACTGTGACCTCACTGCTCTCACTGTGACATCATCCAATCACAGACTGACCTGCTACGTAGACTGTGACCTCACTGCTCTCACTGTGACATCATCCAATCACAGACTGACCTGCTACATAGACTGTGACCTCACTGCTCTCACTGACATCTCCAATCACAGACTAACCTTCTACATAGACTGTGACCTCACTGCTCTCACTGTGACATCATCCAATCCCAGACTGACCTTCTACATAGACTGTGACCTCACTTCTCTCACTGTGACATCACCCAATCACAGACTGACCTGCTACGTAGACTGTGACATCACTGCTCTCACTGTGACATCATCCAATCACAGACTGACCTGCTACATAGACTGTGACCTCACTGCTCTCACCGTGACATCATCCAATCACAGACTGACCGGCTACATAGACTGTGACCTCACTGCTCTCACTGTGACATCATCCAATCACAGACTGACCTGCTACGTAGACTGTGACCTCACTGCTCTCACTGTGATATCATCCAATCACAGACTAACCTGCTACATAGACTGTGACCTCACTATTTTTGCCCTGTGACATCACCAGTGTATGTGGGCAGTGGCACAGTGGTCTCATTTATGTCCGCATTATGTAATATCTTGGTGCTGGTACTGTTATAAGGATGTCGGATGACACTGCTCTGGGGGCACTGTAATGAGAGGAATTACATTTTTCCTGTTATTACAACCCTTGACTCTGCCCTGTCCTTCAAACCGCACATCCAAGCTCTTTCCACCTCCTGTCGCCTCCAGCTCAAAAATATTTCCAGAATCCGTCCTTTCCTCAACCCTCAATCTACTAAAATGCTTATGCATGCCCTCATCATCTCCCGCTTCGACTACTGCAATATCCTCCATCCTACTGCTGCCCGACTAATTCATCTCTCTCCTCGCTACTCCTCCACTTTTCCCCTCTGCAAATCTCTTCACTGGCTCCCATTCCCTCAGTGTATCCAGTTCAAATTACTAATAGAATTTGCATATTACCCAGAGGAGCATTGCGGCTTTAAGTCTCCTCACCTCGACATGCTTATCATGTCACTCTCCGCAAAGAGAAACAATACTTCTTGGATCCCGGTCAGACGCCTCTCAATCAGCCAAACCAGATCTCCACTTTGCACTGACGAGGGGCAGTACCCCGAAACACAGTGTCTGCAAATTGAGATTCTGGTTTGGTTTTTATCCTAAGTCATGTGACAAGGCTCGTTAAAGGGTCGACATTGACTGTTAGGATTGCTACTTCCAATAGGTGGCACTAGCGTTCTAGTCCTCTTCCTCTCTGAAGAGACAATTTGCATAATACTGACCTACAAAGCCATCCATAACCTGTCTCCTTCATACATCTCTGACCTAATCTCCCGATATCATCCCTCACGTAATCTGCGGTCCTTCCAAGACATCCTTCTCTCCTCCACAATTATTCTCTCCTCACCTAATCACCTCCAAGACGTCTCCCGAATATCCCCCATCCTCTGGAATTCTGTGCCCCAACACATCCGACTATCAACCACATTCAGATCCTTCAGACGGAACCTGAAAACCCATCTCTTCAGGAAAGCCTACAGCCTGCAATGACCCCGCTTCCTCCTCACCATTTATCGTGAGCTCCAGCAACCCTCAACCTACTGTCTCCTTCCCCACCATCCCCAGAATATAAGCTCGTAAGGGCAGGATCCTCACCCCTCTGTATCATTCCGTAATTGTTAGTTTGCTTACTGTGATATCTGTAATTTGTATGTAACCTCTTCTCATGTAAAGCACCATGGAATCAATGGTGCTATATGAATAAATAATAATAATAATTATTATTATTATTACAGTATGTTGGCAAAAAATACATAATATCCGCACTGTGCACATACTGGTTTCCCTAATTCCTGTGTTCCACAAATGTGGACAGTCTATCGGTGTCAGATTGGAAAGTGTCAGACTACAGGCAGACTGCCGCTCGGCCCACCATCAAGCTCTACATTCATTTCACTACAGCGCTAGTGTTGAGCGATACCGTCCGATACTTGAAAGTATCGGTATCGGAAAGTATCGGCCGATACCGGCAAAGTATCGGATCCAATCCGATACCGATACCCGATACCAATACAAGTCAATGGGACTCAGGTATCGGACGGTATTCCTGATGGTTCCCAGGGTCTGAAGGAGAGGAAACTCTCCTTCAGGCCCTGGGAACCATATAAATGTGTAAAAGAAAGAATTAAAATAAAAAATATCGCTATACTTTACCTCTCCGACGCAGCCGGGACCTCAGCGCAGGAACCGGCAGCGTTGTTTGTTTAAAATTCCCGCTTTTACATGGTTACGCGAACTCCCGGCTTGTGATTGGTCAGGGCGCCCATGTTGCCGGGCCGCGGACCAATCACAGCAAGCCGTGACGAAAATACGTCACGGCTTGCTGTGATTGGTCCGCGTCCCGGCAACATGGCCGCCATTAACCAATCACAAGCCGTGACGTCACGGGAGGCTGGACTTGCGCGCTTTTGAAAAAGCGCGCGTGTCCAGCCTCCAGTGACGTCCCGGCTTATGATTGGTCACGGCGCCATGTTGCCGGGACGCGGACCAATCACAGCAAGCCGTGACGAAAATACGTCACGGCTTGCTGTGATTGGTCCGCGGCCCGGCAACATGGCCGCCATTAACCAATCACAAGCCGTGACGTCACGGGAGGCAGGACAAGCGCGCATTTTAAAATTGCGCGCGTGTCCAGCCTCCCGGCTTGTGATTGGTTGATCGCGGCGCAACCAATCATAAGCCGGGACGTCACTGGAGGCTGGACACGCGCGCTTTTTCAAAAGCGCGCAAGTCCAGCCTCCCGTGACGTCACGGCTTGTGATTGGTTAATGGCGGCCATGTTGCCGGGACGCGGACCAATCACAGCAAGCCGTGACGTATTTTCGTCACGGCTTGCTGTGATTGGTCCGCGGCCCGGCAACATGGCCGCCCTGACCAATCAAAAGCCGGGACTTCGCGTAACCATGTAAAAGCGGGAATTTTAAACAAACAACGCTGCCGGTTCCTGCGCTGAGGTCCCGGCTGCGTCGGACAGGTGAGTATAGCGATATTTTTTATTTTAATTCTCTCTTTTACACATTTTAACAATGTTAAAATGTGTAAAAGAGAGAATTAAAATAAAATGTTGTTCCGATACCCGATACCCGATACCACAAGAGTATCGGAATCCCGGTATCGGAATTCCGATACAGCAAGTATCGGCCGATACCCGATACTTGCAGCATCGGAATGCTCAACACTATACAGCGCCATACATCTGTGGCTGTGTCGTATTGCAGCTTGCTGTTATAGCTGCAGAGAGCAGCAGGATCTGTTACTACAATGGGCAGTGTCCTGGGGGAGCATTTCACCAGGATGGTACTTGGATTAGATAGTATGACACAGAGACGTAGAGGATAGCTGGCGGGATGTTCCTGGATATGAAACCATTCCTGAGCACGGCGCCACCAGGGCTGGGCAGAATGTGACAGATCCTCGTCACTGACTCCTCTATTATTGGAGGGAGAAGACCGTTCTCAGCAGGGCAACCGCAACTGGCTCCGCAGCAGAAGTAAATATTAATGGAGGTGACAGCGGCTACCATCCACATCATGGAGCCTGCACGACGCAAACAGCACATAACTATCCTTATATACGATACAGTGGTGGAAATAAGTATTTGATCCCTTGCTGACTGTGCAGGTTTGCCCACTGACAAAGACATGAACAGTGTATAATTTTACGGGTAGGTTAATTTTAACATTGATAGATAGAATATCAAAAATAAAATCCAGAAAATCACATTCTACAAATTATATACATTTATTTGCATATTGCAGTGATGAATAAGTATTTGATCCCCTACCAACCATTACCCCCTTCACCCCTGGAGCTTCTTTTGGTTTTGCTTTTCATTTTTCGCTCCCCTTTGTGAGGCACTTAACCCTGTTATAGCTAGGGGGTGCTGTTTGTGCTCTCCAGAATGCGCACAAAGGCATAGTGAGGCCATGAGGGGGTATTGCAGTCAGAGGTGTAACTGTGATTACATTGGTGAAGCAGTGACTGATTAAAAGCCCTGTAGTATGAGGAAGGGGTGAGTCAGTCTTGGTCTTGAAAGCAGACCGAGCAGGAGACTTGTGCAGAGCTCGTTCTGTGTGGAGCAACACTGGGCCAGGCAGAGTCTAAAGCCTGACACCCCAGTGTACACGGTGGTGTAGTTTGTTCACGGCAACTGGTCATGGACTGTCTTCATTTTTCCTGGCTGCATTCCGGGGGACTCGTTTACTTTCTGTTTGCGAGTACACTGAACAATAAACAAGACTTTATTTTGAAACTTTTCCTGGGTCACTGCCATCTCACTGCACCAAGGTTACCGCTGCACTACATATGGTGGAAAGAATGCGGGCTGTGTGAACTGAGGCATACCCAAAGCGTGCTGTATGTCAATAATTAAGCCAGCAACGCTACAGCTCAAGTCTGATGATAAGATGGAGGAAATACTAAGACATTTGGCTGTGTCTCAAACACAACAGCAGGAGGCGCTGCAGTTGCAGCTGCAACAGCTGGAGCAGCAGCAACGGCAGCAGGAGCTACATAATCAGCAATAGCAGCAGACAAATTAATTGTTGATGTAGCAGATCGCGGCTATGCGAGAGGTAGATCCTTCAGCAACCATATACTGGTCGGAAGCCCGATACAAGGTCCGGTCACGGTCAGCGCTGAGGAAGATGGAACCTGAGGACGACATGGAGGCTTTTCTCACCATCTTCTAATTCACCGCAGAGCAGGAGAGCTTGCCGGTGACTCAGTGGGCTGAGGTGGAGTCCAACTTCCTAACGGGAGATGCCCAGAAAGCCTGCATAGACCTCAGTAGGGACGATGCCCTGGACTATGGGAAGCTGAAAGGTGAGATCCTTGCCAGTCTGGGGGTTAATACATATGTGCGGGCCCAACGGGAGTTCCAATGGTCCTTTTTCCTAGACTCGCCCTGCCCGATCTCAGGCTTATGACTTGCTGCAACTTGTAAAAAAATGGCTTCAGCCTGAGACATTAACCCCATTCCAAATGGTAGAGAGGTTGGTGGTCGACCGCCTGGTGAGGGTTCTGCCAGCAGCCATACAGCGTTGGATGGGATAAGGGGACCCAGGTACTCTGGATGAGGTGGTGTGACTGGTAGAGCAGTATACAGCCACTCAGGACTTTATACGGGACACTGCTCCATTTCGGCTGTCACGCAAGGCTTCCCCAGACCAGGAGCCGGGGAAAACTAAAACGGCTCCTGGGTACAGTCGTGCCACAGTGATCAGGTGTTGGCAGTGCCAAGGGCCTGGCCATGTGGCTGCCAACTGCCTGCTGGTTAGTGTTGAGCATTCCGAAACCGCAAGTATCGGGTATCGGCCGATACTTGCGGTATCGGAATTCCGATACCGAGTTCCGATACTTTTGTGGTATCGGGAATCGGTATCGGATCTATATTAATGTGTAAAATAAAGAATTAAAATAAAAAATATTGATATACTCACCTCTCCGGAGGCCCCTGCACCTTACCGCTGTTAACAGCGGTAAGGTGCAGGGGCCTCCGGAGAGGTGAGTATATCAATATTTTTTATTTTAATTCTTTATTTTACACATTAATATGGATCCCAGGGCCTGAAGGAGAGTTTCCTCTCCTTCAGACCCTGGGAACCATCAGGATACCTTCCGATACTTGGTGTCCCATTGACTTGTATTGGTATCGGGTATCGGTATCGGCGATATCCGATACTTTTCGGGTATCGGCCGATACTATCCGATACCGATACTTTCAAGTATCGGATGGTATCGCTCAACACTACTGCTGGTATCTGAACCCATGGACTGCAGGTATAGTGGCCGTAATTCTATGTATGCTCATCCTATCAGTACCACCATTGCAGGCACCGCCGACAACGAACCCCAGCTGTGCCAGGTACTTGTGAATGGGTACCAAACAGAAGCCCTCCTGGACTCGAGAAGCATAGTGACCTTGGTTCATCGGTCCCTTGTTGCCGGTGACAACCCCAAAGGACCGAAAGTGGAGGTGATGTTATCCACGGGGAAATCTGGGCATACCTGACCACAGAGGTTAATTTTTCCACAACATGTGGGGACAGTAAACATGTGGTGGGAGTGGTGAAGACCCTTCCATATGGGACAGTGTTGGGGAGAGATTTGCCCCTGTTTTGGTTACTGTGGGAGACCAGGTTCAACCCTCTCACTGAAAATGTTGTGTCGAGTGCAGAACCCAAAGATGTTGAGATACCTGCCATAGGGGTCGCCAACCTAGGGACAGAGTGTAATCCCGATAAGCTTCCCTTAGAGGTTGTGATAGTAGAGTGTTGTGAATTTGGATTCTGGGCTCCCCCGGTGGCTACTGGTGGAATTGAACTGGTGTTGTCATCTTCTCTGTTCACCTGTTCCCATCAAGATGTGGGAGTCGCTATATAACCTTGCTGCTCTGTTAGTTGCTTGCCGGTCAACAATGTTATCAGAAGCCTCTCTGTGCTTGTTCCTGCTCCTAGACAACTACTAGATAAGTTGGACTCTTGTCCATGTTTGTTTTTGCATTTTTATTCCAGTTCACAGCTGAAGTTTCGTTACTGTGTCTGGAAAGCTCTTGTGAACAGGAATTGCCACTCTGGTGTTATGAGTTAATGCCAGAGTTTTAAAGTAATTTCTGGATGGTGTTTTGATAGGGTTTTCAGCTGACCATGAAAGTGTCCTTTCTGTCTTCTGCTATGTAGTAAGTGGACCTCAAATTTGCTAAACCTATTTTCATACTACGTTTGTTATTTCATCTTAATTCACCGCCAATACATGTGGGGGGCCTCTGTCTCCTTTCGGGGTATTTCTCTAGAGGTGAGCTAGGACTAATATTTTCCTCTGCTAGCATTATTTAGTCCTCCGGCTGGTGCTGGGCATCTAGAATCAACGTAGGCATGCTACCCGGCCACTGCTAGTTGTGCGTTAGGTTTAGTTCATGGTCAGCTCAGTTCCCATCTTCCAAGAGCTAGTTCCTATATATGCTTATGCTATGTTCTCTTGCCATTGAGAACATGACAGTTTGAACGGCCCACTAAAGGGTTAAAATCCTTGGCTGAGAAAGGAGAGAAATAAGAAGTCTGCTGAGAATTTTTTTTTTTTTTCTCTCCTTCTAATCTTTGAATGGCTCTGTGTCCACCTGTTTGTAATGGATCTTCAGAGTGTAACTGCAGGTTTGAATAATCTCGCCACGAAGGTACAAGATTTGCAAGACTTTGTTTGTCATGCACCTGTATCTGAGCCGAGAATTCCTTTGCCGGAATTTTTCTCGGGGAATAGATCTGGGTTTCAGAATTTTCGAAATAATTGCAAATTATTTTTGTCCCTGAAATTTCGCTCTGCCGGAGACCCTGCACAGCAGGTCAGGATTGTGATTTCCTTGCTCCGGGGCGACCCTCAAGACTGGGCTTTTTCATTGACACCAGGGGATCCTGCGTTGCTCAATGTGGATGCGTTTTTTCTGGCCTTGGGGTTGCTTTATGACGAACCTCATTTGGAGCTTCAGGCAGAAAAAACTTTGATGTCCCTATCTCAGGGGCAAGATGAAGCGGAAATTTACTGTCAAAGATTCCGTAAATGGTCTGTGCTTACTCAGTGGAATGAGTGCGCCCTGGCGGCGACTTTCAGAGAGGGTCTCTCTGATGCCATTAAGGATGTTATGGTGGGGTTCCCTGTGCCTGCGGGTCTGAATGAGTCCATGACAATGGCTATTCAGATCGATAGGCGTTTGCGGGAGCGCAAACCAGTGCACCATCTGGCGGTGTCCACTGAGAAGTCGCCAGAGAGTATGCAGTGTGATAGAATTCTGTCCCGAAGCGAGCGGCAGAATTTTAGACGGAAAAATGGGTTGTGTTTCTATTGTGGTGATTCTGCTCATGTTATATCAGCATGCTCTAAGCGCACTAAAAAGCTTGATAAATCTGTTTCCATTTGCACCTTACCGTCTAAGTTTATTCTATCTGTGACCCTGATTTGCTCTTTGTCATCTATTACCACGGACGCCTATGTCGACTCTGGCGCCGCTTTGAGTCTTATGGATTGGTCCTTTGCCAAACGCTGTGGGTATGATTTAGAGCCTTTGGAGACTCTTATTCCTCTGAAGGGGATTGACTCCACCCCATTGGCTAATAATCAACCACAATACTGGACACAAGTAACTATGCGTATTAATCCGGATCACCAGGAGATTATTCGCTTTCTGGTGCTGTATAATCTACATGATGATTTGGTGCTAGGATTGCCTTGGCTGCAATCTCACAACCCAGTCCTCGACTGGAAAGCTATGTCTGTGTTGAGCTGGGGATGTAAGGGGGCTCATGGGGATATACCTGTGGTTTCCATTTCATCATCTATTCCCTCAGAAATTCCTGAGTTCCTGTCTGACTATCGTGACGTCTTTGAAGAATCCAAGCTTGGTTCATTACCTCCGCACCGAGAGTGCGATTGTGCCATAGATTTAATCCCGGGTAGTAAATACCCAAAGGGTCGTTTATTTAATCTGTCTGTGCCTGAACATGCTGCTATGCGAGAATATATAAAGGAGTCCTTGGAAACGGGACATATTCGTCCATCGTCATCTCCCTTAGGAGCCGGTTTTTTCTTTGTGTCAAAAAAAGACGGCTCTTTGAGACCATGTATCGATTATCGGCTTTTGAATAAAATCACTGTAAAATATCAATACCCATTGCCGTTGCTGACTGATTTGTTTGCTCGCATAAAGGGGGCCAAGTGGTTCTCTAAGATTGACCTTCGTGGGGCGTATAATTTGGTGCGAATCAGGCAGGGGGATGAGTGGAAAACCGCATTTAATACGCCCGAGGGCCACTTTGAGTATTTAGTGATGCCTTTTGGTCTTTCAAATGCTCCGTCAGTTTTCCAGTCCTTTATGCATGATATTTTTCGCGATTATTTGGATAAATTTATGATTGTGTATCTGGATGATATTCTGATTTTTTCGGATGACTGGGACTCTCATGTCCAGCAAGTCAGGAGGGTTTTCCAGGTTTTGCGGTCTAATTCTTTGTGTGTGAAGGGTTCTAAGTGTGTTTTTGGGGTACAGAGGATTTCCTTTTTGGGATATATTTTTTCTCCCTCTTCCATTGAAATGGATCCTGTCAAGGTTCAAGCTATTTGTGATTGGACGCAGCCCTCTTCTCTTAAGAGTCTTCAGAAATTTTTGGGCTTTGCTAACTTTTATCGTCGATTTATTGCTGGTTTTTCGGATATTGCTAAGCCATTGACCGATTTGACTAAGAAGGGTGCTGATGTTGCTGATTGGTCCCCTGACGCTGTGGAGGCCTTTCGGGAACTTAAGCGCCGTTTTTCCTCTGCCCCTGTGTTGCGTCAGCCTGATGTTGCTCTACCTTTTCAGGTTGAGGTCGACGCTTCTGAGATCGGAGCTGGGGCAGTGTTGTCGCAGAAAAGTTCTGACTGCTCCGTGATGAGGCCTTGTGCCTTCTTTTCCCGTAAATTTTCGCCCGCTGAGCGGAATTATGATGTTGGGAATCGGGAGCTTTTGGCCATGAAGTGGGCTTTTGAGGAGTGGCGCCATTGGCTTGAGGGGGCCAGACATCAGGTGGTGGTATTGACTGACCACAAAAACTTGATTTATCTTGAGACCGCCAGGCGCCTGAATCCTAGACAGGCGCGCTGGTCATTATTTTTCTCTCGGTTTAATTTTGTGGTGTCATACCTACCGGGTTCTAAGAATGTTAAGGCGGATGCCCTTTCTAGGAGTTTTGAGCCTGACTCGCCTGGTAACTCTGAGCCCACAGGTATCCTTAAGGATGGAGTGGTATTGTCAGCCGTTTCTCCAGACCTGCGGCGGGCCTTGCAGGAGTTTCAGGCGGATAGACCGGATCGTTGCCCACCTGATAAACTGTTTGTTCCTGATGATTGGACCAGTAGAGTCATCTCTGAGGTTCATTCTTCTGCGTTGGCAGGTCATCCTGGCATTTTTGGTACCAGGGATTTGGTGGCAAGGTCTTTCTGGCGGCCTTCCCTGTCACGAGATGTGCGAGGCTTTGTGCAGTCTTGTGACGTTTGTGCTCGGGCCAAGCCTTGTTGCTCTCGGGCTAGTGGATTATTGTTGCCCTTGCCTATTCCTAAGAGGCCTTGGACGCACATCTCGATGGATTTTATTTCAGATCTGCCTGTTTCTCAGAAGATGTCTGTCATCTGGGTGGTGTGTGACCGTTTCTCTAAGATGGTCCATTTGGTTCCTCTGCCCAAGTTGCCTTCTTCTTCCGAGTTGGTTCCTCTGTTTTTTCAAAATGTTGTTCGTTTGCATGGTATTCCTGAGAATATAATTTCTGACAGAGGGACCCAATTCGTGTCTAGATTTTGGCGGGCATTCTGTGCTAGGATGGGCATAGATTTATCTTTTTCGTCCGCTTTCCATCCTCAGACGAATGGCCAGACCGAGCGGACTAATCAGACCCTGGAGACATATCTGAGGTGTTTTGTGTCTGCTGACCAGGATGATTGGGTTGCTTTTTTGCCATTGGCGGAGTTCGCTCTCAATAATCGGGCCAGCTCTGCCACTTTGGTGTCCCCGTTTTTCTGTAATTCGGGGTTTCATCCTCGATTTTCCTCTGGTCAGGTGGAAACTTCGGATTGTCCTGGAGTGGATGCTGTGGTGGAGAGATTGCATCAGATCTGGGGGCAGGTGGTGGACAATTTGAGGTTGTCCCAGGAGAAGACTCAGCTTTTTGCCAACCGCCACCGTCGTGTTGGTCCTCGGCTTTGTGTTGGGGATTTGGTGTGGTTGTCTTCTCGTTTTGTCCCTATGAGGGTCTCTTCTCCTAAGTTTAAGCCTCGGTTCATCGGCCCGTATAAGATATTGGAGATTCTTAACCCTGTTTCCTTCCGTTTGGACCTCCCTGCATCCTTTTCTATTCATAACGTTTTTCATCGGTCATTATTGCGCAGGTATGAGGTACCGGTTGTGCCTTCCGTTGAGCCTCCTGCTCCGGTGTTGGTTGAGGGTGAGTTGGAGTACGTTGTGGAGAAAATCTTAGACTCTCGTGTTTCCAGACGGAGACTCCAGTATCTGGTCAAGTGGAAGGGATACGGCCAGGAGGATAATTCTTGGGTGAATGCATCTGATGTTCATGCCTCTGATCTGGTTCGTGCCTTTCATAGGGCCCATCCTGATCGCCCTGGTGGTTCTGGTGAGGGTTCGGTGCCCCCTCCTTGAGGGGGGGGTACTGTTGTGAATTTGGATTCTGGGCTCCCCCGGTGGCTACTGGTGGAATTGAACTGGTGTTGTCATCTTCTCTGTTCACCTGTTCCCATCAAGATGTGGGAGTCGCTATATAACCTTGCTGCTCTGTTAGTTGCTTGCCGGTCAACAATGTTATCAGAAGCCTCTCTGTGCTTGTTCCTGCTCCTAGACAACTACTAGATAAGTTGGACTCTTGTCCATGTTTGTTTTTGCATTTTTATTCCAGTTCACAGCTGAAGTTTCGTTACTGTGTCTGGAAAGCTCTTGTGAACAGGAATTGCCACTCTGGTGTTATGAGTTAATGCCAGAGTTTTAAAGTAATTTCTGGATGGTGTTTTGATAGGGTTTTCAGCTGACCATGAAAGTGTCCTTTCTGTCTTCTGCTATGTAGTAAGTGGACCTCAAATTTGCTAAACCTATTTTCATACTACGTTTGTTATTTCATCTTAATTCACCGCCAATACATGTGGGGGGCCTCTGTCTCCTTTCGGGGTATTTCTCTAGAGGTGAGCTAGGACTAATATTTTCCTCTGCTAGCATTATTTAGTCCTCCGGCTGGTGCTGGGCATCTAGAATCAACGTAGGCATGCTACCCGGCCACTGCTAGTTGTGCGTTAGGTTTAGTTCATGGTCAGCTCAGTTCCCATCTTCCAAGAGCTAGTTCCTATATATGCTTATGCTATGTTCTCTTGCCATTGAGAACATGACAGTAGAGGTCGTGGGGACCCCATTGAGCCCCAAGCTGGAGGTGTTCCCTGGTAAGTTTGGGACAGCTCAGATCCAGGGTCCCATACGGAGATGCAGGTACAAAAAACGCAGGTATGAGAAAAGCCAGGAGTGCATGGTCGCGGAGGCAACTGGGAATGTGCGTATGCAGAACCCTCTGGCGCAGGCAAGAATGGGGCCAGGGGTCAGGGTAAATTAGATAGAGCGCTCGCTAGACAGCAGTGTTGGGAGGCTCAGGTTCAGGTGCGATGTAATACATACATATACTCGGAGTTGCCTTTGCGGTCCACGACGTTTCAGAGTGACAGTCACCAGGGCATGGGTAAGGGTATGGAGTAAACTGTACTAAGGGCCTGAAGGCCGGTACTAAGGTGACAGGATGACCTGCGGGGTTAGTAAACCCAAAATAAAGAAGGTCGAGACCATTCAAAACTGGCTCAAATCAACAGTTTATTAGAAAAGAGGGCTTGGCTTCTGCAATGGAGAACGGGGTTGGTGGTCCCATAAGGAAGTATGGAGGAGAAACACAAAGGGGAGGGATGCATGCATCGATCGATGGTTCCGGTCCCTACTTTGGATTCTTAGTGTGGTGTTGGGTGGGGATGTCTGTTATGGATCCCAATGGCTAGGGGATCGCACTGGACAAGCAAAAAATAACTCAAATAACGGACGAGCTCTAGGGTGATGGAACCTGGGCTGACCGCTGCCCTACTCCTGACAAACACAACTAGAAATAGCCAGGGAGCGTGCCTACGTTGATTCTAGACGCCTCGCGCCAGCCTAAGAGCTAACTAGCACTGCAGAGAAAATAAAGACCTAACTTGCCTCCAGAGAAATAAACCCCAAAGGTATAGTTGCCCCCCACATGTATTGACGGTGAAAATGAGAGGAAGGCACGCACATAGATATGAAAATAGAGTTAGCAAAACGAGGCCCGCTATAACTAGAAAGCAGAAGGATACAAAAGGGGTCTGAGCGGTCAGCAAAAAACCCTAATCAAAAACCATCCTGAGATTACAAGCACCCATGTGCCAACTCATGGCACATGGGGAGCACCTCAGCCCACTAGAGCTTCCAACTAGCATAGAGTAATATTTAGCAAGCTGGACAAAAAACAAAACAACTGAAAAGCATAACTTAGCTTATCCTGAGAGATCTGGAAGCAGGTAGTCAGAACCAAACTGAACACATCTGAATACATTGATAGCCGGCAAGGGAATGACAGGAAAGCCAGGTTAAATAGGAAACACCCAGCCTCAGATGGACAGGTGGAAACCAGAGACCGCAACCCACCAAAGTCACCCAGTACCAGTTGTAACCACCAGAGGGAGCCCAAAAACAGAATCCACAACAGTACCCCCCCCTTGAGGAGGGGTCACCAAACCCTCACGAGAACCCCCAGGGCGATCAGGATGAGCTCTATGGAAGGCGCGGACCAAATCAGTCGCATGAACATCAGAGGCGACCACCCAGGAATTATCCTCCTGACCATAACCCTTCCACTTAACCAAATACTGGAGTTTACGTCTGGAAACACGAGAATCCAAGATCTTCTCAACAACATACTCCAATTCTCCCTCCACCAGCACCGGAGCAGGAGGCTCAACCGAAGGAACAATGGGCACCTCATACCTCCGCAATAACGACCGATGGAACACGTTATGAATAGCAAACGATGCTGGGAGATCCAAACGAAAAGATACAGGGTTAAGAATCTCCAAGATCTTATAAGGACCGATGAACCGAGGCTTGAACTTGGGAGAAGAGACCTTCATAGGGACAAAACGAGAAGACAACCACACCAAGTCCCCAACACGAAGTCGGGGACCCACGCGGCGACGGCAATTAGCAAACTGCTGAGCCTTCTCCTGAGACAACTTCAAATTGTCCACCACCTGATTCCAAATCTGATGTAGCCTGTCCACCACCACGTCCACTCCAGGACAATCCGAAGGCTCCACCTGACCAGAGGAAAAACGAGGATGAAACCCCGAATTACAAAAGAAAGGAGAAACCAAAGTAGCAGAACTAGCCCGATTATTAAGGGCAAATTCGGCCAGTGGCAAAAAGGCAACCCAGTCATCTTGATCAGCAGAAACAAAACACCTTAAATAAGTTTCCAAGGTCTGATTAGTTCGCTCCGTCTGGCCATTCGTCTGAGGATGGAATGCAGACGAGAAAGACAAATTAATGCCCATCTTAGCACAAAACGTCCGCCAAAATCTAGACACAAACTGGGATCCCCTGTCAGAAACGATATTCTCCGGAATCCCATGCAAACGAACCACGTTCTGAAAAAATAAAGGGACCAACTCAGAGGAGGAAGGCAACTTAGGCAAGGGTACCAAATGAACCATCTTAGAAAAGCGGTCACACACAACCCAGATAACGGACATTTTCTGTGAGACAGGGAGATCTGAAATAAAATCCATGGAAATGTGCGTCCAAGGCCTCTTCGGGATAGGCAAGGATAACAACAACCCACTGGCCCGAGAACAGCAAGGCTTAGCCCGAGCACACACTTCACAAGACTGCACGAAGGTGCGCACATCCCTTGACAAGGAAGGCCACCAAAAAGACCTGGCCACCAAGTCTCTAGTACCAAATATTCCCGGATGACCAGCCAACACAGAAGAATGGACCTCGGAGATGACTCTACTGGTCCAATCATCCGGAACAAACAGTCTTTCTGGTGGACAACGATCAGGTTTATCCGCCTGTAACTCCTGCAATGCACGACGCAAGTCTGGGGAGACGGCGGACAATATTACCCCATCCCTAAGGATACCAGTAGGCCCAGAGTCTCCAGGAGAGTCAGGCACAAAACTCCTGGAAAGAGCATCTGCCTTCACATTCTTTGAACCTGGCAGGTATGAAACCACAAAATTGAAACGAGAAAAAAACAACGACCAACGAGCCTGTCTAGGATTCAGACGCCTGGCAGACTCAAGGTAAATCAGATTTTTGTGATCAGTCAAGACCACCACACGATGTCTAGCACCCTCAAGCCAATGACGCCACTCCTCAAATGCCCACTTCATGGCCAAAAGCTCCCGATTACCCACATCATAATTGCGCTCGGCGGGCGAGAATTTTCTAGAAAAGAACGCACATGGCTTCATCACCGAGCCATCGGAACTTCTCTGTGACAAAACCGCCCCCGCTCCAATCTCGGAAGCATCAACCTCAACCTGAAAAGGAAGTGAAACATCTGGTTGACATAACACAGGAGCAGAAGAAAACCGGCGCTTAAGTTCCTGAAAGGCCTCCACAGCCGTAGGAGACCAATTAGCAACATCAGCACCCTTTTTAGTCAAATCAGTCAAAGGTTTAACAACACTGGAAAAATTAGCAATGAACCGACGATAAAAATTAGCAAAACCCAAGAACCTCTGAAGACTCTTAACAGATGTAGGTTGTGTCCAGTCACAAATCGCCTGAACCTTGACGGGATCCATCTCAATAGTAGAAGGAGAAAAAATGTACCCCAAAAAAGAAATCTTCTGGACTCCGAAGAGACATTTCGAGCCCTTCACAAACAGAGAATTGGCCCGCAGGACTTGAAACACCTTCCTGACCTGTAGAACATGAGACTCCCAGTCATCAGAAAACACCAAAATATCATCCAAATACACAATCATAAACTTATCCAGATATTCACGGAAAATATTGTGCATAAAGGACTGAAAGACTGAAGGAGCATTAGAAAGTCCAAAAGGCATTACCAAATACTCAAAATGGCCCTCAGGCGTATTAAATGCGGTTTTCCACTCATCACCCTGCTTTATCCGCACAAGATTATACGCACCGCGAAGATCTATCTTAGTGAACCACCTAGCCCCCTTAATGCGAGCAAACAAATCAGTCAATAATGGCAATGGATACTGATATTTGACTGTAATCTTATTCAGAAGGCGATAATCTATACAAGGCCTCAGGGAACCATCTTTTTTAGCCACGAAAAAAAACCCCTGCTCCCAGAGGGGACAAAGATGGACGAATATGTCCCTTTTCCAAGGACTCCTTAATATAATTCCGCATAGCAGTATGCTCTGGCACTGACAGACTAAATAAACGACCCTTAGGGAACTTACTGCCAGAAATTAATTCTATAGCACAGTCACAATCCCTATGAGGAGGGAGCGAATTGAGCTTAGGCTCCTCAAAAACATCCCGATAGTCAGACAAAAACGCAGGGACCTCAGAAGGAGTAGATGAAGTGATTTAAATCAGAGGTGCATAATCATGAACCCCCTGACATCCCCAGCTTAACACAGACATTGTTTTCCAATCCAGGACTGGATTATGAGTTTGTAACCATGGCAGACCAAGCACTAGTACATCATGTAAATTATACAGTACAAGGAAGCGAATCACCTCCTGATGAACGGGAGTCATGCGCATGGTCACTTGTGTCCAGTACTGCGGTTTATTCATAGCCAATGGTGTAGAGTCAATTCCCTTCAAAGGAATAGGAACTTCCAGAGGCTCCAGACTAAAACCGCAGCGTTTGGCAAATGACCAATCCATAAGACTCAGGGCAGCGCCCGAATCCACATAAGCATCGACGGAAATGGATGACAGTGAACAAATCAGAGTTACAGACAAAATGAACTTAGACTGCAGAGTACTAATGGCAAAAGATTTATCAACCTTTTTTGTGCGTTTAGAGCATGCTGATATAACATGAGCTGAATCACCACAATAAAAACACAATCCATTTTTCCGCCTATAATTTTGCCGTTCACTTCTGGACTGAATTCTATCACATTGCATAGTCTCAGGTGCCTGTTCAGAAGACACCGCCAACTGGTGCACAGGTTTGCGCTCCCGCAAACGCCGATCAATCTGAATGGCCATAGCCATAGACTCATTCAGACCTGTAGGCGCAGGGAACCCCACCATAATATCCTTAATGGCCTCAGAAAGACCATCTCTGAAGTTTGCAGCCAGGGCGCACTCATTCCACTGAGTAAGTACCGACCATTTCCGAAATTTTTGACAATATACTTCCGCTTCATCATGCCCCTGAGAGAGGGCTAATAAAGCCTTTTCAGCCTGAATCTCCAGGTTAGGTTCCTCATAGAGCAATCCCAGTGCCAGAAAAAACGCATCCACACTGAGCAATGCAGGATCCCCTGGTGCCAATGCAAATGCCCAATTCTGAGGGTCGCCCCGCAGGAAAGATATTACAATCTTGACCTGCTGAGCAGGGTCTCCAGAGGAGCGAGATTTCAAAGAAAGAAACAATTTGCAATTGTTCCTGAAATTCAGGAAGGTAGATCTATCTCCAGAAAAAAACTCTGGAATAGGAATTCTAGGTTCAGACATGGGAGTGTGAACAACAAAATCCTGTATGTTTTGAACTTTTGAAGCGAGATTATTCAGGCTGGAAGCCAAACTGTGGACATCCATATTAAACAGCTAAGGTCAGAGCCATTCAAGGGTTAAGAGGAGGTAAGAAGCAGCTAGACAGCAATTAAAGGCTAGGCAGCAAAACTCTGAGGGGGGAAAAAAAAAAAAAAAAATTTCCCTTCAACACTTCTTTTTCTCCTGCTTCAGCCCAAACAATTAACACTTTGTGGGCCGGCTATACTGTTATGGATCCCAATGGCTAGGGGATCGCACTGGACAAGCAAAAAATAACTCAAATAACGGACGAGCTCTAGGGTGATGGAACCTGGGCTGACCGCTGCCCTACTCCTGACAAACACAACTAGAAATAGCCAGGGAGCGTGCCTACGTTGATTCTAGACGCCTCGCGCCAGCCTAAGAGCTAACTAGCACTGCAGAGAAAATAAAGACCTAACTTGCCTCCAGAGAAATAAACCCCAAAGGTATAGTTGCCCCCCACATGTATTGACGGTGAAAATGAGAGGAAGGCACGCACATAGATATGAAAATAGAGTTAGCAAAACGAGGCCCGCTATAACTAGAAAGCAGAAGGATACAAAAGGGGTCTGAGCGGTCAGCAAAAAACCCTAATCAAAAACCATCCTGAGATTACAAGCACCCATGTGCCAACTCATGGCACATGGGGAGCACCTCAGCCCACTAGAGCTTCCAACTAGCATAGAGTAATATTTAGCAAGCTGGACAAAGAACAAAACAACTGAAAAGCATAACTTAGCTTATCCTGAGAGATCTGGAAGCAGGTAGTCAGAACCAAACTGAGCACATCTGAATACATTGATAGCCGGCAAGGGAATGACAGGAAAGCCAGGTTAAATAGGAAACACCCAGCCTCAGATGGACAGGTGGAAACCAGAGACCGCAACCCACCAAAGTCACCCAGTACCAGTTGTAACCACCAGAGGGAGCCCAAAAACAGAATCCACAACAGATGTCACAGGGTCATGCGGATGCCCTGTCTCACTTCCATATGGGGGTAACAAGTGTTCAACTCCACAGGTGTGAACGGGGGGAGGATATGTGAGGCAGTGACCCCTGTTACAGCTAGGAGGTGCTCTTTGTGCTCTCCAGAATGCGCATGAAAGCGTAGTGAGGCCATGAGGGGATATTGCAGTCACAGGTGTAACTGTGATTACAATGGTGAAGCACTGACTGATTAAAAGCCCTGTAGTATAGGGAAGGAGTGTGTCAGTGTTGGTCTTGGAAGCAGACCGAGCAGGAGACTTGTGCAGAGCTCTTTCTGTGTTGAGCAACACAGGGCCAGGCAGAGTCTAAAGCCTGACACCCCAGCGTACACGGTGGTGTAGTTTGTTCACGGCAACTGGTCGCGGATTGTCTTCATTTTTCCTGACTGTGTTCTGGAGAACTTGTTTACTTTCTGTTTGTGAGTATGCTGAATAAACAAGACTTTATTTTGAACCTTTTCCTGAGTCACTGCCATCTCACTGCTCCAAGGTTACCGCAGCACTACACCTTCTTCCCAAAGCCATAACCTTTATATTTTTCCATCAATATGGCCATATGAGGGCTTTTTTTGCGGGATGAGTTGTAGTTTTGAAGGACATCATTGTTTTTACCATGTCGTGTACTAGAAAATGGGAAAAAAATTCCAAGAGAGGTGAAATTGCAAAAAAGTGCAATAGCACATGTTTGGTTTATTTTGCTAGGTTCACTAAATGCTAAAACTGACCTGTCATTATGATTCTCCAGCTCATTATGAGCTCATACACACCAAACATGTCTAGGTTATTTTTTATCTAAGTGGTGAAAAAAAATTCCAAACTTTGCTAAAAAAAAAAGTGCAATTTTTCGATACCCTTAGCGTCTCCATTTTACATGATCTGGGATTGGATGAGGGCTTATTTTTTGCGTGCCGATATGACATTTTTAATGACACCAACTTGGTGCAGATACAGTTAGGTCCATATATATTTGGACAGAGACAACATTTTTCTAATTTTGGTTATAGACATTACCACAATGAATTTTAAACAAAACAATTCAGATGCAGTTGAAGTTCAGACTTTCAGCTTTCATTTGAGGGTATCCATATTAAAATTGGATGAAGGGTTTAGGAGTTTCAGCTCCTTAACATGTGCGACCCTGTTTTTAAAGGGACCAAAAGTAATTGGACAATTGACTCCAAGGCTATTTCATGGACAGGTGTGGGCAGTCCCTTCATTATGTCATTCTCAATTAAGCAGATAAAAGGCCTGGAGTTGATTTGAGATGTGGTGCTTGCATTTGGAAGGTTTTGCTGTGAAGTAAACATGCGGTCAAAGGAGCTCTCCATGCAGGTGAAACAAGCCATCCTTAAGCTGCGAAAACAGAAAAAAACATCTGAGAAAATTGCTACAATATTAGGAGTGGCAAAATCTACAGTTTGGTGCATCCTGAGAAAGAAAGAAAGCACTGGTGAACTCATCAATGCAAAAAGACCTGGGCGCCCACGGAAGACAACAGTGGTGGATGATCGCAGAATAATCTCCATGGTGAAGAGAAACCCCTTCACAACAGCCAACCAAGTGAAGAACACTCTCCAGGAGGTCGGCGGATCAATATCCAAATCTATCATAAAGAGAAGACTGCATGAAAGTAACTACAGAGGGTTCACTGCACGGTGCAAGCCACTCATAAGCCTCAAGAATAAAAAGGCTAGACTGGACTTTGCTAAAAAACATCTAAAAAAGCCAGCACAGTTCTGGAAGAACATTTTTTGGACAGATGAAACCAAGATCATCCTCTACCAGAATGATGGAAAGAGAAAAGTATGGCGAAGGCGTGGTACAGCTCAAGATCCAAAGCATACCACATCATCTGTAAAACCCGGCGGAGGCAGTGTGATGGCTTGGGCATGCATGGCTGCCAGTGGCACTGGGTCACTAGTGTTTATTGATGATGTGACACAGGACAGAAGCAGCAGAATGAATTCTGAGGTCTTCAGAGCCGCCATACTGTGTGCTCAGATCCAGCCAAATGCAGCCAAACTGATTGGTCGTCGTTTCATACTACAGATGGACAATGACCCAAAACATAAAGCCAAAGCAACCCAGGAGTTTATTAAAGCAAAGAAGTGGCATATTCCTGAATGGCCAAGTCAGTCACCTGATCTCAACCCAATTGAGCATGCATTTCACTTGTTAAAGACTAAACTTCAGACAGAAAGGCCCACAAACAAACAGCAACTGAAAACCACCGCAGTGAAGGCCTGGCAGAGCATCAAAAAGGAGGAAACACAGCGTCTGGTGATGTCCATGAGTTCAAGACTTCAGGCAGTCATTGCCAACAAAGGGTTTTCAACCAAGTACTAAAAATGAACATTTTATTTAAAATTATTGAATCTGTCCAATTACTTTTGGTCCTTTTAAAAACAGGGTGGCACATGTTAAAGGGAACCTGTCACCACGTTTTTGGAAGATGGGATAAAAATAGCGTTAAATAGGGGCAGAGGTGGGCGTTACATTAGTGTGTGTGTTATGCGTTTATTACCCACCTAAGTTGCCGAAATAACTTTGCAAAGTCTCCGTTTTCGCCTGTCAATCAGGCTGGTCAGGTCGCATGGGCGTGGTGTCTTCACCCAGATTTGGCGTAGTTTTCCGTTGGTGGCGTAGTGGTGTGCGCATGCCCAAAGTCCGGAATCCTCTTCCAGGGGATTTAAAATAGCGCGGTGTTCGTTATTGCATTGGTGATCGGTGGGCGCGGCCATCTTCCTTTGGCCGCGCGTGCGCAGAAGCGGCGCTCTGCTGGCCGCGGCTTCAGGAAAATGGCCGCCGCGATATCCATCTGCGCACGCGCGGCATCCCGCGGCCATTTTCCTGAAGCCGCGGCCAGCAGAGCGCCGCTTCTGCGCACGCGCGGCCAAAGGAAGATGGCCGCGCCCACCGATCACCAATGCAATAACGAACACCGCGCTATTTTAAATCCCCTGGAAGAGGATTCCGGACTTTGGGCATGCGCACACCACTACGCCACCAACGGAAAACTACGCCAAATCTGGGTGAAGACACCACGCCCATGCGACCTGACCAGCCTGATTGACAGGCGAAAACGGAGACTTTGCAAAGTTATTTCGGCAACTTAGGTGGGTAATAAACGCATAACACACACACTAATGTAACGCCCACCTCTGCCCCTATTTAACGCTATTTTTATCCCATCTTCCAAAAACGTGGTGACAGGTTCCCTTTAAGGAGCTGAAACTCTTAAACCCTTCATCCGATTTTAATGTGGATACCCTCAAATGAAAGCTGAAAGTCTGAACTTCAACTGCATCTGAATTGTTTTGTTTAAAATTCATTGTGGTAATGTCTATAACCAAAACTAGAAAAATGTTGTCTCTGTCCAAATATATATGGACCTAACTGTATGTTCTTTTGATCACCCGTTATTGCATTTTAATATAATGTCGATGTGACCAAAAAAACGTAATTCTGGCATTTTGACTTTTTTTTATTGCTACGCCGTTTAGCGATCAGGTTAATCCTTTTTTTTTTATTGATAGATCGGGCGATTCTGAACGTGGGGATACCATATATGTGTAGGTTTGATTTTTTTTAAATTATTTTATTTTGAATGGGGCAAAAGAAGGGTGATTTGAACTTTTATATTTTTTTATATTTTTAAAAACATTTTTCTTTAAATTTTGGCATGCTTCAAAAGTCTCCATAGGAGACTAGAAGCTGCCATAGCCCGATCGGCTCAGCTACATAGAGGCGATGATTAGATCGCCTCTATGTAGCTGAATTGCTTACTTGCTATGAGTGCTGACCACTGGGTGGCGCTCACAGCAAGCAGGCACTGACAACCATAGAGGTCTCTAGGAGAGCTCTGATTGTCATGCCAATGAACTGATGACCCCGATCACGTGACGGGGTCACCGGTGAGCGTATTTCCAGCCCAATGGCCGGAAGCACCATTTAAATGCTGGTGACAGAGTCTGACAGCAGCATTTAACAAGTTAATAGACACAGGTGGATCGCGATTCCACCCGCAGCTAGTGCGGGTGCATGTCAGCTGTTCAAAACAGCTGACATGTCCCAGAAAAGATGTGGGCTCACTGCCGGAGCCACATCAAAGCGGGGGATACCGACATCGGCGTACTATTATGCCCGATGTCAGTAAGAGGTTAAGAGTTCTGGCTCCTACAGACCAGTTAGACGCTCCTAATCATCTTGTTAGGCTACTTTCACACTAGCGTCGTTTTGCCTACGTCGCAATGCGTCGTTTAGGAGAAAAAACGCATCCTGCAAAGTTGTCTGCAGGATGCATTTTTTCCCCATGGACTTACATTAGCGACGCATTGCAACGTATGGCCACACATCGCATCCGTCGTGCGATGGATGCGAGGTGTTTTGACGGACCATCGGCACAAAAAAAGTTCCATGTAATGCTTTTTTGTGCATTGTTTCTGCCATTTTCGACCGAAACTCTGCCCCCTCCTCCCCGGAACTCACAATGGGCAGCGGATGCATCGGTACGTCGGGCCGACGGTTTGCGACAGCCCGTACCGACGGACTAGTGTGAAAGTAGCCTTACCTGAATTACAGACAGCTGTATTACATAGTCACCTTTATAAAAGACTCCTGTCCACAGACTCAGTTGATCAGTCAGACTCTAACCTCTACAACATGGGCAAGACCAAAGAGCTTTCTAAGAATGTCAGGGACAAGATCATAGACCTGCACAAAGCTGAATGGGCTACAAAACCATAAGTAAGATGCTGGTGAGAAGGAGACAACTGTTGGTGCAATAGTAAGAAAATGAAAAAATACAAAATGACTGTCAATTGATGCCGATCTGGGGCACCATGCAAAATCTCACCTCGTGGGGTATCCTTGATCATGAGGAAGGTGAGACATCAGCCTAAAACTACACAAGGGAACTTGTTAATGATCTCAAGGCAGCTGGGACCACAGTCACCAAGAAAACCATTGGTAACACATTACGCCGTAAAGGTTTAAAATCCTGCAGTGCCCACAGGGTCCCCCTGCTCAAGAAGGCACATGTGCAGGCCCATCTGAAGTTTGCCAATGAACAACTGGATGATTCTGTGAGTGATTGGGAGAAGGTGCTGTGGTCAGATGGGGCAAAAATTGAGATCTTTGGCATTAACTCAACTCACAGTTTTTGGAGGAAGAAAAATACTGCCTATGACCGAAAGAACACAGTCCCCACTGACAAGCATGGAGGTGGATTTATAGAAAAATAGGGAGCACCACAGCTGGGCAAATGCAATTTTATGCTAATAGTAGATCTATAAAGGGGTGCAGCACCATGCATAGCCAAAAAGACATAATGGAGCAACCAAGAAAAGCAGACACGCAAATGGAGCGCACACCCAGAAAAATACAAGCTGAGTAGCAACAAATACAAAAAGTTTATTGAAAACAGAGACTCATGCTCATGCTCAAGCATGGAGGTGGAAACATTATGTTTTGGGGGTGTTTCTCTGCTTGGGGCACAGGACTACTTCACCGCATCAATGGGAGAATGGATGGAGCCATGTCCTGTAAAATCCTGAGTGACAACCTCCATCCCTCCACCAGGACATTGAAAATGGGTCGTGGCTGGGTTTTCCAGCAAGACAATGACCCAAAACATGCAACCAAGGCAACAAAGGAGCGGCTCAAAAAGAAGCACATTAAGGTCATGGAGTGGCGTAGCCAGTCTACAGTCCTTAATCCCATAGAAAACTTATGGAGGGAGTTGAAGCTCCAAGTTGCCAAGCGACAGCCTCAAAATCTTAATGATGTGCAAAGAGGAGTGGACCAAAATTCCTCCTGACATGTGCGCAAACCTCATCATCAACTAGAATAAATGTCTGACTGCTGTGCTTGCCAACAAGGATTTTGCCACTAAGTATTAAGTCTTGTTTGATAGAGGGATCAAATTCTTATTTCTCACAGCAAAATGCAAATAAATTTATATAATTTATACAATGTGATTTTCTTTATTTTATTTTTGATAATCTATCAATCTTAAAATTAATCTACCCTTACAATTATAGATTGTACATGTCTTTGTTAGTGGGCAAACTTACAAAAACAGCACATGATCAAATACTTATTTCCCTGTTGTGAATTTGCTTTTTGGCTCCCTCTAGTGGTTACTAGTGATTTGACTCTGGGTATGTCAGTCATCCCTTGTATGCTCACCTGGGCCGTTAGTTCAGGGGTGTTGCTATATAAGCTCCCTGGACCTTCAGTTCAATGCCTGGCAACGTTGTAATCAGAGCTAATCTGTTGTGCTCTTGTCTACTGATCCTGGTTCCTGCTAGATTAAGCTAAGTCTGCTTTCTTGCTTTTTTTTGCTATTTGTTTTTGTTTGCATTTTTGTCCAGCTTGTACTTAATCTGTATCCTGTCCTTGCTGGAAGCTCTAGGGAGCTGGTGTTCTCCCCCCGGGCCGTTAGACGGTTCGGGGGTTCTTGAATTTCCAGTGTGGATGTTTGATAGGGTTTTTGTTGACCATATAAGTTATCTTACTACATTCTGCTATTAGTAAGCGGGCCTCTCTTTGCTAAACCTAGTTCATTTCTATGTTTGTCATTTCCTCTTACCTCACCGTTATTATTTGTGGGGGGCTTGTATCCTACTTTTGGGGTCCTTTCTCTGGAGGCAAGAGAGGTCTTTGTTTTCCTCTTCTAGGGGTAGTTAGTTCTCCGGCTGGCGCGAGACATCTAGCGACCAACGTAGGCATGTTCCCCGGCTACTTATAGTGTTGGCGTTAGGAGTAGATATATGGTCAACCCAGTTACCACTGCCCTATGAGCTGGATTTTTGTACTTCGCAGACTTACCTATTTCTCTGAGACCCTCGCCATTGGGGTCATAACAGTTTGCCAGGCCAGTATTAAATGTTAAATGCATTGCAGAAGCGGGATTATAAGAAAGAAAATTCTGAGTTTTTTTTTTTTCCTCTCTCTCATTTTTTTTTTTTTTTCTTTTCCCCTTTACCTCTGAGTGGCTCAAGCTTGCTGTAGACATGAATGTCCAGACCTTGATTACAAGTGTGGACCAGCTTGCTGCTCGTGTGCAGGGCATACAAGATTATGTTACCAGAAATCCTATGTCAGAACCTAAGATACCGATTCCTGAATTGTTTTTCGGAGACCGATTTAAGTTTAGAAATTTCAGGAATAATTGTAAATTATTTTTGTCCCTGAGACCCTGTTCATCTGGAGACTCCGCTCAGCAAGTGAAAATTGTTATTTCTTTTTTACGGGGCGACCCTCAGGATTGGGCCTTCTCGCTGGCGCCAGGAGATCCGGCATTGGCGGATATTGATGCGTTTTTTCTGGCGCTCGGTTTACTTTATGAGGAACCCAATCTTGAGATTCAGGCAGAAAAAGCCTTGTTGGCTATGTCTCAGGGCCAGGACGAGGCTGAAGTGTATTGCCAAAAATTTCGGAAATGGTCCGTGCTGACTTAGTGGAACGAGTGTGCACTGGCCGCAAATTTTAGAAATGGTCTTTCTGAAGCCATTAAGAATGTGATGGTGGGTTTCCCTATTCCCACAGGTCTAAATGATTCCATGGCCCTGGCTATTCAAATTGACCGGCGGTTGCGGGAGCGCAAAACCGCAAATTCCCTTATGGTGTTGTCTGAACAGGCACCTGATTTAAGGCAATGTGATAGAAAAACCGCAAATTCACCTATGGTGCTGTCTGAACAAACATCTGATTTAATGCAATGTGATAGAATCCTGACTAGAAATGAGCGGAAAATTCATAGACGCCAGAATGGCTTGTGTTACTACTGTGGTGATTCTACACATGTTATCTCAGCATGCTCTAAACGTCTAACTAAGGTTGTTAGTCCTGTCACCGTTGGTAATTTGCAACCTAAATTTATTCTATCTGTAACTTTGATTTGTTCACTGTCATCTTATCCTGCCATGGCGTTTGTAGATTCAGGTGCTGCCCTGAGTCTTATGGATCTGTCATTTGCCAAACGCTGTGGTTTTGTTCTTGAGCCATTAGAAAATCCTATCCCTCTTAGGGGTATTGATGCTACGCCGTTGGCAGAAAATAAACCGCAGTTTTGGACACAGGTTACCATGTGTATGACTCCTGAACATCGGGAGGTTATACGTTTTCTTGTTTTGCATAAAATGCCTTTTTCTCTAGGAAGTTTTCGCCTGCAGAGCGAAATTATGATGTGGGCAATCGGGAGTTGTTGGCCATGAAGTGGGCATTTGAGGAGTGGCGTCATTGGCTCGAGGGTGCTAAGCATCGTGTGGTGGTTTTGACTGATCACAAAAATCTGATGTATCTCGAGTCTGCTAAACGCCTGAATCCTAGACAGGCCCGCTGGTCATTGTTTTTCTCCCGTTTTGACTTTGTGGTCTCGTATTTACCAGGTTCGAAGAATGTGAAGGCCGATGCTCTGTCTAGGAGCTTTGTGCCTGATGCTCCTGGAGTCGCTGAACCTGTGGGTATTCTTAAGGAAGGAGTTATCTTGTCAGCCATTTCTCCGGATCTGCGACGTGTGTTGCAGAGATTTCAGGCTGGTAGGCCTGACTCTTGTCCACCTGACAGATTGTTTGTGCCTGCTACGTGGACCAGTAGAGTCATTTCCGAGGTTCATTCCTCGGTGTTGGCAGGGCACCCGGGAATTTTTGGCACCAGGGATCTGGTGGCCAGGTCCTTTTGGTGGCCGTCCTTGTCAAGGGATGTGCGGTCTTTTGTGCAGTCCTGTGGGACTTGTGCTCGAGCTAAGCCTTGCTGTTCTCGTGCCAGCGGGTTGCTCTTGCCCTTGCCTGTTCCGAAGAGACCTTGGACACACATCTCTATGGATTTCATTGTCTCGGGGCATGTCTGTCATCTGGGTGATATGTGATCGTTTCTCCAAGATGGTCCATTTGGTTCCTTTGCCTAAGCTGCCTTCCTCTTCCGATCTGGTTCCTGTGTTCCTCCAGAACGTGGTCCGTTTACACGGCATTCCTGAGAATATTGTGTCGGACAGAGGATCCCAGTTTGTTTCCAGGTTCTGGCGATCCTTTTGTGGTAGGATGGGCATTGATTTGTCGTTTTCGTCCGCTTTTCATCCACAGACTAATGGACAAACGGAGCAAACTAATCAGACTCTGGAGGCTTATTTGAGGTGTTTTGTCTCTTCTGATCAGGATGATTGGGTGACCTTCTTGCCGTTGGCTGAATTTGCCCTTAATAATCGGGCTAGTTCCGCCACCTTGGTTTCGCCATTTTTCTGCAACTCTGGTTTCCATCCTCGTTTTTCCTCGGGACATGTGGAGCCTTCTGACTGTCCTGGGGTGGATTCTGTGGTAGATAGGTTGCAGCAGATCTGGAATCATGTGGTGGACAACTTGAAGTTGTCACAGGAGAAGGCTCAGCGTTTTGCCAACCACCGCCGCGGTGTGGGTCCCCGACTTCGTGTTGGGGATTTGGTATGGCTGTCTTCTCGATTTGTTCCTATGAAGGTCTCCTCTCCCAAATTTAAGCCTCGCTTCATTGGTCCGTACAAGATATTGGAAATCCTTAATCCTGTGTCCTTTCGCCTGGATCTTCCGGTGTCGTTTGCCATTCACAACGTATTTCATAGGTCCTTGTTGCGGCGGTACGTTGTGCCTGTGGTTCCTTCTGCTGAGCCTCCTGCTCCGGTGTTGGTTGAGGGCGAGTTGGAGTACGTGGTGGAGAAGATCTTAGATTCTCGTCTCTCCAGGCGGAGGCTTCAGTACCTGGTCAAGTGGAAGGGCTATGGTCAGGAGGATAATTCCTGGGTGGTCGCCTCTGATGTGCATGCGGCCGATTTAGTTCGGGCCTTTCACGCCGCTCATCCTGATCGCCCTGGTGGTCTTGGTGAGGGTTCGGTGACCCCTCACTAAGGGGGGGGTACTGTTGTGAATTTGCTTTTTGGCTCCCTCTAGTGGTTACTAGTGATTTGACTCTGGGTATGTCAGTCATCCCTTGTATGCTCACCTGGGCCGTTAGTTCAGGGGTGTTGCTATATAAGCTCCCTGGACCTTCAGTTCAATGCCTGGCAACGTTGTAATCAGAGCTAATCTGTTGTGCTCTTGTCTACTGATCCTGGTTCCTGCTAGATTAAGCTAAGTCTGCTTTCTTGCTTTTTTTTGCTATTTGTTTTTGTTTGCATTTTTGTCCAGCTTGTACTTAATCTGTATCCTGTCCTTGCTGGAAGCTCTAGGGAGCTGGTGTTCTCCCCCCGGGCCGTTAGACGGTTCGGGGGTTCTTGAATTTCCAGTGTGGATGTTTGATAGGGTTTTTGTTGACCATATAAGTTATCTTACTACATTCTGCTATTAGTAAGCGGGCCTCTCTTTGCTAAACCTAGTTCATTTCTATGTTTGTCATTTCCTCTTACCTCACCGTTATTATTTGTGGGGGGCTTGTATCCTACTTTTGGGGTCCTTTCTCTGGAGGCAAGAGAGGTCTTTGTTTTCCTCTTCTAGGGGTAGTTAGTTCTCCGGCTGGCGCGAGACATCTAGCGACCAACGTAGGCATGTTCCCCGGCTACTTCTAGTGTTGGCGTTAGGAGTAGATATATGGTCAACCCAGTTACCACTGCCCTATGAGCTGGATTTTTGTACTTCGCAGACTTACCTATTTCTCTGAGACCCTCGCCATTGGGGTCATAACATTTCCCCCACTGTACATAGGAGTAGAATTATAGTAGTTATATTCGTGTACACAGAGGCAGTATTATAGTAGTTATATTCGTGTACACAGGGGCAGTATTATAGTAGTTATATTCTTGTACATAGGGGCAGTATTATAGTAATTATATTCTTGTACATAGGAGCAGTATTATAGTAGTTATATTCTTGTACATAGGGGCATTATTATAGTAGTTATATTCTTGTACATAGGAGCAGTATTATAGTAGCTATAGTCTTGTACATAGGAGCAGTATTATAGTAGTTATATTCTTGTACATAGGGGCAGTTTTATAGTAGTTATATTCTTGTACATAGGAGCAGTATTATAGTAGTTATATTCTTGTACATAGGGGCAGTATTATAGTAGTTATATTCTTGCATATGGAGCAGTATTATAGTAGTTATATTCTTGTATAAAGGGGGCAGTATTATAGTAGTTATATTCTTGTACACGGGGCAGTATTATAGTAGTTATATTCTTGTACATAGGGAGCAGTATTATAGTGGTTATATTCTTGTACACATGGGCAGTATTATAGTATCTATTTTCTAGTACACAGGAGCAGCATTATAGTAGTTATATTCTGGTACATAGGGGCAGTATTACCGTAGTTATATTTTTGTATATGGAGCAGTATTATAGTAGTTATATTCTTGTATAAAGGGGGCAGTATTATAGTAGTTATATTCTTGTACACAGGGGCCGTATTATAGTAGCTATATTCTTGTACATAGGAGCAGTATTATAGTAGTTATATTGTTGTACATAGGAGCAGTATTATAGTAGTTATATTCTTGTACATAGTGAGCAGTATTATAGCAGTTATATTCTTGTACATAGGGGCAGTATTATAGGAGTTACATTCTTGTACATGGGGGCAGTATTATAGTAGCTATATTCTTGCACATAGGAGCAGTATTATAGTAGTTATATTCTTGTACATAGGAGCAGTATTATAGTAGTTATATTGTTGTACATAGGAGCAGTATTATAGTAGTTATATTCTTGTACATAGTGAGCAGTAATATAGCAGTTATATTCTTGTATATAGGGACAGTATTATAGCAGTTATATTCTTGTACATGGGGGCAGTATTATAGTAGTTATATTCTAGTACATAGGGGCAGTATTATAGCAGTTATATTCTTGTACATAGGGGCAGTATTATAGCAATTATATTCTTGTACATGGGGGCAGTATTATAGTAGTTATATTCTTGTACATAGGGGCAGTATTATAGCAGTTATATTCTTGTATATATGGGCAGAATTATAGGAGTTATATTCTTGTACATAGGGGCAGTATTATAGTAGTTATATTCTTGTACATAGGAGCAGTATTATGGTAGTTATATTCTTTATTCTTGTACATAGGAGCAGTATTATAGTAGTTATATTCTTGTACATAGGAGCAGTATTATAGTAGTTATATTCTTGTACATAGGAGCAGTATTATAGTGGTTATATTCTTGTACATAGGGGGCAGTATTATAGTAGTTATATTCTTGTACATAGTGAGCAGTATTATAGCAGTTATATTCTTGTACATGGGGGCAGTATTATAGTAGTTATATTCTAGTACATAGGGGCAGTATTTTAGCAGTTATATTCTTGTACATAGGGGCAGTATTATAGTAGTTATATTCTTGTACATAGGGGGCAGTATTATAGTAGTTACGGTATATTCTTGTACATAGGAGCAGTATTATAGTGGTTATATTCTTGTACATAGGGGGCAGTATTATAGTAGTTATATTCTTGTACATAGTGAGCAGTATTATAGCAGTTATATTCTTGTACATGGGGGCAGTATTATAGTAGTTATATTCTTGTATATGGAGCAGTATTATAGTAGTTATATTCTTGTATAAAGGGGGCAGTATTATAGTAGTTATATTCTTGTACACGGGGCAGTATTATAGTAGTTATATTCTTGTACATAGGGAGCAGTATTATAGTGGTTATATTCTTGTACACATGGGCAGTATTATAGTATCTATTTTCTAGTACACAGGAGCAGCATTATAGTAGTTATATTCTGGTACATAGGGGCAGTATTACCGTAGTTATATTTTTGTATATGGAGCAGTATTATAGTAGTTATATTCTTGTATAAAGGGGGCAGTATTATAGTAGTTATATTCTTGTACACAGGGGCCGTATTATAGTAGCTATATTCTTGTACATAGGAGCAGTATTATAGTAGTTATATTGTTGTACATAGGAGCAGTATTATAGTAGTTATATTCTTGTACATAGTGAGCAGTATTATAGCAGTTATATTCTTGTACATAGGGGCAGTATTATAGGAGTTACATTCTTGTACATGGGGGCAGTATTATAGTAGCTATATTCTTGCACATAGGAGCAGTATTATAGTAGTTATATTCTTGTACATAGGAGCAGTATTATAGTAGTTATATTGTTGTACATAGGAGCAGTATTATAGTAGTTATATTCTTGTACATAGTGAGCAGTAATATAGCAGTTATATTCTTGTATATAGGGACAGTATTATAGCAGTTATATTCTTGTACATGGGGGCAGTATTATAGTAGTTATATTCTAGTACATAGGGGCAGTATTATAGCAGTTATATTCTTGTACATAGGGGCAGTATTATAGCAATTATATTCTTGTACATGGGGGCAGTATTATAGTAGTTATATTCTTGTACATAGGGGCAGTATTATAGCAGTTATATTCTTGTATATATGGGCAGAATTATAGGAGTTATATTCTTGTACATAGGGGCAGTATTATAGTAGTTATATTCTTGTACATAGGAGCAGTATTATGGTAGTTATATTCTTTATTCTTGTACATAGGAGCAGTATTATAGTAGTTATATTCTTGTACATAGGAGCAGTATTATAGTAGTTATATTCTTGTACATAGGAGCAGTATTATAGTGGTTATATTCTTGTACATAGGGGGCAGTATTATAGTAGTTATATTCTTGTACATAGTGAGCAGTATTATAGCAGTTATATTCTTGTACATGGGGGCAGTATTATAGTAGTTATATTCTAGTACATAGGGGCAGTATTTTAGCAGTTATATTCTTGTACATAGGGGCAGTATTATAGTAGTTATATTCTTGTACATAGGGGGCAGTATTATAGTAGTTACGGTATATTCTTGTACATAGGAGCAGTATTATAGTGGTTATATTCTTGTACATAGGGGGCAGTATTATAGTAGTTATATTCTTGTACATAGTGAGCAGTATTATAGCAGTTATATTCTTGTACATGGGGGCAGTATTATAGTAGTTATATTCTAGTACATAGGGGCAGTATTTTAGCAGTTATATTCTTGTACATAGGGGCAGTATTATAGTAGTTATATTCTTGTACATAGGGGGCAGTATTATAGTAGTTACGGTATATTCTTGTACATAGGAGCAGTATTATAGTGGTTATATTCTTGTACATAGGGGGCAGTTTTATAGTAGTTATATTCTTGTACATAGTGAGCAGTATTATAGCAGTTATATTCTTGTACATGGGGGCAGTATTATAGTAGTTATATTCTTGTACATAGGGGGCAGTATTATAGCAGTTATATTCTTGTACATTGTGGATTCATTTTTATTCCTTTTTGCTATTATTCCTTTTTCTTTGTTTAGGTATCTCGGGGTGTAACTTTATAAGTTTTAAAATCTTGTGAAATGTTTATTTTCTTTATGAAACTCCTTTGTGCTTTTCTTGGGAATATGCATTGCTGACAGGTGGAACAATTCCTATAAGAGTGGCTCCTTGTAAAGATATTGGCCGCAAATGGACAGCGCTGCTGATAACAATGCCGGCAGACATGCTAATATTGTGATTATACTTATCTTACTGAAGGGAGGACAGAACAGAATTGAAAAGGGAGACATAAATCTTGACACCGTGTTTTGGTGGATGTCAGTCACGTCATCTCTACTGTTCATGGAGATGCATTTACCCTATAAATCAAAGGAAACTTTCTAAATTCTAGAACTTTATAAATTTCTTTTTTCACAAGTTCATACAAAGCTGAGTTCACAATAGCAACTAAGCAAATAGAGTAATGGGGAGTCTCTGATTAGGTCAACTATGTGAGTGAATTGTGTGGATATTTTATAGTTTGATCCTGAGGGCAATCAGCTGAATTGTGAGTGCTGCTCTGGATGTGAATTGATAGCTTTTAATAGGCTTAAAGGGGAACTTAAAGGGGTTTTAAATAATCCATTCAATTGGGATAGGTCAATTCCAGTTCTTCACAATCTTAATTTGTTGACTTGTCAAACTGTTCTTCAGGCTTTTTAGCCATGGCTGCCAGGCAGAGACAGGAGTTAACTGAGTCCCAAATCTGGACAATGGCTATCCTGAAAATGGTGCTTCTTCAGCGTCATATCCATCCTGTAACCCTGCACTAGATTTCACACAGGGCATACATTCCACCTGTAGTATTCTTTTAACGCAGTATGGACACATTTTTGGTCCTTTTAGGTTTTCCTTTTCCCCAAATTCACAGTAAATGTTTAAGTTGCTAGCAACTATTTTTTACTTGACTATTTCATTTTACTAGTACTTAGCCAGCACTATAGGTGCTGGCACGTTCTTTCCTTATATCACCAGTATGCATTATTGCTACCAGTGTTCATGGACTTTTATTGTCATGAACAATAAGCCGCCTCTCTGTTATGTGCACATGAAGATGTACAGGACAGCGGCAGCAGAAAAAAATTGCGTTACCAGTTTCTGTAAAGAGATAAAGACCAATCCCATCTTCTTGTAAAGAGTCAAAGACCATCTCTTTCTTCCTGTAGACAAAGTCCTCTACTTCCTGTCCAAACACAAAGTCCCCACCACTTTCTGCAGAGAAACAAAGACCCATTCCAACTCCGGTAAAGAGAGAAAGACTCACCTTAACTTCCTGTAGAGAGACATAAAGGCATACACCCCCCCTCACTTCCTGTAGAGAGAAATAGATCAGCCCCCACTTCCTCTAGGGAAGCAAAGAACTGGCCCTACTTTCTGTAAAGAGACAACCATTCCTAATTCTTGTAGAGGCACAAAGACTCACTCCCACTTCTTGAAGAGAGATATATATCACCTCTACTTCCTGTAGAGAGAAATTGACGAGCCCCCACTTCCTGTAGAGAGATAAAGACCTTCCTCCATGTCCTCTAGAGAGAAAACGTTCCATCCACTTCCTCTAGAGACATAGGCCCACCCCCTCTTACATTAGAGTGACTTAGATCTTTTTGCACTTCCTATAGAGAGCTTTCCCCACTTTCTGTAGAGAGACAAAGACCAGACCTCACTTACAGTAGAGAGACAAAGTCCTGCCCCCACTTTCTGTAAAGAGATAAAGATCCGCCCCCATCATCACTTCCTCTAGGTTGACAAAGACCCGCCACCACTTTTGCTAGAGCGATAAAGACAAGCCCACTTCCTGTAGAGAGACATAGACCCATGACCTCTTCCTTTAGAGAGACATAGAACTGTCTATGGAGAGACAAACACCTGACCTCGCTTCCTGTAGCAGGGCCACCATCAGGGTATTATTGCCCTTACTGGCAGGGGCAGGATTCGGTTGCTCACTCAGTAACAAACCTTACGTAAAAGGACGCATGTTCAGTTAAAATCTATTGCCATGCAGGGCCCGCTTCCTGTACTGCAATAGGATCTGATAGCCAGTCAGAGGCCATACCTCAAAAGGATGAGGAAGAGGATGTCTCCAGTTAAGGAGAAATTTTATTTTTTTGTGCTGAAATCCGCAATATGGGGAGACATGTGGGGGCAGGATGGAGACACATTGGGCCAGGAATGAGACACATGGGGGCCAGGATGGGGGACATTATTACAGGAAGGTGCTAGGATGTGGGACATTATTACTGTAGGAGCTAAATATGGGATACTATTAGTGCTGTGATATATGTTATTTTTTAGTATACTGTTTTCAGAGGGGAGGGGTCCTGATGCTGTGCAGATCAACACTATTGCTTTTTTCCTTCATTTGGCATAGTGTTTAAATTGTGGAAAAATTGTGGAATGTGCCCTAGATAACTGTGTTATTTGATGCAGAAATGAGTCCTGGCTGGAAGAAGTGATGGCGGTTTGTGCTGGATGAAGAAGAAAAGAGAAGACGAATATTTTCAACTAGTGACTTGACTGATGAGTCAGTGGGTTACCTGTACACTGACACTATACATTATTTGGCATATACAGAGCTCCTGTATATATTGTCACTGGTGATCCCTGCATTACCTGTACGCTATACACTGTATACAGAGCTCCTATGTATAATGTAACTGGTGATCACTGTATTACCTGTACACTGACACTATATACAGAGCTCCTGTGTATAATGTGTATAATGTCACTGGTAATCCCTGTATTACCTTGTATGTAGTATTTAGTTGCTATGTTGTGATAATATGTGGTTTGGTCATGACGTGACTGTATTAGTCCCTTGTATGAAGTATTTTTTGGTCACTGTGTGATGGTAATATGTTGTCTGGTCATGGTATGGCAGCATTTGTCCCTTGTAGGTGGTATTATTCGGTCACTATGTGGTGGTAATATGTGGTCTGGTCATAAATGTGATGGCATTTGTCCCTTGTATGTGGTATTATTGCTCATTTTAAAAAATGTATGTGAAACATTTTCTTAAACAAAAATATACCTAAATTATATATTTTAACAAATATATAATTGGATAGAGTAGAGTAGGACCTGGCCATAAGAGTCAACCTTGTTGTGGTGGTGGCAGCTTAAAAAGTCTTTTGGCCAAAACAAAAGCTGATGGCTATGTATGTGATATGGTGATCAATGGGAATTGTTAATGTGTGATTGGTGAGGATGTGGTGAAGAAGAGGAGTTTTTTTTAGAGTGGACAGTGGGACTGTGGAAGGTTTGGGGGGTAGAGCTAGGGTGGTGCCTGGGAGGAGTCTTAATTTTGCCAGTATGGGGTCCTGAAAATCCTGATGGCGGCGCTGCCTGTAGAGACAAAGTCCTGCAAGTCCACCTCTTGGAGAAAGGCATAGACTCAACCCTCCTTCCTTTAAAGAGACATAGACATGTCCCCATTTCTTGTAGAAACACAAAGACCCGGCCTCACTTCCTGCAACTGTTTCGTGGTATAATTTTTTTTATTAACTTTTATTTCTTTTTTTGACAGTGAAAGGGAAAACATGTCATTTTTTTCCTTCTCCTTGCAGTTAGGTATCAGTTGTAGTACACAGCGTATACCCAGTGCTGATAATGATGGCAAAGCTCTTCACATGCACCATTCCCAGATTGTATATCTGTTGTCCCTTCAGCACCATAAGTGAACTTCTCAGTGCTCAAGGGTATAGGCTCGCAAACGTTTGGGTTCTTTAGGAGTTAACATTGAATCTATTATATCAAGTTGTAGTTTATTATGAATAATAATTAGAGCATAAAACTAAACGGAGCATAAAATGGAGGTTAAATTAGAGAAATGCGATAGATGATGTAAGGGAGGCCGTTACCGCGGACCCACCTGGAGCTTCACGCTGGTGATTATGGGGCATTTAAAACAACAGATGTTTCCTTAACCGGCACTTTATACTTTGTGATAAATCAGCGGAGAACGAGCGTAATCTCACACAATTGCTTTAGCTCTATTAAGGCAGAAACACCCCACAAAATAACCCACCAAAACTAAATCTGATAAGATGGGTGCCAACCAACTTGCCCACCATTACAGAATTCCTATGGATAATTTCTGCTGCTATGTTCACATGTTGCATTTTTTCGGCATTTTCTATTGCAAATTTTAAGCTGCGTTTCACAGTACCAGCAAAAGCTATGACATTTCAGAAAGCTCATGCACACACATTGGTTTTTATTCCTGACTGAATTGGAAAACTGATGCGTTTTTGAAAACTGCAACATTTTTTCACCCATAGAAAGCAATGAGTAAATGCAAAAATGCAGCAAAAAAATCAGTTTTTGCTGTGTTTTTAGTGGAAAAAGCAGATAGAAACCCATTTATTTTTGTGATTTTCCCAAGGTTAAACCAAAATGTCTTGGTCTCCTCACCTGAGAATGGCTGTTAGGATCAGTACAGTTTAATTAAATTAGTGATGTGTGTAAACTAAGCATTGGCTGACCAAGGTGTGAAATTGAATAATACCTGATCAATTGAAGAGCCGACCAAAGTGTGAAAGTAAACAGTGTCCTAAAACTCAATGCTCCAATGTCTTAAGTAAACTATTCCCGACCCATTCACCTCCCCCCGCTGTTACATTTGTAATTCTGTATTTTTTCATAAACTTTTCTGTGCAGAAGAGTCAATATTTTTTTAGATATAAATTTCTGTGTCCACTAAATAATTTGATCAAATTGCCCCTTTTTTCCTAAACGGTTTTATGGTTTCACATATGTCTTGCATTGGTGACCTAGCACCACCTTGCATTGTTCACACCTCTGTGGTGGAAGCAAAGTTGAACTTTGGGATTCTTAAAAATGCAGCAAAACCTGCTTTTTGTAAGTAGCTTACTTACTGCCAAGCAAGTTTTGCCTGCGGAAAAAAATGCAGCAAAAACGCAATGTGTGAACATAGCCTACCACCCTCTACTATTTCTAAAGCTTTGCTATAACCATGCTGCATTATTAGATACAAAGACTTTTCAATATAAAAGAAAAGTTTGTGAAAACCTAAAAACAGAAACTTTCAGAAAGACTTTGGGCTTGATTCATTGCTGCGTTTTGTTCCATTTTTTGGGGCTAGTTTTTGGTAGTTTCCGCTTGCTTTTCATTTGATCCTTGCTTTTTTTATTTATACCTTTATGCTTTCACCTGTTATTTTTATTTTAATGTTCACCACTGTGCTAAGGGTTTGGAGTTTCCAGATGTTTTTGGCTGATTCATCAATGATGACTTTTTTTTAACCCTTTTCCACCATCGGGTGTAAATGTCAGACTTCCTCCCTTTGATGTGGGCTCTGGATCTCAGCCCACATCTTATCCAGCACATGTCAGCTGTTTTAAACAGCTGACATGTGCCTCTAACATCTTCAGGTGGAATCGCGATCCACCCGCGGCTGTTAACTAGTTAAACTCTGACAGCAGCATTTAACGCATGCTTCCGGCAAGCGCGCCAGAAATCCTGCCTATCAGTGGCCCTGTCATGTGATTGTGGGTCACCAATGAAATTCTTCCAGAAGGGAAGAGTATTCATTTGCTCTAAATTTCTGTCTTCCAGATGCTGATGGAGCCTCCTCCTCCAGACCCAAAGATGGCGGGAGGAAGAGGGAGCCACTCAGTCCTGGCAGACCCAAATCCGCTCTGTAGTGCAGCCAGGAGGCTGAATTACCATTCCAATTAGGACTAATATATATTTAAGTGCTGATTTGCCCCCAACAGTCATTTATGGGGGACCTTATGGGGAAAGAAAAGAAAAAAGAGAAAGAAGAACGGCATCGACAGTCCAAACAGCTTATTATAATGGTATTTCAGTGGCCCCAAGTGGTCTTGAACCACTTACCGACATGTATGTACCGATAGTCAGAAAGCGTTTAGCTGGCGTATAGTACATGTTGCATAGTTTGGTCGCAGAAGAAACTTGTGAGAGTAGATTATATGGGGTAATTCAACTTTTATCTTCACAGAACATGAGGTACATGCATCAGCTTCTGAATACAGCATAACAGGAAGTCTGATAGACCTTTTACCAGAGAGAAAGTGAAACCAAAGTACAAGTATATGCATTACATTCAACTAAGCATATAACAGTAAGAACATCGCCATCTACTGTCAGAAAAGTGTAAACTCCTCCTGCAAACAACTAAGTCTGTATCTGTTGCATATCTGCCAACAGTAGAAATGATAAGACGATCGCAGCTTCAATTCTCCTTAGGGGACTATTGAATAAAGTAAAAAGTGTTTTTAAAAAAAAAATAAAGAAAAATATATATATATATATATATATATATATATATATAAGCAAAAATTGGAACAGCATCCAGAAATACCTCAACCGTAGTGCAAAGCTCTTCCAGCCAGTAGTCCAATGGCCTCCAACAATATAAGCAAAATAAGAAAAGCAGCACAAAAAATAGAAAAAAGTGGACTTTATTGCCTGAATGGCGTGGCAACGTTTCGGATACAAAATCCTTTCTCAAGCAGTGAACACATAGGTGGGACAATCATTTATATGATACTCATACCAATCTCATTACAAAGCTCATTAAATATAATATTAAAAATATGAATAAGCTACAATAGACAACACTCCATAAAATAAGTGAATCCATGTGAATAGGGTATCTCCATAAAATTCGTTATCAGTGAACATTATATATAACGTGTCGCGTGATTTTTCTTAAAATATCCTTAATAATCAATTATCAATCTGGTAAAACCAGGTGTTCCACTCCTGACACATTATGATCATAGGAAACTTACAAATATACTCCTTAATCTGCACGCCTCGGTTCTCGGCGTTCATCCGCACAACTGCGCATGCCAGTGACATCAGAGCCCATAGACCCACAATGCCTCAGCTCGCAGCTGCGCAGAGTCACCCCGAGGACCGCAGGCGCCATGTTAATCAAGGGAAAAACTTGCCCATAAAAAATAAATAAAAAAGAAGATGTATAATATAAATTTAATATCGTCTGGCCAAATCGGACTCATAGTTACTTCAAAACCAAATATCATATGGCCATAACAGACACATAGTTGTTAATAATCCGGAGCACCACCACTCAAATCAAACAAGCATAAGCTTCATTCTTATTCCAGGGAGGACTTGAATGTGCCGTAGATTTAAGGGACCAGAGCAAAAGCCCACCTTACTGTCACAAGGTCTGGGAAATCCCTACATTCAAGTATGGTATCCCATTCCTAGATATGGACACGGAGATCTTTGGGGGCGGACAACCCCCCGCATTTCTCCAATCCATTAAACATGACAAAAAACGGTCCGTATCTTGTGGCCACATTATACACATCCCTTAAAGAGTAAACAGACGCACAGGCACATCGTGGTTGCTCCTAATGATTGTCATTTATTATGTACATTACACAAAAATTAGTCCGGAAATGCCATAACCACATCAAATTCTTTTACAAAAAATTTTTTGAAAATTTACAAAGAAAAAAATTTCTTTAAAGAAAAATTTTTTTTAGAACCAACAATTTTAAGGGCAAAAAATACAGAAAAAATAATACATTTTTCATATGTTCATAACACAGGATGGGACACCTGAAACAGAAAAAGAAAAAAAACAGATGTTAATAATCCGTTAAAAAATAAATTCTTAAGAACCAATAAAGTCAGGGAAAGAATAAAACCATCACTATATTTCGCACAATTTCAAATAATTTGATTATATTTAAAGTCTACATTAAGACCATACAGCTTAAGGGTCTTAAGTCTCATTATCCACTCCATCTCCCTCCTTTTAAGTAGCTGAACACTATCACCCCCTCTTCTTTGGGCAGGTATCATGTCAATGATACGAAACCGAAGCTCTTTTTCAGTGTGTGATTTTTCCGCAAAATGTTTGGAAACAGGTAAATCCATGCCCTTTTTCCTTATGGTATGTCGGTGTTGGTTAATTGTTTTAAATTCACACGTAGTCTCACCGACATACCATAGTGAACAGGGACATTGCAGCAAATAAACTACAAAGTCTGAATCGCACGTCAAATAATGCCGAATTTTAAAATCCTCATTGGTATTGGGATGAAAAAAACTTTGGCCCTTTAACATCAAACTACAGTTCACACATGACAAACATGGGTAACATCCCTTCCTACCAACCCCAGTCAGTGTATTTTGGCCCTGTTTTTTAAAAGTATCTATATCTGATTTAATTAGAGTAGAGGCAATAGTACGATTCCGTTTGTAGGAAAAAATTGGGAGCTTAGCAAATTCTTTTACCTGGGGTAAACACTTATGTAGCATTCCCCAGTGTTTGCGTATAACATCAGCAACCATATTGCTTTCCTCACAATAAGAGGTTACAAAACTAATGCGATTAAATTCATTTGAACGCGTTTTTTTCGGAGTAGATTTTCTCTATGCAATGCATCAACTTTGTTTTTTTGTTTCTTTCCGAAAAATTTTTAAGAGTTCCCTCCATAGATTTTTTAAAGAATCTTCATTACTTTCAATTCTTTTTACTCGTATCAATTGACTATATGGAATGGACTCTTTCATCTTTCTCGGGTGTTGGCTACTAAAAAGCAACAAATCATTTTTATCAGTGGCTTTAGTGTACAATTGAGTGACTAATTTGCCATTTTCCATTTGGACATTCACGTCCAGAAATTGTATACTGGTATCTGAGTATACAAGGGTAAACTTGATTGTTTCGTCAATTGTATTTATGTATTCATGAAATTCAAGTAGTAAGTCCTTAGTCCCAGTCCAAATGACGAAGACATCGTCTATGTATCTCCACCACGCCGCTACATAGCTAAAGTGGTGGGACACATAGACGAGGTCCTCCTCAAGGACACACATAACGATATTTGCATACGCAGGCGCCATGTTCATGCCCATGGCAGTCCCGCGTAATTGCAAATAAAAAGAATCTCCAAATAAAAAATTATTTTTAGTCAACACTAGTTTCAGTAACTGTAGTATAAATTCTCTTGTTTCAGTAGAATACTGTGTAAACAACAGCTTCTTACGTATTGCATCTAGCCCTCGATCATGGTCAATAGACGTGTAAAGTGATGAGACATCAAAAGACGCCAACATCACTTCACCCACTACCTCTACACCATTCACTTTTGCCAAGAAATCAGCTGTATCCCTGATAAAGGATTCTTCACAGCTTGTAATCGGATTGAGAACTCTGTCCAAAAAGGAACCAATATTAGACAAAATAGAATTACAACCAGAAACAATAGGCCTACCCGGCGGGTGCACGAGAGGCTTATGGATCTTAGGCAATGTATACAGGACTATTAAATTTATATTATATATCTTCTTTTTTATTTATTTTTTATGGGCAAGTTTTTCCCTTGATTAACATGGCGCCTGCGGTCCTCGGGGTGACTCTGCGCAGCTGCGAGCTGAGGCATTGTGGGTCTATGGGCTCTGATGTCACTGACATGCGCAGTTGTGCGGATGAACGCCGAGAACCGAGGCGTGCAGATTAAGAAGTATATTTGTAAGTTTCCTATGATCATAATGTGTCAGGAGTGGAACACCTGGTTTTACCGGATTGATAATTGATTATTAAGGATATTTTAAGAAAAATCACGCGACACGTTATATATAGTGTTGAGCATTCCGATACCGCAAGTATCGGGTATCGGCTGATACTTGCGGTATCGGAATTCCGATACCGGGATTCCGATACTTGCCGCGTATCGGATACCGGAATCGGAAGTTCCAAGATTCAAAATGCAGAAATTCAGCCAATGAGAATGATTCCAAGTGTGGGCACATCCTGTTTAGCATGGAGGGCATGAAACTACTGGCAAGGCTGTGATTGGCTGCTGAAATGATGTCATGATGCAGTTTAAAAGTCGCTGGCGCCATTTTGCGATCACTCTGCTGTGAATTCAGTTAGTGACAGGACGCTGTTTGCTGACTGAGGGACAGTTTAGAGATAGCGATTTGCTTCTTTGTGCTTTCCAAAGGCTAATTTAGCAACCGCTGTGTTCACCTACTATTCACCTTGCTTTTGCCTTGTAGCGCTGTTTTCACAGCGATCTGCAAGGTCTGTGTGTGTGTGTGTGTGAGTGCAGCCCACTCTCTAGTCTGAGTGCAGCCACATAGGCCATCCATAGCTGGTTGTATTCAGTTCAGGGAGGGTGGTTCATTGCCTCATACTGTTCTTTTTTTTTTTTTTTTTCAAGTAGTGTAGTCTGCTGCTAATTTATTCAAAAAAATCCTATTAGTGTCTTTCCACCCGTCTCCAGCTAATTTGTGGAAAAACACTACATAGGATAACGTAGAGGAGGGTTTTTGGGCCTTGCAGCGCCGTTTACGGCTGTCTGCACGGTCTCCGTGTGACTGCAGCTCGCCCTGTAGTCTGTGAGCAGCCATAGCCTGGTTGTCTCCAGCTCAGGGTTGTTCACTGCGTCATACCGCCAAATCAATTTTCATTTAGTTTTAAGTAGTGCAGGCTGCTGCACATTTTTTCAAAAAATTCCTATTAGTGTCTTTCCACCCGTCTCCAGCTAACTTGTGGAAAAACACTACATAGGATAACGTAGAGGAGGGTTTTTGGGCCTTGCAGCGCCGTTTACGTCTGTCTGCACGGTCTCCGTGTGACTGCAGCTCTATCCGTTGTCAGTTCAGTTCCCAAAAAATAAATAAATAATAAAGTTCACCAAACACACCAGTTACACCACTTTACATTTGTGTAGGCCACATTAGCTCATATTAAAGTCTAGTCCACACTTTAGAAAATTAGTGTGTCTTATACCTGTTAGGAGGAGTTGCTCAGGAATAAGCACACAAAGCCGTTAGTACTTTTCTGCTTATCTTTATCAGTCAACCAAGATGAAGAAGGCAGTGAGTAAGGCGCGTGGGCGTGGGCGTGGGCGCGGAGCAGGGAGGGGACGTGGGGATTCTGTGCCTGCTGCGGGCACCGGTGACTCATCAGCACCCACATTCACCAGGCAACAGTCGTTCATGCGCAGCTTTGTGTCAGAGCGCCGTACACCGCTGCTGCGTGAAGACCAAATTGAAGCCGTTGTCGGATGGATGGCAGCTAATGCATCAACTTCAATTAGTGCCACATCCTCTCAGACACAGAGCACTGGAGAGCAGCCATCTGTCTCTTCACCACCTGCCAAATTGCCCAGGCAGACAGAGAGCCCAGGACAGGAGCCGTCTCTACTTCTGTTCTCTGAATCTCTTGGCTTGGAAACAGGGGGCCAGCCAAGCAGCATTGGAGAAATGGAAGAAGAGGCAGGGTGCAGTGATGCCCAACAGCTTTTTCTCTCTTCCTCTGAAGAGGCGGGTGGGCCAGTGGCTCCGGTCACCACATCGCAGGCCGCATCAGCTGATGATGACACTCAGGTGCCACTTACTGGTGCGTGCTCTGCTGCTGAGACTACCCAGGAGGAGCAGTTGGGGGCAGAGGGTAGTGTAGATGATGAGGTCCTTGACCCATCTTGGCGTGAGGGACAGGAAGGTGGTGGGAGCAGCTCTGAGGAAGAGATTCCCCGTACGGCCCAAAGAGGGAGAGGGAGGGGGAAGACTGCGGATCCTGCAGCCTCCGCTTTGGCACCCGTTAGGAGCATGTCTCTTCCAAAAGCCAAAAAGGGCGCTCCCAAGACTTGCAGTGCCTGGTCCTTTTTTGACACAGTTGCAGATGACATTTGCTATGTCAGATGCAAGGTGTGTCATCAAAAAGTCAAAAGAGGTCGAAATGTCAGCAACCTCAATACCTCCAACATGTGGAAACATGTGCGCAACAGGCACCCGGCGGAGTTAGAAAAACACACTGAAGAGCTAGGCCAACCAACAGCGGCAGCTACCACCTCTTCAGCTCGTGTTGCCTCTTCCTCTAGCTCACACGCAGCTGGTTCGGCTTCCTCCCAGGATCGCCGTGGAAGAACCTCTGGCCCTGTTGTCCAGAGACCCGCTGTAATTCCACCCGCAGCACCACTTTCCCAGTCATCCACACACTCCCAGCCCAGTCTACAGCCATCGGTAGTACAGGCATGGGAGAAAAGGCGGCCTTTCTCGTCAAACCACCCACGAGCACAGGCTCTGACTGCAGGCATTGCCAAACTTCTTTCACTGGAAATGCTGTCATTCAGGCTGGTGGAGACTGACAGCTTCCGTGACTTGATGTCATTGGCAGTCCCACAGTACAATGTGTCCAGCCGCTTTTACTTCAGCAGGCAAGCCGTCCCTGCCCTGCACAAGCATGTGGAGGGACACATAAAACACGCGCTACTGAACGCCGTCAGTAGCAAGGTCCACCTCACCACCGATGCGTGGACCAGTCAACATGGACAGGGGCGATACCTTTCCCTCACTGCCCATTGGGTTAATGTCGTTGAGCCGGGTACAGACCGTGCGAGTGGCGCAGGACGTGTCCTGCCCACTCCAAGGATTGCAGGAATCCATTCTGTACGCATTGACTCCTCCTCTTACACCAGTTCCTCAGAATCATCGCTGCAGGAGCCGTCACAGTCCACCTCCACATGGACCCGTGATGAACGTGTACCTGTTACGACCGACATGAGCACAGCCGTGGCCAAACGTCAACAGGCCGTCTTGAAATTAATTTTTTTGGGGAATCGTAGCCACACAGCGCAGGAGCTCTGGAATGCCATCAAGCAGGAGAGCGATGTGTGGTTTGTGCCAGCGAATCTCCAGCCAGGCATGGTAGTGTGTGATAATGGCCGAAATCTGGTGGCAGCTCTGGGCCTCGGCAACCACACTCACATCCCATGTCTGGCACATGTGCTCAATTTGGTCGTGCAGAGCTTTTTGAGGGACTATCCGGATCTTGATGCACTGCTGCACAAGGTCCGCCTAGAGTGTGCTCACTTGCGGCGTTCCAGCACGGCAAAAGCGCGCATTGCGGCTCTGCAGCGCCGACACCGCCTGCCGGAACATCGCATCATATGTGACCTACCTACCAGGTGGAATTCCACGTTACATATGTTGGAGCGGTTGTGTGAGCAGCAGCAAGCTGTAATGGAGTACCAGCTGCTTCAGGCGCAAAGAAGTCGCAGTCAGCGCCGTACAGACTTCACAACCACAGAGTGGGCCACTATGAATGACGTCTGCCAGGTTTTGCGTCCCTTTGATTATTCCACGCGGATGGCGAGTGCAGATGATGCACTAGTCAGCATGACTGTCCCCCTTATCTGCCTGCTTGAAAAATCACTGCAAGCGCTAAGGGATGATGTTGTGGAAGAGGTGGAGGATGAGGATTCACCATTTCCATCATCTTCTGGACAGTCAGCGCCACGTGGTTCCTCACAAACGCGTAGGCAGGGGACAGTTTGTGAGGAGGATGAGGAGGAGTCAATGGAGGAGGAAGACATCCGTCCAGAGGAGGGAGTTACCGAATTGTCCAGTACTCAGTGTGTACAGCGAGGGTGGGGTGATGACGAGCGGGCAGAGATCACGCCTCCAGCAGGGGACAGCGTTTCTTGGGCAGTTGGCAGTCTGCAGCACATGGTGGATTACATGCTGCAGTGCCTGAGAAACGACCGCCGCATCGCCCACATTCTCAACATGTCTGATTATTGGGTGTTCACCCTCCTCGATCCTCGCTACCGGGACAACGTAGAAAGCCTCATCACACTGTTGAACCGGGAGCGAAAAATGCGGGAGTACCAAGACACACTGGTCAATTCCATCATCTTCTCTGTTGTGAATTTGGTTTTTGGGCTCCCCCGGTGGTCACTGGTGGTACTGGACTTGTGTGCTTCACTTTCTCTGTTCACCTGTTTCCATCAGGATATGGGAGTATCCTATTTAGCCTTGCTGCTCAGTTATTCTAGTGCCGGCCATCAATGTAACCAGAGCCTTTCTGTTGCATGTTCCTGCTTCTAGACTACTATCAGCTAAGTTGGACTCTTAGTCCTAAGTTTGTTTTGCATTTTTGTTCCAGTTCACAGTTATGTTATTTTTCTGTAGCTGGAAGCTCTTGTGGGCCGAAATTGCCACTCCGGTGTCATGAGTTGACACATGAGTCTTAAAGTAATTTCAGGATGGTATTTTAATAGGGTTTTCAGCTGACCGTGAAGTTCCCTATTGTATCTTCTTGCTATCTAGTAAGCGGACCTCGCTTTGCTGAACCTACCTTCATACTACGTATGTCTTTTCCTCTGAACTCACCGTCAATATATGTGGGGGGCTTCTGTCTCCTTTTTGGGGGAATTTCCCTAGAGGTAAGCCAGGTCTGTCTTTTCCTCTATTAGGGTTAGTTAGTCCTCCGGCTGGCGCTAGGCGTCTAGGGATAAAACGTAGGTACGTCACCCGGCCACTGTTAATTGTGTGATAGGTTTAGCTCATGGTCAGCTCGAGATTCCATCACCCAAGAGCTGTTCTGTTATTTATGTTCTCTGACTTTCCCTTGCCATTGGGAACCATGACAGTATGGCCGGCCAAGGGTTAAAACCGTTGGCAGAAGAAAGGAGAGAAAAAGAAGTCTGCAAATATTTTTTTTTTTTTTCTCTTCTGAGCTTGCTTTTTAGTTGACTCAGTTGCATTTCTGCTCTAATTGCAGCCTTTGTCTCTCTCTCTCCTTCTAATCCTTGAATGGCTCTGATCTCACCTGATTAAAATGGATCCTCAGAGTTTGGCTACAGGTTTGAATAATCTTGCTATGAAGGTTCAAAATTTACAGGATTTTTTTATTCATGCTCCTATATCTGAACCTAGAATTCCTATACCAGAATTTTTCTCCGGGGATAGATCTCGTTTCCTGAATTTCAAAAATAATTGTAAATTATTTCTTTCCCTGAGATCTCGCTCCGCTGGAGATCCCGCACAGCAGGTTAAGATAGTAATTTCCTTGCTGCGGGGTGACCCTCAAAACTGGGCATTTGCATTGGCACCCGGGGATCCTGCGTTGCTCAATGTGGATGCGTTTTTTCTGGCTTTGGGGTTGCTTTATGAGGAACCTAACTTAGAGATTCAGGCTGAAAAAGCCTTGATGGCCCTATCTCAAGGGCAAGATGAAGCTGAAATATACTGCCAAAAATTTCGTAAATGGTCTGTTCTTACTCAGTGGAATGAGTGCGCCCTGGCTGCGAATTTCAGAGAGGGTCTCTCTGATGCCATTAAAGATGTTATGGTGGGGTTCCCTGCACCTACAGGTCTGAATGAGTCCATGACAATGGCTATTCAGATTGATCGGCGTTTGCGGGAGCGCAAACCTGTGCACCATTTGGCGGTGTCTTCTGAGAAGGCTCCAGAAAATATGCAATGTGATAGAATTCTGTCCAGAAGCGAACGGCAGAATTTTAGGCGAAAAAATGGGTTGTGCTTCTATTGTGGTGATTCAACTCATGTTATATCAGCATGCTCTAAACGTACAAAAAAGGTTGATAAGTCTATTTCAATTTGCACTTTACAGTCTAAGTTTATTCTGTCTGTGACCTTGATTTGTTCATTATCGTCAATTACCGCGGATGCCTATGTCGACTCTGGCGCCGCTTTGAGTCTAATGGATTGGTCCTTTGCCAGGCGCTGTGGGTTTGATCTAGAGCCTCTGGAAGTTCCTATACCACTGAAGGGTATTGACTCTACACCATTGGCTAGTAATAAACCACAATACTGGACACAAGTGACTATGCGTATGAATCCAGACCATCAGGAGATGATTCGCTTCCTTGTGTTGTACAATCTACATGACGTTTTGGTGCTCAGATTACCATGGTTACAATCTCATAACCCAGTCCTTGACTGGAAAGCAATGTCTGTGTTAAGCTGGGGATGTCAGGGGGCTCATGGGGACGTACCTTTGGTTTCCATTTCGTCATCTATTCCCTCTGAGATTCCGGAATTTTTATCTGATTATCGTGATGTTTTTGAGGAGCCTAAGCTTGGTTCACTACCTCCTCACAGAGATTGCGATTGTGCCATAGATCTGATTCCGGGTAGTAAATTTCCAAAGGGTCGTTTATTTAATCTATCTGTACCTGAACATGCTGCTATGCGAGAATATATTAAGGAGTCCCTGGAAATGGGACATATTCGTCCTTCTTCATCTCCCTTAGGAGCCGGTTTTTTCTTTGTATCTAAAAAAGATGGCTCTTTGATTATCGACTCTTGAATAAAATTACAGTCAAATATCAGTATCCTCTGCCACTGCTTACTGATTTGTTTGCTCGAATAAAAGGGGCTAAGTGGTTCTCTAAGATTGATCTCCGTGGGGCGTATAATTTGGTGCGAATTAAGCAGGGGGATGAGTGGAAAACCGCATTTAATACGCCCGAGGGCCATTTTGAGTATTTAGTAATGCCTTTTGGTCTTTCAAATGCCCCTTCAGTCTTTCAGTCCTTTATGCATGACATTTTCCGTGAATATTTGGATAAATTTATGATCGTGTATCTGGATGATATTTTGATTTTTTCGGATGACTGGGATTCTCATGTCCAACAGGTCAGGAGGGTTTTTCAGGTTTTGCGGGCTAATTCCTTGTGTGTGAAGGGTTCTAAGTGTATTTTTGGGGTTCAAAAGATTTCTTTTTTGGGGTACATTTTTTCCCCCTCTTCCATTGAGATGGATCCTGTCAAGGTTCGGGCTATTTGTGATTGGACGCAACCTTCTTCTCTTAAGAGCCTTCAGAAATTTTTGGGCTTTGCTAATTTTTATCGTCGATTTATAACTGTTTTTTCTGATGTTGCTAAACCTTTGACTGATTTGACCAAAAAGGGTGCTGATGTTGCTGATTGGTCCCCTGCTGCTGTGGAGGCCTTTCGGGAGCTTAAGCGCCGCTTTTCTTCCGCCCCTGTGTTGCGTCAGCCTGATGTTACTCTTCCTTTTCAGGTTGAGGTCGATGCTTCCGAGATCGGAGCTGGGGCGGTCTTGTCGCAGAAAAGTTCCGACTGCTCCGTGATGAGACCTTGTGCGTTCTTTTCTCGAAAATTTTCGCCCGCCGAGCGAAATTATGATATTGGTAATCGGGAGCTTTTGGCTATGAAGTGGGCTTTTGAGGAGTGGCGTCATTGGCTTGAGGGGGCTAGACATCAGGTGGTGGTATTGACCGATCACAAGAATTTGATTTATCTTGAGTCTGCCAGGCGCTTGAATCCTAGACAGGCGCGCTGGTCGTTGTTTTTCTCTCGGTTTAATTTTGTGGTCTCGTACTTACCGGGTTCTAAAAATGTGAAGGCGGATGCTCTTTCTAGGAGTTTTGAGCCTGATTCCCCTGGTGATTCTGAACCTACAGGTATCCTTAAGGATGGGGTGATATTATCTGCTGTTTCCCCAGACTTGCGACAGGCTTTGCAGGAGTTTCAGGCGGATAGACCTGATCGTTGCCCGCCTGGTAGACTGTTTGTTCCTGATGATTGGACCAGTAGAGTCATCTCGGAGGTTCATTCTTCTGTGTTGGCAGGTCATCCCGGGATCTTTGGTACCAGGGATTTGGTGGCTAGGTCCTTCTGGTGGCCTTCCCTGTCTCGAGATGTACGAGTTTTTGTGCAGTCTTGTGATGTTTGTGCTCGGGCCAAACCTTGTTGTTCTCGGGCTAGCGGATTGTTGTTATCTTTGCCTATTCCAAAGAGGCCTTGGACTCACATCTCTATGGATTTTATTTCTGATCTCCCTGTTTCTCAGAAAATGTCTGTCATCTGGGTGGTGTGTGACCGTTTTTCAAAGATGGTTCATTTGGTGCCCTTGCCTAAGTTGCCTTCCTCATCCGAGTTGGTTCCTCTGTTTTTTCAAAATGTGGTTCGCTTGCATGGTATTCCGGAGAATATCGTTTCTGACAGGGGGACCCAGTTCGTGTCTAGATTTTGGCGGGCGTTCTGTGCTAGGATGGGCATTGATTTGTCTTTTTCGTCTGCGTTCCATCCTCAGACTAATGGCCAGACTGAGCGAACTAATCAGACCTTGGAGACTTATTTGAGGTGTTTTGTGTCTGCAGATCAGGATGATTGGGTTGCCTTTTTGCCGTTGGCGGAGTTTGCCCTCAATAATCGGGCTAGTTCTGCCACTTTGGTTTCTCCTTTCTTTTGCAATTCGGGGTTTCATCCTCGTTTTTCTTCCGGTCAGGTGGAGTCTTCGGATTGTCCTGGAGTGGATACTGTGGTGGATAGGTTGCATCGGATTTGGGGACAGGTGGTGGACAATTTGGAGTTGTCCCAGGAAAAGACTCGGCATTTTGCTAACCGCCGTCGTCGTGTTGGTCCTCGTCTTCGTGTTGGGGACTTGGTGTGGTTGTCTTCTCGTTTTGTCCCTATGAGGGTTTCTTCTCCTAAGTTTAAGCCTCGGTTCATCGGCCCGTATAAGATTTTGGAGATTCTTAACCCCGTGTCCTTTCGATTGGACCTCCCAGCATCTTTTTCTATCCATAATGTCTTCCATCGGTCATTATTGCGCAGGTATGAGGTACCGGTTGTGCCTTCCGTTGAGCCTCCCGCTCCGGTGTTGGTTGAGGGTGAATTGGAGTACGTTGTGGAGAAGATCTTGGACTCCCGTGTTTCCAGACGGAAACTTCAGTATCTGGTCAAGTGGAAGGGCTACGGTCAAGAGGATAATTCTTGGGTGACAGCCTCTGATGTTCATGCCTCTGATTTGGTCCGTGCCTTTCATAGGGCTCATCCTGATCGCCCTGGTGGTTCTTGTGAGGGTTCGGTGCCCCCTCCTTGAGGGGGGGGGGGGAACTGTTGTGAATTTGGTTTTTGGGCTCCCCCGGTGGTCACAGGTGGTACTGGACTTGTGTGCTTCACTTTCTCTGTTCACCTGTTTCCATCAGAATATGGGAGTATCCTATTTAGCCTTGCTGCTCAGTTATTCTAGTGCCGGCCATCAATGTAACCAGAGCCTTTCTGTTGCATGTTCCTGCTTCTAGACTACTATCAGCTAAGTTGGACTCTTAGTCCTAAGTTTGTTTTGCATTTTTGTTCCAGTTCACAGTTATGTTATTTTTCTGTAGCTGGAAGCTCTTGTGGGCCGAAATTGCCACTCCGGTGTCATGAGTTGACACATGAGTCTTAAAGTAATTTCGGGATGGTATTTTAATAGGGTTTTCAGCTGACCGTGAAGTTCCCTATTGTATCTTCTTGCTATCTAGTAAGCGGACCTCGCTTTGCTGAACCTACCTTCATACTACGTATGTCTTTTCCTCTGAACTCACCGTCAATATATGTGGGGGGCTTCTGTCTCCTTTTTGGGGGAATTTCCCTAGAGGTAAGCCAGGTCTGTCTTTTCCTCTATTAGGGTTAGTTAGTCCTCCGGCTGGCGCTGGGCGTCTAGGGATAAAACGTAGGTACGTCACCCGGCCACTGTTAGTTGTGTGATAGGTTTAGCTCATGGTCAGCTCGAGATTCCATCACCCAAGAGCTGTTCTGTTATTTATGTTCTCTGACTTTCCCTTGCCATTGGGAACCATGACACTTCTCCATTCCAACTGAGAGAAGTGCTGCTAGTGCATTCCAAAGCAGCTCAGTGCGTCCAGGCAATGGTGGAGGCTCTGCACAAAGAGGGAGCAGAAGCAGTGCCTCTGCCCAAGGCAAGACCAGTATGGCCCAACTGTGGCACAGTTTTCTGTGCCCCCCACAAAAGTCTACACCATCACAGATGGCTCCAGTCAGCAGGAGGCAACGGTTCCGTCAGATGGTGACAGACTACATGTCTTGCCCTCTTGCTGTACTCCCAGACGGCTCTTCCCCTTTCAAGTTTTGGGTCTCAAAGCTGGATACATGGCCAGAGCTAAGCCAGTATGCATTGGAGGTGCTGTCTTGCCCTGCGGCCAGTGTATTATCGGAACGTGTCTTTAGTGCTGCAGGTGGTGTACTAACTGACTGTCGCATGCGACTATCCTCCGATAACATTGACCGGCTTACTTTCCTGAAAATGAACAAGGCCTGGATCTCGCAGGAATTTGCCACTCCTCCTCCTGATTAAATAATTAGGTCACGGTATACGTTATCCAGGTCTCCTGTTGTGTTCATCTTTCTACCACCTGAACTTAAATTCCTGGGCTCCAACACCGCCAGTTGAGGCTCAGAAGTGCCGTCTGCACAGTCAAAACATACGACCCAGTGTTATTGGGTTTCAGTAACGTCAGCTGATCCCCAGCTGTGTACCCGGCAATGTGTCATGCGACCGCCACGCTGACACAACAACTGAAATGTAAGGGAACCTGTCCCCCCCCCCAAGGCGTTTGTTACTGAAAGAGCCACCTTGTGCAGCAGTAATGCTGCACAAGGAAAAGGTAGCTATTTTGGTTTAGCTCCTTGCACACGCAGAACTTAACACTTATAAAATGTGTCCACTGATACCGTAAAACCGTCCCGGAGGTGGGACTTTCCTTCGTAATATGACGCAGCACAGCCGTCATTCCTACCCCCCCGGCGCCGCGCCCCGGCTCCTCAGCGTTGTTTGATTCCGTCCCGGAGCCTGCGCTGTTATGTTATCCCGTGGCCAGGCACACTTAGCGCTGCCCGTCTTCTGGCATCATTTGGTGTCAGGATGGCTGCGCCTGTGCGGCTGCGCTGGCCGAGAGCCCGCCTCGCAGTGTCTTCTGATTTAATCCCACTGGGGGCCTGGGATCCATGGACATGCGCATTGCATATCTGAACCTCCACCTCTCACTCATCTCCCTATGGCTTCTTCAGACTGTTCGGTGTCAGCTGGTCCCTAATAGCATGCCACGGTCGTGACACCGCACAGTCTTAAGAAGCCGTAGGGAGGGGAGTGAGAGGCGAGGATATGCACTGCGCATGGCCATGGATCCCAGGCCCCCAGTGGGATAAAATCAGAAGACACTGCGAGGCGGGCTCTCGGCCAGCGCGGCCGCACAGGCGCAGCCAGCCTGACACCAAATGATGTCAGAAGATGGGCAGCGCTAAGTGTGCCTGGCCAAGGGATAACTTAACAGCGCAGGCTCCGGGACGGAATCAAACAACGCTGAGGAGCCGGGGCGCGGCGCCGGGGGGGTAGGAATGACGGCTGTGCTGCGTCATATTACGAAGGAAAGTCCCACCTCCGGGACGGTTTCACGGTTTCAGGGGACACATTTTATAAGTGTTTACTTCTGTGTTTGCAAGGAGCGTGATGAAAAGAGCCACTTTTTCCTTTTGCATCTTTTGTGCTGCACAAGCTGGCTCTTTCAGCTACAAACGCCTTGGGGGGGTTAAAAGTTCCCTTTCGACTTTCTCAGGCTTCGGCCTACATTGTGTTCCTCTGCTTTTCCACCTGTCCCTGGGCTCCAACACCGCCAGTTGCCGTCCAGAAGTGCTGTACGCACAGTCAACAGTCCCTCCTCTGTTATTGGGGTTCAGTAACGTCAGCTGTTCCCCTGCTGTGTGTGTGGCAATCCCTCCTACCTCCTCCTACCTCCTCCTCCTCCACCTGTCCCTGGGCTCCAACACCACCAGTTGCCGTCCAGAAGTGCTGTATGCACAGTCAACAGTCCCTCCTCTGTTATTGGGGTTCAGTAACGTCAGCTGTTCCCCAGCTGTGTGTGTGGCAATCCCTCCTACCTCCTCCACCTCCCCCTCCTGTCCCTGGGCTCCAACACCGCTAGTTGCCGTCCAGTAGTGCTGTACGCACAGTCAACAGTCCCTCCTCTGTTATTGGGGTTCAGTAACGTCAGCTGTTCCCCTGCTGTGTGTGTGGCAATCCCTCCTACCTCCTCCTACCTCCTCCTCCTCCACCTGTCCCTGGGCTCCAACACCGCCAGTTGCCGTCCAGAAGTGCTGTACGCACAGTCAACAGTCCCTCCTCTGTTATTGGGGTTCAGTAACGTCAGCTGTTCCCCAGCTGTGTGTGTGGCAATCCCTCCTACCTCCTCCACCTCCCCCTCCTGTCCCTGGGCTCCAACACCGCTAGTTGCCGTCCAGTAGTGCTGTACGCACAGTCAACAGTCCCTCCTCTGTTATTGGGGTTCAGTAACGTCAGCTGTTCCCCAGCTGTGTGTGTGGCAATCCCTCCTACCTCCTCCACCTCCTCCTCCTCCACCTGTCCCTGGGCTCCAACAACGCTAGTTGCCGTCCAGAAGTGCTGTCCGCACAGAGCCAAACACCTCGCCAATGTGTTAGTGGGGTTCAGCACCGCCAGCTGTTCCCCTGCTGTGCAGCCGGCAACGTGTACTGCGACCGCCACGCAGGCACAACAAGTTAAATTTAAGGGAACCTGTCCCCCCCCCCCCAGGCGTTTGTTACTGAAGGAGCCACCTTGTGCAGCAGTAATGATGCAAAGGGAAAAAGTGCCTCTTTTCGTGGTGCTCCTTGCACATGCTGATCCTAACACTTATGAAAAGTGTCCCCTCCTACCGTGATACCGTCCGGTTGGTGGAACTTTCCTTTGTGATGTGACGCAGCACAGCCATCATTCTTACCCCCTTGGCGCCGTGCGCCGCCTCCTCAGCGTTGTTTGAATCAGTCCCGGAGCCTGCGCTGTTAGGTTAGCCCTTGGCCATGCACACATTTTGCGCTGCCCGTCTTCTGACATCATTTGGTGTCAGGCTGGCTGCGCCTGTGCGGCCGCGCTGGCCGAGAGCCCGCCTCGTACTGTCTTCTGATTTAATCCCACTGGGGGCCAGAGATCCATGGACATGCGCAGTGCATATCTGAACCTCCACCTCTCACTCATCTCCCTACGGCTTATTCAAACTGTGCGGTGTCAGCTGGTCCCTAATAGCATGCCACGGCCGTGACACCGCACAGTCAGAAGAAGCCGTAGGGAGATGAGTGAGAGGTGGAGGTTCAGATATGAACTGCGCATGTCCATGGATCTCAGGCCCCCAGTGGGATTAAATCAGAAGACAGTACGAGGCGGGCTCTCGGCCAGCGCGGCCGCACAGGCGCAGCCAGCCTGACACCAAATGATGTCAGAAGACGGGCAGCGCAAAATGTGTGCATGGCCAAGGGCTAACCTAACAGCGCAGGCTCCGGGACTGATTCAAACAACGCTGAGGAGGCGGCGCACGGCGCCAAGGGGGTAAGAATGACGGCTGTGCTGCGTCACATCACAAAGGAAAGTTCCACCTACCGGACGGTATCACGGTAGGAGGGGACACTTTTTATAAGTGTTAGGTTCAGCATGTGCAAGGACCATAATTAAAAGAGCTAAGTTTACCTTTTCCAGCATTAGTGCTGTACACGATGGCTCTTTCAGCTACAAACGCCTGGGGGGGGTTTAAAGTTTCCCTTTCAACTTGCTCCAGTGCAGGCTTCGGCCTACACTCTGCTCCATCTCCTCCTCCTGCTGACCCTGGGCTCTAACACCGCCAGTTGGGGCCCGGTACTGCCAGCTGCACAGAGAAAAACACCAGCCAATGTGTCAGTGGGGTTCAGCACCGCCAGCTTTTCCCCTGCTGTGTAGCCGGCAACGTGTCCTGCGACCGCCACGCAGACACAAGAACTGAAATTGAAGGGAACCTGTCCACCCTCCCCCAGGTGTTTCTATGTTTTACAGCCACCTTGTACAGCAGTAATGCTGCATGTGTGCAAGGTGGCTCAGAAACGTATTCTCCTTGCACTCGTGGAACTGAACACGTCTAAAATGTGTCCTCTGTGACCATTAAAACGTCCCTCAGGTGTGATTTTCCTTTGTATTGACACGCAACAAGCTCCTTGGTAACGCTGCCCGTCTTCTGGCATCATTGTTTGGCTGGGTGCGCCTCTGCGGCCGCCTTGCCCCACACAACGCCCCTCGGTGTCTTATTTATTTTGACTGCGAGGGTGTGATTGACGGGCATGAACGGTGCATTTCTTCGCCTGTCCCTCATCTCCTTCCGCCTTCTTCGGACTGTGCGGCTTCATGGCCGTGGCATGCGATAAGGGATCAGCTGACGCCACATAGTCTGAAGCAGGTGTAAGAACCCAAGCGAGAGGCGAACATATGTACTGCGCCAGGCCATGAATCCCAGCCCCGCAGTGTTTTAACTATGTCAAGACACTGCGGGGCTGGGATTCATGGGCATCGCGAACCGCACCGGCCGACATCAAATGATGTCAGAGGACGGGCAGCACTAACAGCGCAAGGCCAAGGGATAACACGACAGCGCAGACTCCTGTGCAACAAATAACGATGCTCAGGAGGCCGCGCAAAGCACCAAGGTGGCATTTTTGCCAGCTGTACTGCGTCTCTCTACGAAGGGAACTCACGCCTCAAAATCAGTTTGACTGTGTAAGGGCCTAAATGTTATACGTGTTCCTTTCAGCGTGTGCAAGGAGCAAAATTAAAAGAGCAACCTTTGACTTGTGCAGCACTACTGCTGCATAAGCTGTGGCTCTTCTACTTTGTAACCCCTGAGGGGGGGTTAAAGGTTACCTTTGAAATTGGTTCAAGTAGGCTTCGGCCTACACTCTGCTCCCCCTGCAGAGCCCGGGCTCCAACACCGCCAGTTGGGGCCCGGTACTGCTAGCTGCACAGAGCCAAACACCAGCCAATGTGTCAGTGGGGTTCAGCACCGCCAGCTGTTCCCCTGCTGTGCAGCCGGCAACGTGTCCTGCAACAGCCACGCAGGCACAACAGACCCAAAGCTGCCGCCAGTGCAGGCTTCGGCCTACACTCTGCTCCATCTCCTCCTCCTGCTGACCCCGGGCTCTAACACCGCCAGTTGGGGCCCGGTACTGCTAGCTGCACAGAGAAAAACACCAGCCAATGTGTCAGTGGGGTTCAGCACCGCCAGCTGTTCCCCTGCTGTGCAGCCGGCATCGTGTCCTGCAAAAGCCACGCAGACACAAGAACTGAAATTGAAGGGAACCTGTCCCCCCTCCCCCAGGAGTTTGTACGTTTTTAAGGCCACCTTGTACAGCGGTAATGCTGCATGTGTGCAAGATGGCTCATAAACGTATTCTCCTCGCACATGTGGAACTGAAAACACGTCTGAAATGTGTCCTCTGTGTGACCATTTAACCGTCCCGGGGGTGTGACTTTCCTTTGTAATGACACGCTGCAACCCCCTTGGTAGCGCTGCCCGTCTTCTGGCATCATTGTTTGGCTGCCTGCGCCTCTGCGGCCGCCCTGACCCACACAACGCCCCTCGGTGTCTTATTTCTTGGGACTGCGAGGGTGTGATTGATGGGCATGAGCAGTGCATCAGTTCGCCTGTCCCTCATCTCCTTCCGCCTTCTTCAGACTGTGCGGCTTCATGGCCGTGGCATGCGATAAGGGATCAGCTGACGCCGCACAGTCTGCAGCGGGTGTAAGGACCCGAGTGCGAGAGGCGAACATATGTGCTGTGCCAGGCCATGAATCACAGCCCCGCAGTGTTTTAACAATGTTAAGACACCGCGGGGCTGGGATTCATGGTCATCGCGAACCGCAGCGGCCGACATTAAATGAGGTCAGAAGATGGGCAGCGCTAACAGCGCTAGGCCAGGGGATAACACGACAGCGCAGACTCCTGTACAGCAAATAACAACGCTCAGGAGGCTGCACCCAGCACCAAGGTGGGATTCTTGACATCTGTGCTGCATCTCATTACAAAGGGAACTCGCGCCTCCAACACAGTTTGACTGTATAAAGGGCTAAATGTTATACGTGTTTCATTCAGCGTGTGCAAGGAGAAAAATTAAAAGAGCAACCTTTGACTTGTGCAGCACTACTGCTGCATAAGCTGTGGCTCTTCTACTTTGTAACCCCTGAGGGGGGGTTAAAGGTTACCTTTGAAATTGGTTCAAGTAGGCTTCGGCCTATACTCTGCTCCCCCTGCAGAGCCCGGGCTCCAACACCGCCAGTTGGGGCCCGGTACTGCTAGCTGCACAGAGCCAAACACCAGCCAATGTGTCAGTGGGGTTCAGCACCGCCAGCTGTTCCCCTGCTGTGCAGCCGGCAACGTGTCCTGCAACAGCCACGCAGGCACAACAGACCCAAAGCTGCCGCCAGTGCAGGCTTCGGCCTACACTCTGCTCCATCTCCTCCTCCTGCTGACCCCGGGCTCTAACACCGCCAGTTGGGGCCCGGTACTGCTAGCTGCACAGAGAAAAACACCAGCCAATGTGTCAGTGGGGTTCAGCACCGCCAGCTGTTCCCCTGCTGTGCAGCCGGCATCGTGTCCTGCAAAAGCCACGCAGAGACTTGCTCTTGTACCTTCTGCTCCCCATCCTGGTTCCAGTACTGTCAGCTGGTTCCGGGCAGAGCCTTTGGCTTAGGTGCCTCCCTCTGGGTATCCGAGTTCCACCAACGTCAGGTGGTCCTTGGTAGTGCTTTCAGGCACGGGTACCTCCTGCTTAGTAACCGGGTTCCAGTAACGTCAGCTGGTCTTCGGTAGTTCCATTGGCTCTTGGACCTTCGGCTACCCATCCGGGTTCCAGCACCGTCAGCTGGTTCTCGGCAGTGTCTTTTGCTCTTGTACCTTCTGCTCCCCATCCTGGTTCCAGTACCGTCAGCTGGTTCCGGGCAGAGCCTTTGGCTTAGGTGCCTCCCTCTGGGTATCCGAGTTCCACCAACGTCAGGTGGTCCTTGGTAGTGCTTTCAGGCACGGGTACCTCCTGCTTAGTAACCGGGTTCCAGTAACGTCAGCTGGTCCTCGGTAGTTCCATTGGCTCTTGGACCTTCGGGTAGCCATCCGAGTTCCAGTTCCATCAGCTGGTTCTCGGCATTTTCTCAGCCTTCTTGTACCTTCTGCTACATTTCCAAGTTCAAGAGACTAAACACGATGACCCGGAAGACCACCCCTAAGATGACGACGACACCAGAGACGACAACCACCGTGATGACGACGACCCTGGAGACGATGACCCCGAAGACCACCCCGATGACGACGACCCCGGAGACGACGACCCTGAAGACCACCCCGATGACGACGACCCCGGAGACGACGACCCTGGAGACGACGACGACCTGGAAGACCGAGAAGCAGAAGAACAAGAAGCTGCAGAACAAAGAGCAGAAGAACATTAAGCATAACACTAAATATCAGAGCCAAAAATATTATCTAAATTATAAGCAGAAGAAGACTAAGCAGTGTATGGGGGTGAGTCCGTTCCTCCTCGTGGTGCCCCTGGATAAAGCCTGATGCTGCAGGCCAAACTGAACGCGGACAAATGTAACCGTTTTGTGACAGGCAGAATGGAAGGTGTAATCTTCAAACTTTTATAGATAACAACTACGGGAATGCCTGTCACAAATAAGAATATGATGAAGAAGTAGAATATGATGAAGATAATTGTAAAATAAAAAGAATATGAACAATGTAACCAAAAAAATAATAGGTAGAAGATGAAGAAGAAGATGAATAAGGTGAAGAAGTTGATGTCAAAGAAGCTGATGATGAGGATAATGAAGAAGAAAGTGTGGGAGAAGTAAAAAAGAAGGTGAAGGGCGTGGAAGTAGTGAAACATCAATATCTGACAAAAAAAAAAAAAAATTAACATAGTCAAAATCTTTCTACCGCCGAACGTCATAAAAACAAAAACAAAATCCTACTATACTATTACATTGGGCTAAACCTCTGTGCCTTTAATGTCTCCGCCACGTCCCCCAATACATCCTACATTATTCTTAGTTGTTTTCCTTCATGTAGAATGAACCTACAAGTTTATAAAGGGTTTATTTTAATTCCGATATTTTCGTCCCATTGACTTGCATTGGGATCGGGTATCGGTATCGGATTAGATCCGATATTTTGACGGTATCGGCCGATACTTTCCGATACCGATACTTTCCGATATCGGAAAGTATCGCTCAACACTAGTTATATATAATGTTCACTGATAACATATTTTATGGAGATACCCTATTCACACGGATTCACTTATTTTATGGAGTGTTGTCTATTGTAGCTTATTCAGATTTTTAATATTATATCTAATGAGCTTTGTAATGAGATTGGTATGAGTATCATATAAATGATTGTCCCACCTATGTGTTCACTGCTTGAGAAAGGATTTTGTATCTGAAACATTGCCACGCCATTCAGGCAATAAAGGCCACTTTTTTCTATCTTTTGTGCTGCTTTTCTTATTTTGCTTATATATATATATATATATATATATATATATATATATATATATATATATACATATATATATATATGTAAAAAGTAAAAATAACACAATTGTTCCACTCACTCCCTTTTGACCCATAAAAAAATCTAACACACATATTTGGTACTTTCGCCGCATTAGTAAAATTCTGATTTATCAAATTAATCCGATCGGTAACCGGCGTAACAAAAAATAAGCCAGAATGAAAAGATTACCGGTCTCAGAAAATGACGACTAGTGTTGAGCATTCCGATACCGCAAGTATCGGGTATCGGCCGATACTTGCGGGTATCGGAATTCCGATACCGAGATCCGATACTTTTGTGGTATCGGGAATCGGTATCGGGATTAATATCAATGTGTAAAAGAAAGAATTAAAATAAAAAATAGGGATATACTCACCTCTCCGACGCAGCCTGGACTTTACCGCCGTAACCGGGAGCCGTTGTACCTAAGAATGCGCGCTTGAAGGGCCTTAGATGACGTCACTGCGCTCTGATTGGTCCGTAGCGGTCGCGCGACCAATCACAAAGCCGTGACGTCACCTAACGTCTTTCAAGTGCTTGAAAGACCTTAGGTGACGTCACGGCTTTGTGATTGGTCGCGTGGAGAGGTGCGTCGGAGAGGTGAGTATATCCCTAGTTTTTATTTTAATTCTTTCTTTTACACATTTATATGGATCCCAGGGCCTGAAGGAGAGTTTCCTCTCCTTCAGACCCTGGGAACCATCAGGGATACCGTCCGCTACTTGGTGTCCCATTGACTTGTATTGGTATCGGGTATCGGTATCGGATTAGATCCGATACTTTGCCGGTATCGGCCGATACTTTCCGATACCGATACTTTCAAGTATCGGACGGTATCGCTCAACACTAATGACGACACAAGAAAATTGTTTAGTTTTATGAATTTCTGTATTTTTTCACCACTTAAATAAAAAAAAATATACATGTTTAGTATCTGCGTACTCGTACTGAACTAGCGAATCGTATTGTTAGGTCCGTTTTACCGTATAGTCAAAAATAGTTGTGAAATTGCATGTTTTTTTGTAATTTCAGAGCACTTGGATTTTTTTTTCTTGCTTTCCGGAGCATCACATGAGAAAATGAATGGTGTCATTCAAAAGTACAACTGGTCCTACAAAAAAGATGCCCTCATATGGGTATATTGATGTAACAGGTTATATATAGCTCTTGGAAAAGGGGAGGAAAAAGGAAAAAAATAAAAAAATGGAAAATGGACACAGAAAAGGGGTTAGAAAAAGAATTAGGAAAAAAAAGTTAAAAACAGCATACATTTCTTTTTGTTTTTTACATTTTCCCCCAGGATGGGCAAAAAAAATCCAAATATACTGAAGGTTCTTGTGGCTGCCATATTGGTACTCCTGCCAAACCCAGACACAGTATATAGAACATGCAATGAGATGATCGCAGGTTCACATGGAGACGAAAAAAAGTAAAAATGTGCAAAAATGTAATAGTAAAAATGGAATTTTCTCTCTTAATATTAAAGAAAATAAAAAAAAAACATATTTTATATCTTCTCATCCACTAAAGTCGGATGTATCAAAATATATAATTATTTCACCCATTAAACACTATAAAGTCAAAAATTTGAAATGCCAAATTAGCATTTTTTAAGGTTACCATAACTCGCACAAAAATGCAATAAAAAGCAATCAAAATGTTGTATGCACCCTAAAATGGTATTAATAAAAACTATAACTCGTTTTTTTTAAATAAACCATGACATAGCTCCATTAATGAAAAAAAATAAAAAAAGTTACAGATTTCAGAAAATGTCCATTTTTTTTTACAAATTTCTACATTTTTTAAACTCTAAAATATAAAAGAAAACTATAAATGTTGGGTATAGTCATAATCGTACCAACCGGTAGGACATTGCCGGGTAATTTTTACCGCTCAATAAATGCATTAAAAACAATCTCTTCAAAGCAATGGCGCAATTGTGTTTTTTGCAGCATTTCACCCCGCGTAGAATTTTTTTTCTAGCTTTTCAGTACAGTATCTTGTAAAGTGAATGGCGTCATTCAAAAATTTCAGCTTCTCGTAAACATTCACCGAAAAATAAAACCATGGAAGCAGGGAAGGAAGAAACTAAAGTGCAAATACTTGACAGAGTTAAGTTCACTTTTTTAAAAACTTTTTGATTCTATGTTTAAGTGGAGGGAGTTGGATACATTTATTTATTTTTGTATTCTCTTTATATTTTTTTTTCCAACTTTACCATCAAAAGTTGAGAATTTTCCCCAATATTCTGAGAAATAGCATAAAACCAGAAAATGTCCAGGCGGCGGCGGTTATCTCGCCCGGCTCTGTATTCTCATCTCTCTTCGTGCCTATTGTCAGCCGTTGATTTCATGGTCCTGCTCTGAATTTATAACGTGCTGCAGAAATCCCCCCCAAGGGTACAAGGAATTGTAATGACACGCGGGTCACACACAGCCTCATAAACCAGAAAATGACCAAGGTTCTGCGATCTCCATAACCTGTCATTTCAACAGAGAAAATACTGGGCTCCCGAGTATTATTCACAGATTGTTTTATGCACTGAGGATATTTTCAAGAACACTGCAAAGACATTCCCAGAAATACTCTGCGGTGGAGTGCGGCCCGCAATTCATCTCACCGTACACCCAAAATAGCAATAGCATTTTCTGGGTATATTTTTATTATTATTTTTATTATTATTTATTTTTTCCTGCGCCAATATTAAGTCAAGCGTCTTGACGTGTTAACAAAAAAATCCCAAGTTTTTGCGATTTGCTTCCAGCGAATTTTGCAAACTGGATGAATTGTAGATAGTCGGAAAATAATAAAACCTCACCTTGTCACTCACTCGTCTTGCTGCCGCGACCTGCCGTCTGGTTGTTCGCGTATCCTCTTGGCAATCCTCACTTGGCAGCCTTGGATCCTATTCCGTGATGTTCTCCGTCCTGATACCTAATAAACACCGGCGTGGAATGAAGATCACAGAAGCACTGGATGGCGAAACAGTTGTACTTTTGATTGATACAATTCACTTTATTGTATAAGGAAAGGAAATACAAGAATAAAATTCCAACTGCGATGAAATGGTTAAAAAAAATGCAATTCCACCATTGTTTTTTCTGTTTCATTTTTATGGTGTTCATTGTGTTGAAATAATTATTTTAGTGGCTTAAGAAAAAATACTTCGCTATGTTTAAAAAAATTAATTTGTTCTCCATTTTTCAAGACTGTCTAATTTTTCATATCTTTGGCCATGTAGCTGCACAACAGATTTTTTTTATGCCTGCTGAGCTAGATAGATTTAACAGTACTGTTTTGGCAGGGCAGGGTTCCAGTTTTTTTGTTACTTGTGCTCCTCCCCACACTGTAATATAAACCTGTTGTGAATAAGCGCAATTTCATAATTGATTTTGGGGTTTTGCCCTTAAGATATTCATTGTCTTGTAAAAGTGACCCGTAATCATTGTCCTTCAGATCAGTGAGGTTACTGCAATGCCACTATTACCTGAGTCACCAACAGTACATGAATACATCACTGGAACCACCATCAGTACAAGAAAACATCACCAGAACTACCATCAGAACATGAATACAGCAACAGAACCACCATCAGTACATACATGAATTCAGCAACAGAACCACCATCAGTACATGAATACAGCAACAGAAACACCACTAGTACATGAATACATCACTGGAACCACCATCAGTACAAGAAAACATCACCAGAACTACCATCAGAACATAAATACAGCAACAGAACCACCATCAGTACATGAATTCATCAACAGAACGACCATCAGTACATGAATTCAGCAACAGAACCACCAACAGTACATGAATACATCACTGGAACCACCATCAGTACAAGAAAACATCACCAGAACTACCATCAGAACATAAATACAGCAACAGAACACCATCAGTACATGAATTCAGCAACAGAACCACCACCAGTACATAAATACATCACTGGAACCACTGTGGTTCATCCTGAGGAAGAAGCAGGTATGCTTCGAAAAGCATTGATTAATAACCGCATTTGAATCTCTGCATTCTCTCTCTGCATTTGATACCGTTGGCAGTTCAGATTTACCCCCACTTTTTCTCCATCTTCTACATGTTATACCATTGTGGATCTGCAGCAGCCTCTACCTTTACAAACTAACACAGGGGTTGTCACTTTCACAACCCTGCCAGGTGGACATTTACTTTGCATTTGAACTTTTTTTAACCCTATTGATCTCTTTATCTTTGCAGATTCCTTATAATCATGATCTTCTCTGGAGTCATTCCTTTTCTTCATCTAGTCCAGATACCAAGATGACTTTTCACATGCAGACCTCATCTTTGCAGACTTTCCTCTTCTCCGATCTTTTTCAGAACATCCTGACATAGGGCACTTAAAAATAATAGTGTCATAATAATGCTCCTGAATGAAAATATCTGCCCTACACTGTGTCCCTGAATAATTGTTCCTCACTTTGCTGACTGCACAAAATATGACACACACAGTCCCTCTTAAGATAGATAGCCTCGACATTGTCCTCACTTATAAAATATTGCCTCCACATGACCCTCCCTTACACATTATTAGCAATACACTGTCCACCCTTATGAATTATAACCGCCAACTGTCCTCAGTTATGAACTATGGCCTCTGCATAGTCCTCCCTCATCTCTTTGAGGACAAAGGAGCATATTTGTCCCATACTTTTAAACTAAAACCAATATGATTGAATAAACTTACAGTCCTCTAAGCATTAAAAGCTATGACTGCCACACTGTCCCCCCTTATAAACTTCAACCACTAAACTGTTTACCCTTATTAGCTATAACCACCAGATTTTTCACTCTTATTGACTATAGCCATCCTTATTATGAACTATAACCTTGTTACTGTCTACCCTTATTAACTAAAACTGCTACAATGCCCCCTTTTGAACTATGGCCTCCACACAATCCTCACTTCACGCTGTTTCCTCTCCACTGCTTACCCTCACCCTGTACCTATCTCTGCTCTTCGCCCATCTTCAATAATCTCAAAAACTACCCCTCTCCATATTGTCCCCACATACTACCCCTCTCCATAACATCCCTCACCAGTTACCCCTCTCTGTCACCCTGTCTACAATATAACAGTCTTTGGCTCCAATTGGTTGTTCAACTTCTCACCGTCTTCGGAACCTCTGTGGCGCGGTTGTGAGAAGTAAAACAAAGGACATAGCTTTCTTCTTGGGACACTTTTACAGTAATAGCAGGATCCTTAAGCCCTTAGCTCTGTGAAATATAAATATGCAGCGCCAGGAATTTGCACTTTGTGCCTATCACCAAACAAATAAAGATCTGGAAAGTTCATGGTTGACTATTGGGAAGGACATTTGATAGCCACCTCCATTTCAACCACTTGTGGTGAGGTTGAGATACCATTGCTCAGAGAGATTGATGAGTGGAAACCTCCATTCTCAAAGAGTCTACTTCTCTTTTATGGACCATGAACAATCATGTTTGACTATTGGAATGGACAGTTGAGAACTTCCCCCATTTCACCTGCAGCATGTGTGTTCCCTTTGCCCATAAGGATCAGAGATCAAATAAAGCAGGTACCTCCTTTCTCAATGGGTCCTATACCAGCTGTTCTGATGCTCTCACCTCGGACCTTAGTTGACAATTAGAATGCAACAAACCCATATAATAAAGATGGCGGGAACAAAGGTTGAAAGTGCTGATGAGTCAACCACTCGCAACCTACCGATTCATGAAGGGGGTGATTGCTTAGTATGAAAAATACACACAAAAAGGCTTGTATAGGGCACTGGTCACACACAGGTAGAGCACAGTGTCTGGCTTACAGCCTATTAGTTACACCCATACTATTAGATTAAGCAGATGCCCAGCACTATATGAGTGCACCCCATGACGACAGACACCCTAGTTTACAAAGCCAACATTGTTGCACCCTGCATTAGTTCTGTTACCTGGGCAGGTAAATACTGTTACCCCTTTTTTTAAGTGTTAATTATATCTCAAACCCCCCTAAGCCAAGTGAAAAGAATATTTTTGTATGATTATTTTTTCTCCTCCACGCGAGCTCAATCCTTCATGGCTCTTGATGATTTAACCAGGTTTCTTCATGGCTGAGGATCCCAGTAGGCTGTAGAAGCCTTAGGTGATCAGCGTTCACGGATGTTTTTATCTCTTAATCTGGCGGCTGCTTACATTACACTACATCTTATTTCATTCTAACCCCAGGGAAAGATGTCATTGGCACTTTTTGTTGATAATGTAATTTTCCTAAGCGACTTGTTCAAGGTCATGCAAGGCTCGTCTTCCACACAAACTTCGCCGGTCACTGAGCTGTGTTGTACTTAGCAATATCGGAAATAGGTTTTTACATTTTAGAGGTACAATGGGGAGCGTGTTTTTCAATTATATCTGCATAGTGTTGCGATACATCTTCGGCAATTTCCCAGGACGCTGAGCCGATAGCAGCAGCAACTGAACTAACATTTTCTATAACACGAAAACATCACACATGATATCTAGATGGAGTGGCCTCCTAAACCTAAGATCTTGGTTAATGATCAGTGACAAAGATGAAAGTATTAATATAATAGAATATTCTTACTATTGGAACCTGATAGATGACGGAATATCAAAAAGTCTCAATTATAGATAGATAATAAATAGAAATGAGGGAATCTTACAAAAACTTCGGATTTAGCAGAATTAATTTTTTTTCTGAATTGCTATATTATAGAAATCTGGAAAGGGGCTAAAAAATATTTTATGCTCATTTGTCTTTGTCCCTCCCTGTCCCTGTTCCACCTCAGCAGGTCATCTCATAGCTCTTCTATAGCCACTCTTCTGGCCAAGACTTCCCCTAACTAGGGTCCAACTTGACCAACTTGTTGGGCGACACACTAGACTGTTGTGAATTCCGTTCTTGGGCTCCCTCCTGTGGTTATGAATGGTACTTTTGTGAGTTCTGCCCTTGGGCTCCCTCTGGTGGTTTCGAGTGGAACTGCTGCTCCTTGAGGTTCTGCAGCAGCTGCTTTCACTAATCGGCTCCACTGGCCTTGCTATTTAACTTGGCTCTGGTCTGTAGTCCATGCCAGCTGTCAATGTTCTCTGGGTTGGATTCAGATCTTTACTTGGATTTCTCTGATGGCCTGTCCATTTCAGCATAAGATAAGTTCTTGCTAGTTCTTTGGTTGTCCATTTGCTTTGGACCTTACTGCTCAGTTAAGTTATGTTTCTTTTGTCCAGCTTGTCATTATGAAATATTCAGGCTAGCTGGAAGCTCTGGGGAAGCAGATTTGCCCGTCCACACCGTGAGTCGGTGTGGAGATCATTTTTGTAAACTCTGCGTGGATTTTTAGTTTTTAATACTGACCACACAGTATTCTTTCCTATTTTCTGTCTATCTAGATTAGAAATGGCCTCCTTTGCTAAAATCTGATTTCATTTCTGTGTATGTCATTTCCCTCTTTACTCACAGTCAATACATGTGGGGGGCTATCTTTCCTTTTGGGAATTTCTCTGAGGCAAGATAGTTTTCTGTTTCCATCTTAAGGGGTAGTTAGTTCTTAGGCCGTGACGAGGCGTCTAGGGAAAGTTAGGAACGTCCCACGGCTATTTCTAGTGTTGGTGTTAGGAGTAGGGTTTGCAGTCAGTAAAGTTACCACCTCCTCAGAGCTTGTCCCATGACTCATTTTACCCACCAAGTCATATCAGTGCTTCTCCATAACCACCAGGTCATAACACTAGACCACATGTGTGGTGACAAACACCAATGATGTGCATTGCACCAACGTGATGGCGGTGGGTCGTGAATGGAAGATCCAGCCATAAAGAAAATAGCAGATAGAGAAAATGAACATTTAAAAAAGAAGATAGAAGAGGCAATCGGAAGAGTGGCAGCATAAGGAACGTCCAAGGCCAAGGTTTACTTTGGAAACCCTAAACAACAAACAGATGGGTTCCTAGGTATGTGCACTATTGTTCATTGCCATAAACTTCACTCTCAGAGTGGACTTGCCGTGTCACGGTGGAGCTAGGGACCCTTCACATTCTCGCAGAATAAGCCAGATAGTTTTAGAAGAGTAAACTCTTCTTTACCAAGTGTTGGAACAATATACAGATAGTAGCAGGTACAGTTCTTGAATACATTTTCTTCTGTCTTGCAGGACAGCGGAACATACATGGCGGTTCAAGAAGGCGGCACAAAACGTTGCTGGTGTACAGCATGTTACACTGGGGATCTCCATCTTCCTGGTAGAGAGCCACACTGGTCAATGTGTTTCGCTGTGACCACTGAACCCTAACTGCACTCTGCATGAATGGTGTAAGGGAGCTTTCCCTAGCTACCACCTTACTGATGAGCTTCAGCCTAACTGATCCCGCATTCCTTCACTGCAGATCTCCAGGTCTGGCTAACACATCACCTGCACTCTTAAACATTTTTATTAGGTTCCCCAACTTGCCTTGCTGAAAAGTAATTCAGCCATCTCTGTTGCTTGTCTGTTGTAAGGCTTGCTGCTTCTTCATTCTTAATGCATTAGAAAGCAGCAGCAAGATATGATAATAGTTTTTATAGAAAAAAAATCTGAAATCAGTGTCAGTCAGAAATGATGTGCTTACGTTTCTCAGGTCAGTGTAGTGAGCTTTTGCATTTCTTATGCAATTCCTACATCATACGTTGGGTCCCCATCTGTATTCCAAAAAAAAGAATAGTATGGTTCAACAACTGTATATTAAAATTTCTTTAATACTTTATTGTAAAAATTTCAAAACACATACAGTACAGCTAATCAATATGTAATGGCACTTGATGCCAGAAACGCATTGGTGGTTTGGATTTTTTAGGATTTTGCTGTAAGTTAAACCTTTTGGAATAATTAATTAAATACATTTTAAAATGCATTCTTTGAGCTAGACAATTCTTTCTTTAGATTTACAAGGGGCACCAGTGGTGACATTCTGAGTCTCAAATATCTGTTTATGGTGAGCTGGATAGTTTCACCTTTACAAGTCTATTCTTTAATGCAGGCTCAGGAGCTGGACCTGCATTATTTCTGGGGAGTACTAAGCACATTAAATAAAAAAAAGTGTTTAAAGATATAAAAAATATATTTTTTAAATCAAATAATCCTCTTTTCCCACAATAAAAATAAAATATTTATAGTATCACTGCATTCGTAAAAGTCTATTCTATTAAAATATAAAATTAATTAGCCAAACTGGTAAATGACATTTAGAGAACAAAGTCAAAATGGCAGAACTCCAGACATGCAATACAAAGTGATCAAAAGGTCATATATACCCTAAAATGATATCAATAAAATCATTATGAGCTCACTAGGTAAAGAAAAATAATTCATACACAGTCCCATTGACAAAAATGAACACATTGTAAATATGATAAAATAGCAGCACAAGCACATTTTTTATTTTATGTTTTTCAATTTTTTCACTATATAAATAAAAAAATAGTATTATTTTGGTGTAGCTGTAATTATATAGAGCACTACTATTACCAAACACAGGTAACAATCGGCCTCTTTTGGCTCTAGCAATCACAACAGGATGATGTTACCTCTGACAGCGACAACAGTTTAAGTCAGTGTTTTATTTTTTATTTGAAGAAAAGAAAATCCTGTTTGTGCCCCGTGCTATTAAATGGGCTATGGATTACTGCTGGGTTACTATCTATTTCTGTAGTGAGGTCACTTGAACATTACTAATACTAGTAATGTAATGTAATGTATTTAATAGCTTAAAAGGGGTTAGATACAAACCTAGGAGACCTCAGACTGTTATGTCTTTTTAGGGCAAATTTAATCTTTTTAGCATTGTGATTCATGACCAATTGTCACTGCAAATCAAATAAAAAAGGGTCAGTAGAGTCATCTTATTATTATTAGAGGGTAGGGTCAGTAGAGTCATATCATCATTAGAGGGCAGGGTCAGCAGCATCATCTCATCATTACAGGGCTGGGTCAGAAAAGTCATCTCATCATTGGAGGGCAAGGTCAGTAGAGTAATCTCATCATTACAAAGCAGGGTCAATAGAGTCATCTCATCATTAGAGGGCAGGGTCAGTAGCGTCATCTCATCATTACAGGGCAGGGTCAGTAGAGTCATCTCATCGTTAGAGTGCAGGGTCAGGAGAGTCATCTCATCATTATAATTTGTAAAGAGCTGCGGAATATGTTGGCGCTATATAATAATAATAATAATAATAATAATTTTATTTATCATTAGAAGGCAGGGTCAGTAGAGTCATCTCATCATTAGAAGGTAGGGTCAGTAGAGTCATCTCATCATTCGAGGGCAGGGTCAGCATCATCATCTCACCATTAGAGGGCAGGGTCAGTAGAGTCAGCTCATCATTACAAAGCAGGGTCAGTAGAGTCATCTCATCATTAGAGGGCAGGGTCAGTTGAGTCATCTCATCATTAGAGGGCAGGGTCAGCAGACTCATCTCAGTATCATTAGAGGGCAGGATCAGTAGAGTCATCTCATCATTAGAGAGCAGGGTCAACAGAGTCATCTCAGTATCATTAGAGAGCAGGGTCAGTAGAGTCATCTCATTATTAGAGGGCAGGGTCAGCAGTATCAACTCATCATTAAAGGGCTGGGTCAGTAGAGTAATCTCATCATTAGAGTGCAGGGTCAGTAGAGTCATCTCATCATTACTGGTCAGGGTCAGTAGAGTCATCTCATTATCATTAGAGGGTAGGGTCAGTAGAGTCATCTCATCAGAGGGCAGGGTCAGCATCATCATCTCATCATTAGAGGGCAGGGTCAGTAGAATCATCTCATCATTAGAGTGCAGGGTCAGTAGAGTCATCTCATCATTAGAGGGCAGGGTCAGTAGAATCATCTCATCATTAGAGTGCAGGGTCAGTAGAGTCATCTCATCATTAGAGGGCAGGATCAGTAGAGTCATCTCATCATTAGAGGGTAGGGTCAGTAGAGTCACCTCATCATTAGAGGGCAGGATCAGTAGAGTCATCTCATCATTACAGGGCTTGTCAGTAGAGTCATCTCATCACTAGAGGGTAGGGTCAGTAGAGTCATCTCATCATTAGAGGGTAGGGTCAGTAGAGTCATCTCATCATTAGAGGGCAGGGTCAGTACAGTCATCTCATCATTAGAGGGTAGGGTCAGTAGAGTCATCTCATCATTAGAGGGCACGGTCACTAGAGTCATCTCATCATTAGAGGGCAGAGTCAGTAGAGTAATCTCATCATTATAGGGCAGGGTCAGTAGAGTCATCTCATTAGAGGGCAGAGTCAGTAGAATCATCTCATCATTAGAGGGCAGGGTGTTATGACCCCAATGGCGAGGGTCTCAGAGGAACGTGGAAGTCTGCAGAATACAAAAATCCAGCTCATAGGGCAGTGGTAACTGGGTTGACCATATATCTACTCCTAACGCCAACACTAGTAGTAGCCGGGGATCATTCCTACGTTGATTCTAGATGACACGCGCCAGCCGGAGAATCTAGCTACCCCTAGTAGAGGAAAACAAAGACCTTTCTTGCCTCCAGAGAAGGGGACCCCAAAGCTGGATAGAAGCCCCCCACAAATAATGACGGTGAGGTAAGAGGAAATGACAAACACAGAAATGAACCAGGTTTAGCACAGAGAGGCCCGCTTACTGATAGCAGAATAAAGAAAGGTAACTTATATGGTCAACAAAAACCCTATCAAAATCCACACTGGAAATTCAAGAACCCCCGAACCGTCTAACGGTCCGGGGGGAGAACACCAGCCCCCTAGAGCTTCCAGCAAAGGTCAGGATGTAGATATGGAACAAGCTGGACAAAAATACAAAACCAAAACAAATAGCAAAAAGCAAAAGGCAGACTTAGCTGATATAACTGGAACCAGGATCAGTAGACAAGAGCACAGCAGACTAGCTCTGATAACTACGTTGCCAGGCATTGAACTGAAGGTCCAGGGAGCTTATATAGCAACACCCCTAACTAACGACCCAGGTGCGGATAAAAGGAATGACAGAAAAACCAGAGTCAAAAAACTAGTAACCACTAGAGGGAGCAAAAAGCAAATTCACAACAGTACCCCCCCCCTTAGTGAGGGGTCACCGAACCCTCACCACGACCACCAGGGCGATCAGGATGAGCGGCATGAAAGGCACGAACTAAATCGGCCGCATGAACATCAGAGGCGACCACCCAGGAATTATCCTCCTGACCATAGCCCTTCCACTTGACCAGGTACTGAAGCCTCCGCCTGGAGAGGCGAGAATCCAAGATCTTCTCCACCACGTACTCCAACTCGCCCTCAACCAACACCGGAGCAGGAGGCTCAGCAGAAGGAACTACAGGCACAATGTACCGCCGCAACAAGGACCTATGAAATACATTGTGAATAGCAAACGACACAGGAAGATCCAGACGAAAAGATACAGGATTAAGGATTTCCAATATCTTGTAAGGCCCAATAAAACGAGGTTTAAATTTGGGAGAGGAGACCTTCATAGGAACAAAGCGGGAAGAAAGCCATACCAAATCCCCAACGCGTAGTCGGGGACCCACACCGCGGCGGCGGTTGGCAAAGTGCTGAGCCTTCTCCTGTGACAACTTCAAGTTGTCCACCACATGATTCCAGATCTGCTGCAACCTATCCACCACAGAATCCACCCCAGGACAGTCAGAAGGCTCCACATGACCCGAAGAAAAGCGAGGATGGAAACCAGAGTTGCAGAAAAAAGGCGAAACCAAGGTGGCGGAACTAGCCCGATTATTAAGGGCAAACTCAGCCAACGGCAAGAATGTCACCCAATCGTCCTGATCAGCAGAGACAAAACACCTCAAATAAGCCTCCAAAGTCTGATTGGTTCGCTCCGTCTGTCCATTAGTCTGAGGATGGAAAGCAGACGAAAACGACAAATCAATGCCCATCCTACTACAAAAGGATCGCCAGAACCTGGAAACGAACTGGGATCCTCTGTCTGACACAATATTCTCAGGGATGCCGTGCAAACGAACCACGTTCTGGAAAAACACAGGAACCAGATCGGAAGAGGAAGGCAGCTTAGGCAAAGGAACCAAATGGACCATCTTGGAGAAGCGATCACATATCACCCAGATAACGGACATGCCCTGAGATAGCGGAAGATCAGAAATGAAATCCATGGAGATATGAGTCCAAGGTCTCTTCGGGACAGGCAAGGGCAAGAGCAAACCGCTGGCACGAGAACAGCAAGGCTTAGCTCGAGCACAAGTCCCACAGGACTGCACAAATGACCGCACATCCCTTGACAAGGAAGGCCACCAAAAGGACCTGGCCACCAGATCTCTGGTGCCAAAAATTCCCGGGTGACCTGCCAACACCGAGGAATGAACCTCGGAAATGACTCTGCTGGTCCACTTATCCGGGACAAACAGTCTGTCAGGTGGACAAGACTCAGGCCTATCAGCCTGAAATCTCTGCAACACACGTCGCAGATCCGGAGAAATAGCTGACAAGATAACTCCATCTTTAAGAATACCAACAGGATCAACGACTCCAGGAGCATCAGGCACAAAGCTCCTAGAAAGAGCATCGGCCTTCACATTCTTTGAACCTGGTAAATACGAGACAACAAAATCAAAGCGGGAGAAAAACAATGACCAGCGGGCCTGTCTCGGATTAAGGCGTTTAGCAGACTCGAGATACATCAGATTTTTGTGATCAGTCAAGACCACCACACGATGCTTAGCACCCTCAAGCCAATGACGCCACTCCTCAAATGCCCATTTCATGGCCAACAACTCCCGATTGCCCACATCATAATTTCGCTCGGCAGGCGAAAACTTCCTAGAGAAAAAGGCACAAGGTTTCATAACAGAGCAACCAGGGCCTCTCTGCGACAAAACGGCCCCTGCCCCAATCTCCGAAGCATCCACCTCAACCTGAAAGGGAAGTGAGACGTCAGGCTGGCACAAAACAGGCGCCGAAGTAAACCGGCGTTTCAACTCCTGGAAAGCCTCCACGGCAGCAGGAGCCCAGTTAGCTACATCGGAGCCCTTCTTGGTCATATCCGTCAAAGGTTTCACAATGCTAGAAAAATTAGCGATAAAACGACGGTAGAAGTTAGCGAAACCCAAGAACTTCTGAAGACTCTTAACTGACGAGGGCTGAGTCCAATCAAGAATAGCTCGGACCTTGACTGGGTCCATCTCCACAGCAGAAGGGGAAAAAATGAACCCCAAAAAGGGAACCTTCTGTACACCAAAGAGACACTTTGAGCCCTTGACAAACAAAGAATTTTCACGCAAAATTTTAAAGACCAACCTGACCTGCTCCACATGCGAATCCCAATTATCAGAAAAAACCAAAATATCATCCAGATAAACAATCAAAAATTTATCCAGATACTTCCGGAAAATGTCATGCATAAAGGACTGAAAAACTGAAGGCGCATTGGAGAGCCCAAAAGGCATCACCAAGTACTCAAAATGACCTTCGGGCGTATTGAATGCGGTTTTCCATTCATCACCTTGCTTAATGCGCACAAGGTTGTACGCACCACGAAGGTCTATCTTGGTGAACCACTTGGCACCCTTAATCCGGGCAAACAAGTCAGACAACAGCGGTAAAGGATACTGAAATTTGACAGTGATCTTATTTAAAAGCCGATAATCAATACAAGGTCTCAAAGATCCGTCCTTTTTTGCCACAAAAAAGAATCCCGCACCAAGAGGGGAAGAAGACGGACGAATATGTCCTTTCTCCAGAGACTCCTTGATATATGAACGCATAGCGGTATGTTCAGGTACCGACAGATTAAACAGTCTTCCCTTAGGAAATTTACTGCCTGGGATCAAATCTATAGCACAGTCACAGTCCCTATGAGGAGGCAGTGCACTGGACTCAGACTCACTGAAGACATCCTGATAATCAGACAAATACTCCGGAACTTCCGAAGGCGTAGAAGAAGCAATAGACACAGGCAGGGAATCCCCATGAATACCACGACAGCCCCAACTTGAGACTGACATAGCCTTCCAGTCCAGGACTGGATTATGGGTCTGTAACCATGGCAGCCCTAAAACAACCAAATCATGCATTTTATGTAAAACCAGGAAACGTATCACCTCGCGGTGTTCAGGAGTCATGCACATGGTAACCTGTGTCCAATACTGCGGTTTATTTGCTGCCAATGGTGTAGCATCAATACCCCTAAGAGGAATAGGATTTTCTAATGGTTCAAGAGTAAAACCACAGCGCTTAGCAAATGAGAGATCCATGAGACTCAGGGCAGCACCTGAATCTACAAACGCCATGACAGGATAAGACGACAGTGAGCAAATCAAAGTTACAGACAGAATAAATTTAGGTTGCAAATTACCAACGGTGACAGGACTAACAACCTTAGCTATACGTTTAGAGCATGCTGAGATAACATGTGTAGAATCACCACAGTAGTAGCACAAGCCATTCCGGCGTCTATGAATTTTCCGCTCATTTCTAGTCAGGATTCTATCACATTGCATTAAATCAGGTGTCTGTTCAGACAACACCATGAGGGAATTTGCGGTTTTTCTATCACATTGCACCGAATTAGGTGTCTGTTCAGACAACACCATGAGGGAATTTGCGGTTTTGCGCTCCCGCAACCGCCGGTCAATTTGAATAGCCAGTGCCATAGTATCATTGAGACCTGTGGGAATGGGAAAACCCACCATAACATTCTTAATGGCTTCAGAAAGACCATTTCTAAAATTAGCGGCCAGTGCACACTCGTTCCAATGTGTCAGCACGGACCATTTCCGAAATTTTTGGCAATACACTTCAGCCTCGTCCTGCCCCTGAGACATAGCCAGCAAGGCCTTTTCTGCCTGAATCTCAAGATTGGGTTCCTCATAAAGTAAACCGAGCGCCAGAAAAAACGCATCAAGATCAGCCAATGCCGGATCTCCTGGTGCCAGCGAAAAAGCCCAATCCTGAGGGTCGCCCCGTAAGAACGAAATAACAATTTTTACTTGCTGAGCAGAATCTCCAGATGAACAGGGTCTCAGGGACAAAAACAATTTACAATTATTCACGAAATTCCTAAACTTAAACCTGTCTCCGGAAAACAGTTCAGGAATCGGTATTTTAGGTTCTGACATAGGATTTCTGATAACATAGTCTTGTATGCCCTGCACACGAGTAGCCAGCTGGTCCACACTTGTAATCAAGGTCTGGACATTCATGTCTGCAGCAAGCATAGCCACTCTGAGGTAAAGGGGAAGAAGAAAAAAAAAAAAAAAAAACTCAGAATCTTCTTTCTTATAATCCCTCTTCTGCAATGCATTAAACATTTAATACTGGCCTGGCAAACTGTTATGACCCCAATGGCGAGGGTCTCAGAGGAACGTGGAAGTCTGCAGAATACAAAAATCCAGCTCATAGGGCAGTGGTAACTGGGTTGACCATATATCTACTCCTAACGCCAACACTAGTAGTAGCCGGGGATCATTCCTACGTTGATTCTAGATGACACGCGCCAGCCGGAGAATCTAGCTACCCCTAGTAGAGGAAAACAAAGACCTTTCTTGCCTCCAGAGAAGGGGACCCCAAAGCTGGATAGAAGCCCCCCACAAATAATGACGGTGAGGTAAGAGGAAATGACAAACACAGAAATGAACCAGGTTTAGCACAGAGAGGCCCGCTTACTGATAGCAGAATAAAGAAAGGTAACTTATATGGTCAACAAAAACCCTATCAAAATCCACACTGGAAATTCAAGAACCCCCGAACCGTCTAACGGTCCGGGGGGAGAACACCAGCCCCCTAGAGCTTCCAGCAAAGGTCAGGATGTAGATATGGAACAAGCTGGACAAAAATACAAAACCAAAACAAATAGCAAAAAGCAAAAGGCAGACTTAGCTGATATAACTGGAACCAGGATCAGTAGACAAGAGCACAGCAGACTAGCTCTGATAACTACATTGCCAGGCATTGAACTGAAGGTCCAGGGAGCTTATATAGCAACACCCCTAACTAACGACCCAGGTGCGGATAAAAGGAATGACAGAAAAACCAGAGTCAAAAAACTAGTAACCACTAGAGGGAGCAAAAAGCAAATTCACAACAGCAGGGTCAGTAGAGTCATTTCATCATTAGAGGGCAGGGTCAGCATCATCATCTCATCATTAGTGGGCAGGGTTAGCATCATCATCTAATCATTAGAGGGCAGGGTCAGTTGAGTCATCTCATCATTAGAGGGCAGGGTCAGTAGAGTCATCTCATCATTAGAATATTTTCATCAGAGTCATTATCACCATAATGCATGCATATCATAGTGTGAATCATACTGTTAATGCTCCCTGCAGCACCACTATGACTGGAAGCCAGTTGCGGTAGAACAAAACTTAATTTCCTCCCTGCTCTTCCAGTAAGCTAACTAGTGGTAGCTAGCTATCAGTGTTTAAATGCTATTTAACTACAGTTTATCTCTACATCTGCAAGTCCATTGCATTTTTCAATGTTACAGGTTCACTTTAATGCTTCAGCTTCTAGCTTAAGAAACAGCCAATCTATAATACAAAGGTGAGGTTGTGGAAGATAGTTTCTTGCCTCCGTTTATGCAGCATGGCAAGACCAAGCAAAGCAATAAGACGCAAGATAGTTATACTGCATCAACAAGGACTCTCCCAGGCAAATATTTCAATGCAGATGTAGTTTCAATATGTGCTGTTCAAGAAGAAGTAGCAAGATAGGGTAAGATTTAGGACCACTGATACAGTAGTCAGCTGAGGAAACAGTGCAGAAAATGAAAGACACATCAGGTTGGAAGATGGACAGCAGTGACATCAGTTTAGAACTGGCAGCAACAAGTAAGATCCAGTGTATTCATCTAGGTCTGGATCAGAGTCTTTTTACTGTAACCACTGGAGTAGCACAGGCAGGTAGCATTGTCAGTGGGAAGCCAGGGGTCAGTACACAGGAAAAACAATACAATATGGAGGTGCAGCAGGTGAGAAAACTAGGCTAAAGACTGGGAGATCAATAATCTCATAAGGAAGGAAGAGCAGAGCCAGACTTAAATAGGGTGACCATTTAGGAAATCACAGGGTGGACCCAATCATGAACGACAGGTATGGTAGCTGAAAGAGCAAGGAGCTGTCACAGAGCCCTGATCTCATCCAGTCTGTCTGGGATCACATGAAAGCCAGAAGGATTCGCACCAGCCTCATACACAGAAGATCTAGGGTCAGGTCTACAAGATGTTCGGAACAACTTGCCCTTTGCAGCCCAAGAGCTCCTAAAATTGCAAAATTGCACCTCCTTTGGAGGTAAAAATGGGCCCCCTTAACTATTGGGCCCCTGTGCGGCCACACAAGTTGCTCCAATGATATGTCTTCCCCTGGATAAAGTCACAGGTGTCAAACATCACCTTTTTTCACCTTTGCGAGTTTGGTACAATTTTTACAATTTATTTAGATTTACTCCACAATTTTGATGAAAACTGTTTAATAAATAGTCTCCAAAATATAAAGTTTCAGAGTCCAGAGCAGCACAGAGTATCTTAAAGAGATATACATATATGTATCTTGTGGGAAGTCGAAGTATGAAATATTTGTTTACTAAACTTAAGGTGATTCTATAAATATAAGCAGTATATGGATGTTATTCACATACAAGTGCTTCTCGCAAAATTAGAATATCATCAAAAAGTTAATTTATTTCAGTTCTTCAATACAAAAAGTGAATCTCATATATTCTATAGAGTCATTACACACAGTGATCTATTTCACGTGTTTATTTCTGTTAATGTTGATGATTATGGCTTACAGCCAAAGAAAACCCAAAAGTCATTATCTCAGTAAATTAGAATAATTAACAAAAAACACCTGTAAAGGCTCCCAAGTGTTTATAAAGGTCCCTTAGTCTGTTTCAGTAGCTCCACAATCATGGGGAAGACTGCTGACTTGACAGATGTCCAGAAGGCGTCACTGACACACTCCACAAGGAGGGGAAGCCACAAAAGATCATTGCTAAAGAAACTGGCTGTTCACAGAGTGCTGGATCCAAGAATATTAATGGAAAGTGGAGTGGAAGGAAAAAGTGTGGTAGAAGAAGGTGCACAAGCAACCGGGATAACCGCAGCCAGAAAGGATTGTTAAGAAAAGGCCATTCAGTAATGTGGGGGAGATTCACAAGGAGCGGACTGCTGCTGGAGTCATTGCTTCACCACACACAGACGTGTCCAGGACATGGGCTACAAGTGTCACATTCCTTGTGTCTGGCCACTCATGACCAATAGACAACGCCAGAAGCGTCTTACCTGGGCCAAGGAGAATAAGAACCGGACTGTTGTCAGTGGTCCAAGGTGTTGTGATCAGATGAAAGTAAATTTTGCATTTCATTTGTAAACCAAGGTCCCAGAGTCTGGAGGAAGAGTGGAGGCCACAATCCAAGCTGCTGGAGGTCTAGTGTGAAGTCTCCACAATCAGTGATGGCTTGGGGAGCCATGTCATCTGCTGGTGTAGGTCCACTGGGTTTCATCAAGACCAAGATCAAGTCAGCGCAGCCGTCTACCAGGAGACTTTAGAGCACTTCAGGCTTCCCTCTACCGACAAGCTTTTCGGAGATGGAAATTTAATTCCATCCCCCTGTATGTGGTTGATCAATAGTACATTACTGAACTGACATGCTTATTTACAGGTCTAATAACTATTTTTGAGGGCATACCCTGTGATGTTTTTTTATAAATGTTTTTATTGGTCTAGTATTGTTTGTACGTGTGAATTATTTTCGAATAAAACTCTTGATGTGAATTCTCTGCATTATTGATGTTCTTTTTTTTAATGCCTATTGTTGGTTTTGTGCCATGTTCACACAGCTCACAAACTCTTTAAAACCACATCAGGAACCGAAAAAGCTCCCCCCAAAAAAGGAGCATTTCCTGGAACGGTTTCCAGTCCAAAACTCATCATAAAAACTTCATTTTGAACACTGGCGTCTCGCTCTGCAGTAGAAGTGACACCTTGCCCAGTTGACACGCACGCGAGGTAGGAGATGCAGCAGAGCCGAGCGGAGACTGGTGGATCCGGATACATCGATGCAGACAGAGAGTGATGTCAGCTCACAACGATGTGAAACAAACATCAAACATCCAATTTTGTCTTCATCAGTTCTTCTCCATCTCAGACGTCTGGAAGAAACGTCCAGTAATGCTCCGAGCCGCAGCGACGGTAATGATAAATGTCAGGTAAGTCAGAGCCGCGGTGAAGCTGTCGGCCAGGGAGCAGAAGACATGACCATGGATAGAGCTGAGCGGCTGCAGAGCATCTCAGCCCCATCAATGCCATGATCAGCTCCAGCGCTGGCAACGCAGACAATGAAACCAACCTCCTCTGCTATCCTCCTAATGTCCCTGGCATCGGCCGTGTGACAAACGCCAGCACGGTGCCTGGCGGGCACTACAGAACGGACTCAGCCAAAATTAACGGCACGGTCCAGAAGACGCGGCGGTGGTTTAATATCTGGCTGGTGTGGTCGGCGGCACTTCTCCGCCAGTGACCCTCAGGGCGTTATTAAATGGTCTTGGGTGTAAAGGAAATACAGCCGACATCTTGGAAAGAGATTGGCATTACTGAAAGTTTATCTGGAGCTGTTCCCAGAGCTGGCAGACGTTCAGACCCAGGGCATTCATCGCAGAGACAAAAGTGTTATGCTGCATTATGACAAGCGCGGGCTCAGGACGGCAATGAATAACCTGTCAGCGAGTCCTGAGAACCACCGAGGCTTTTGTTATGTTATTTAGGTCTGTCAAGATCCAGATATAAAGCATGTGCTGCCCGACAGTCAGGAACGGGGACTCCATTACTGAGACATCAGGGGCTGACTTATGGAACATCTGCAGCACTCATCTGCCACTGTGTGATGGAACTACAACATCCAGCATGCCCTGACAGCTAGCATGCTGAGAATATACAGCCCAGTATACCCCAGAGCTGCACTCACTATTCTGCTGGTGCAGTCACTGCGTGCATACATTACATTACTGATCCTAAGTTACATCCTGTATTATAGTCCAGAGCTGCACTCACTGTTCTGCTGGTGCGGTCACTGTGTACATATATTACTGATCCTGAGTTACATCCTGTATTATACCCCAGAGCTGCACTCACTATTCTGCTGGTGCAGTCACTGTGTACATTACATAACATTACTGATCCTGAGTTACATCCTGTATTATACTCCAGAGCTGCACTCACTATTCTGCTGGTACAGTCACTGTATACATACATAACATTACTGATCCTGAGTTACATCCTGTATTATACTCCAGAGCTGCACTCACTATTCTGCTGGTGTAGTCACTGTGTACATACATTACAGCACTGATCCTGAGTTACATCCTGTATTATACTCCAGAGCTGCACTCACTATTCTGCTTGTGCAGTCACTGCGTACATATATTACATTACTGATCCTGAGTTACATCCTGTATTATACCCCAGAGCTGCACTCACTATCCTGCTGGTGCAGTCACTGCGTACATACATTACATTACTGATCCTGAGTTACATCCTGTATTATACCCCAGAGCTGCACTCACTATTCTGCTGGTGCAGTCACTGTGTACATGCATTACATTACTGATCCTGAGTTACATCCTGTATTATACCCCAGAGCTGCACTCACTATCCTGCTGGTGCAGTCACTGCGTACATACATTACATTACTGATCCTGAGTTACATCCTGTATTATACCCCAGAGCTGCACTCACTATTCTGCTGGTGCAGTCACTGTGTACATACATTACATTACTGATCCTGAGTTACATCCTGTATTATACCCCAGAGCTGCACTCACTATTCTGCTGGTGCAGTCACTGTGTACATACATTACATTACTGATCCTGAGTTACATCCTGTATTATACCCCAGAGCTGCACTCACTATTCTGCTGGTGCAGTCACTGCATGCATACATTACATTACTGATCCTGAGTTACATCCTGTATTATACTCCAGAGCTGCACTCACTATTCTGCTGGTGCAGTCACTGTGTACATACATTACATTACTGATCCTGAGTTACATCCTGTATTATACCCCAGAGCTGCACTCACTATTCTGCTGGTGCAGTCACTGTGTACATACATTACATTACTGATCCTGAGTTACATCCTGTATTATACCCCAGAGCTGCACTCACTATTCTGCTGGTGCAGTCACTGCGTGCATACATTACATTACTGATCCTGAGTTACATCCTGTATTATACCCCAGAGCTGCACTCACTATTCTGCTGGTGCAGTCACTGCGTGCATACATTACATTACTGATCCTGAGTTACATCCTGTATTATACCCCAGAGCTGCACTCACTATTCTGCTGGTGCAGTCACTGCGTGCATACATTACATTACTGATCCTGAGTTACATCCTGTATTATACTCCAGAGCTGCACTCACTATTCTGCTGGTGCAGTCACTGCGTACATACATTACATTACTGATCCTGAGTTACATCCTGTATTATACTACAGAGCTGCACTCACTATTCTGCTGGTGCAGTCACTGTGTACATACATTACATTACTGATCCTGAGTTACCTCCTGTATTATACTCCAGACCTGCACTCACTATTCTGCTGGTGCAGTCACTGTGTACATACATTACATTACTGATCCTGAGTTACATCCTGTATTATACTCCAGAGCTGCACTCACTATTCTGCTGGTGCAGTCACTGTGTACATACATTACATTACTGATCCTGAGTTACATCCTGTATTATACTCCAGAGCTGCACTCACTATTCTGCTGGTGCAGTCACTGTGTACGTGCATTACATTACTGATCCTGAGTTACATCCTGTATTTTACTCCAGAGCTGCACTCAATATTCTGCTGGTGCAGTCACTGTGTACATACATCACATTTCTGATCCTGTGTTACATCCTGTATTATACTCCAGAGCTGCACTCACTACTCTGCTGGTGCAGTCACTGTGTACATACATTACATTACTGATCCTGAGTTACATCCTGTATTATACCCCAAAGCTGCACTCACTATTCTGCTGGTGCAGTCACTGTGTACATACATTACATTACTGATCCTGAGTTACATCCTGTATTACACTCCAGAGCTGCACTCACTATTCTGCTGGTGCAGTCACTGTGTACATACATTACATTACTGATCCTGAGATACCTACTGTATTATACCCCAAAGCTGCACTCACTATTCTGCTGGTGCAGTCACTGTGTACATACATTACATTACTGATCCTGAGTTACATCCTGTATTATACTCCAGAGCTGCACTCACTATTCTGCTGGTGCAGTCACTGTGTACATACATTACATTACTAATCCTGAGTTACATCCTGTATTTTACTCCAGAGCTGCACTCAATATTCTGCTGGTGCAGTCACTGTGTACATACATCACATTTCTGATCCTGTGTTACATCCTGTATTATACTCCAGAGCTGCACTCACTATTCTGCTGGTGCAGTCACTGTGTACATACATTACATTTCTGATCCTGTGTTACATCCTGTATCTCTTTTTTATTATAAAAGTACAAAACAAAACTTACAGGCAAAGCTTACAGACAAACTCAATAACAAAACAAATTATTCACAGTCCCCAAAAGTCCAATGTCCAGCATATTTATACGAACAAAATGTTCCTCCATTTCATTAATACCCCCAGCAAGGGAAGAGACCTCAACCTATATCCTTTTTCCTCTCCCCTTGTACCTTTTTCCCTCATACACACATACCCATGCATTCATCCCTAGAAAAATAAACAAAAGTCGGCCAACTGCCCTAAAGAAAGCAAATAGGCCACCTGGCCAAAACCTAATCATATATTATTATTTTTTTTTATTTTTTTTTTTTTATTTTTTTTTTTACCTCCTAAACTAAACCACCACCATTCCCCCAAAGGTCCCACGAAAGTTTGTGGCCTATCACACCAGGTCCCACGAGAGTTTGTGGCCTATCACACAAGGTCCCACGAGAGTTTGTGGCCTTCACTATACAACAAGGTCCACAGAAGTTTATGGCCCTTTTTTCCTCTTCTTGGCATCCCGCCGGACGTCCATTCTCCAAAACCCATCCCCCCACCCCCCAAGAAACCCCCCACCCCACCTAAACTAAATCCCCCCTACACGCATCATAGTACACATGTAACATATATACAACCTTATAATAACATATAATCAATAATAACATAATAATAACCAGTACACACCTTAACCATGACCAAAGAACAGGCCCAAGTTCAATGCTTGCAAGCCCTATACCCGGGTTACCAATTACAAAACAAAAATCTATAAGTGAGGGTTACAGCCCACCACCAGGAACTGGAGACCATAGAGGCTCTCACCCTAATCTACCACACATCACCCTGACCCTCCCTAACAACACAAAAGAAAAAAAATCCAATCCCTATAGCCCTACTAATCTCTCCCTACCTGCCCCTACCTGTCCCTCACTGACCCTCACTACCAACCTAATACTAACTACCTGTCCCTAAAGACTGTCCCTATCTGTCCCTCCCTGTCCCTACACATCTATCTGACCCTACAAAATAAAGATAAAAAGATAAAAAAGACTAACTCAACCCTATCACAGGCACACAGAACCTAACTCTCCCTAGGGCACATTAAAGGAGAAACCCCTCCAAAGAAGAGAGGCCCTCCCTGCACCCAGCCTCTCAAACTCCAGCAAGCGCACTTTTGCCAGGTCACCCAGGATGTTCCTAATCACCTCTTCCCTGGGGAGGACTTTCCGCTGAGTAGACACTAGACACCGTGCATTCCACGTGTGGAACCTAGTTACTAAACTAACTAAGAAAACAGTGCCCCGATCTCGGCCACCAAGGGACCTGAATGCCCCATAGGCCCACTCTGCATAGGAAAGGCCTGCCAGCCTAGGCCAGCCAATGGAAGCACCCACCCTGCTGTAGACCTCTGTATTAAAGGGACACCGAAGCAGGAAATGCTCCATGCTTTCAAGCATACCGCCACACTCTTCGCGGGGACAATCCCGGTCATCAGAGCATCTGCACTTCAGGTTGTCCCTCACATACAGCTTCCCATGGAAGCAGCGCCAAGCCAAGTCCCAAAACTTCAAGGGGATCCGCTTAGAGTTCAATAACCCGAGCCCTACCTCCAGATCCCAGCTTGGGCAATCCCTGAGCGCCAGGGGCTTCTGAAAGTGGGTCAACAGGACCCTATTGTCAAGTAACCTTCTCGACATGGTCCTGATCTCCCACACTCCCAGACCCCACCGACGGATCACCTTCAGAACCGGGGCAGCATAAGCCGGAAGATGCCCATGAGGTGTTCGAAGGTCCTTTACCTGCCCTCCTGTCTCCCATTCCTGGAAGAAAGGCCGAAACCACCCCCTACAGGAGAATACCCACAGAGGAGCCCTCTCTGACCAGAGGTTGGCGATGTTTGCCTTAAGAAAGGTGTTTACTAGAAACACCACTGGGTTGACCATACCCAACCCTCCTAGTCTCCTCGTGCGGTACGTGACCTCCCTCTTGATTAGGTTCAGCCTATTTCCCCATAACAATTGGAAAAACAGGCTGTAGACCCGTGTCCAAAGAGGCTCTGGCAAGATGCAGACGCTGCCCAAATATATTAGCAAAGGAAGCAAATAGCCCTTGGCAAGACTAACCCTTTCCCTTAGGGTCAAAGACCAACCCTTCCACTGATCCACCTTCTGGGCGGCAATCTTAAGTCTGCCCTCCCAGTTTTGCTGGGGATAGTCCCCCGGGCCGAAACTGATGCCTAATATTTTTGCTGTGGCCTGAGGCCCTGGAAGGGTGTCCGGGAGATCAAAACTTGGATCTCCCCCTCCCAGCCAGAGACTCTCACACTTGTCCCGGTTGATCATGGAACCGGATGCCACCGAGTAGCGTTCAACCTCAGACATCACCCAATCTGCCTCCTCTCTCGAGGATACAAAAAGGGAAACATCATCAGCGTACGCCACTACCCTCAAGGCGGCCTCTGGCTCCGCCTGGTCCATCCTGACTCCCACCAACGGTCCACGCTCCACCCTCCTTAAAAGGGGGTCGATCGCAAACACGTATAACAGCGGGCTCAGAGGACAGCCCTGGCAGACACCAGACCTCACCTCAAAAGGGTGTCCGACCCAACCGTTCACGAGCGGAAAAGTCTCTGCCCCATTGTATAAAACTCTCAACCAATCAACAAACCTCCCAGGCAGACCATACCTCAGAAGGACGGACCAGAGGTACTCATGGTTAACCCGGTCAAAGGCTTTCGCCTGGTCTAAGGACAGCAAGTACCCCTTCCAGTGACCTGCCCTGCCCTGCTCCACTGCCTCCCGGACACCGAGCACAGCACTAAATGTACTGCGGCCTGGAACAGAGCAGTGCTGGGCCCCCGAAAGGAGCCGGGGCGCAAACTGCACCAGCCGATTAAAAAGCACCTTTGCCAGAACCTTTCGGTCCGTATTGAGAAGCGCTATGGGACGCCAATTCTCAATACGGGACGAGTCTTTACCCTTTGACAGGATAATCAGGGCTGACTTCCTCATTGAACTGGGTAGAATGCCCGAGGAGAGGCACTCATTAAAAACCTCAGTCAAGAGGGGGACCAAAGAGTCCCTAAAAGTCTTGTAGAACTCGGATGTTAAGCCATCCGGACCGGGCGACTTTTTGGGCCGGAGCCCATCAATCGCCCGTCTCACTTCCTCTTCCCTGATTGCTTCTGCCAAAACATGAAGAGAGGGGTCATCCCCTGGCTCAGGGATGGTTTCAGTCAGGAAAGCCGACATCTCATCCCGATCAGGATCCCTCCTCCCCAAGAGGTGCAAGTAGAAGGATCTGACCACCTCCAGGATCCCTGATTTGGATCTGTTCAGGGACCCCGTACTGTCAATCAGTCCTCTCACCATCTTACAATTCACTGACAACCTGCAGTTTCTGTAAGGGTCGGGCGAGCGGTACCTCCCGAAATCCCTCTCAAAAACCAAGGATGTGTGCCTATCATACTGGCACCCCTTGAGCAAGGTCTTCACCCTGGAGATTTCCTCTCGGTCCCCTCCAGTCGAGACGAGCTGCTCGAGTTTCCTCCCCAGCTCCCGATACAGGCGGTACCTGTTCAGGCCTCTGAGGCTCGAGAGCTGACGGAAGAACCCTGCGATCCTTCTTTTGAAGATCTCCCACCACTCAGACTTACTGCTACAAAGACCCAAGAGAGGTACCTGGCTCTGAAGAAATTCCTCAAAGGACTGTCTTACTTCCGCCTCTTCCAGAAGGGACGAATTCTGCTTCCATAGGCCTCTCCCCATCCGGGGGGTCTCTGTAACATTCAAAGTAAAGAAAATGAAACAGTGATCGGAGAACTCCACCTCAACAGCGGACACTGCAGAAGAGACGGCTTCCTCCTTTAAAAAAAACCTATCTATCCTAGACCTACTGCTTCCCCTAAAAAAGGTGAAACCCTCGTGACCTGGGGTGTGCCGGATGTGGACATCCACCAGGCGAGCTTCGCTTACTATGCTATTCAAGGCTACGCTATCATAAGCCAGCCGGTCTCCGGGGCCTCCCCTATCACGGAGTCTGGTTACAGTATTAAAATCCCCACCGAAGACCACCTGCCGGCTCGTAAAAAGATAGGGCTTGATCCTCAGGAAGAGACATTTACGGTCCCACTTGGATTGTGGGCCATAGATATTGATGAGCCGAAGCTCCTGTCCCCTCATGAAGACGTCAAGGACCAAACATCTCCCCATTTCTACCTCGATCACCCGTCTGCATTCCACCTCCACGGTCTTAAAAAGGACCGCTACCCCGCTATACGGCTCGGCCGCAAGAGACCAGTATGAGGGCCCACTCCTCCATTTCCTCTTTGCTTTGTAGATGGACCCCAGGTCCGTTAGTCTGGTCTCCTGCAAAAATAAAATATCAGCCTCAACCCGGGTGAAAAAATCAAAGGCCGTAAATCTAGCCGTATCTGACTTTATGCTGGCGACATTAATCGACGCCAGAGTCAACGGGGTAGGTTCCGCCATCATGGGTGATTGAGTTAGATGGCCTGTTTTTTAACCGTACCCCCTGTTTTCCTCTCCCCTTCTGAGGAGCCCGACTCACCCCTCCTCTTTAAAGATACCGAGGTGTCCATATCCTCCTTTATAGCACTGGATTTCCCAGAAATAGATTCCTTGCCCCTGGACCCCGAGGTAGTCCCCCCTCCAGAGGAGTGTGAATCCCCCGGAGGACAGACCTCACCACTCCCCGAAGGCACCCCAGATGTTGCGACCGGCCCCTCACCCCCGACCTCCGACACAGCAGAGTCATCGAGGGCTTGGAACCGATTGGAGAGGGGGATCAGAGGGGAGTCAGCGAGCCCTTCCGTAGGCACCCCAGTGGCCAGGGGGGAAGGCTTAGATTTTTTAGCCTTGTTCTTCCTCTTCTTCCGACTCTTACTGGTACGATTGTCACCCGTTTTTTTAGGCTGCTCCACCACCTCTTCATCCAGACTTTCATACTGGGAAGAGTTATCAGAAGCAGCCAACTCCTCCCTCTCCATCCTCCGGATCTCCTCGCTCACCGCCTTCTCCCCCAGGGCCTCAGAGTCTTCGGCTGCCGTCTCCAGGGTGGGGGCAGTCATCACCCCAGTTGCCTGAGGCTTATCCTGCCCCCTGCCCTTACGGCTCCTCACCTGTTGCCACTGGTGGGCAGATGTACCAGCCTCGCCTTTCCTCACCGACCCCTCAGCTCCCCTCATGCCTCCACCCTCAGCCACAGCAGAAGTTGCACCACCGGGGACCCCCCCTTGGCTCCCCCCTGCCGGGCCAGAGATGGTGCTGGAAAAGGAACGGGGGCAGCGGCTATACGGGTGACCAAGGTCACCACACAGGTGACACCTAATGTCACCACAGGCCGCGGCAAGATGGCCTACCCCGCCACACAAGGCACATTTCTGTACCTTGCAGCCTGCGCTGAAGTGGCGGGGATCACCGCACCTGTGGCAGACCTTCGGTTGCCCCTGGTAGAAGATCTGGATTCTGTCCCTCCCCAGAAATGCTGAGGAAGGGATGTGGGTGACCGTACCTCCTGAAACCTTCAACTTTACCATGAAGGTCCAGCCCCCTGACCAAATGCCAAACTCGTCCCTATTTTTTTTAGGGACCTCGGTGACTTCCCCATAACGGGAAAGCCACGTCATTATGTCGACCCCAGAGAGTGACTCGTTACTTGTCAGAACGGTCACCCTCTTTACACTATTTTGGCGAGACACCGCCTGCACGGCAAAGTCTCGCCAGCCAGGCTCCCCCTTTGCCAGTTCGAAATTCGACCAGAAAAGCTCCAAGCCCTCTGGCCGAACAAAACTGACATCGAAGAAGGAGGTGCCAAACGGATGAATCAGGGCAAAGATGTCCGTCGCCCTGAAGTCCATCTTCAGAAGGAGCTCCACAACCCTCGCCCTTGGCGGGCACGCTTCACTGCCCCTCCACCGAAGACGGACCACATTCCGCCTGGCCACCCCCTGCCCGGCTGTCGGGAGGGACCAAACCGTTTCCCCTTCCCTTTTATCTTGGAAGGCAGCCTGGCCGTGTCTATCCAGCCAAAAGGCCAAGTCCACCACTCTTCCCTCTACTTCGATCGTCCGTTCTCCCTTTTTGAGGGCCTCCAGGAAGCGGCGCCGCAAAACGCTATCCCTGAGGTCCAGAGGTGAGGAAACCCCCTGACTAGACCCCGGGGCTCCAGCCACCACCCCCGAATAACTCCGAGAACCTGTGGCTGGGGGGGCAGATGGACCGGCCCCCTCCCCCCTTCTCCCACTACCATCAGACACCGTACTCACACTTGCCACCTTAGACGCACTGCCACTCGCATCCTCAACCATAGACACTTCCATACCCGCACCCTCCTCATCCACTCCATCAGTCACCCCACTCTCACTCACATGCACACTGGGGTCAGTTTTATTTTGCCTCACCTTTTGGGTATTTCCAGGTTCACTGCTACCGCCACCTACTGGTGGCATCTTCCCTGCTGGGGGGTTTGACACACACAGCGCTGCTGTCTCTTTAAGAGTCCTGCTGCCATAGGACTTATGCAGCACAGCCTGACTTTCCACCATAGCAGGCACAGAGTCTCCTCCCTCACTGGCAGGTAGGAAGCCAGGAGCAGACCCACCTCCAGCTCCATCCTGCCTTGTCACCGGAGCCCCCACCACAGGTAAGCCCCCAGACTCAGGGGACCCCACCAGGCAGGCGCCCTTGCTGCTGTCTGCTGCAGTCCCTGCTCCATTGCTGGCTAAGACCATTTTTTTTTCTTTTCTTTGGGAAGCCACGCCCCCAGCCTTCAGCCGCACAGCAGAGCTTTCCAAAGCTGCTCCTACATGGGCAGCGGGTGCCGAGGAGGCCACGCCCCCTGAGACCGGCCACAGCGGGACCTCCAGAGCCGACCCAGAGCTGGATCCACCCCCCGGAATCCCCCCAGCGGTACCAGTCCCCTGAGGCACAGCACCCCCCACCACCACACCCTGGGCCACAAACAGCCTGGCCACAGCAACTCCAGCGGCTGGCCCCAGGCTAGGCCACTCCCCCTCATCATCCACCAGCGGCGGTGCCCCCAATGCAGGAGACCCCGACTTCACCGCAGACCCCGCCAGGGGAGGCCCCACCATTTTCTTTTTATGAGCCTGTAATGCCGAAGCCGCAGGCCCCTCCCCCTTTACTTTACTAGGTGCCTGGGACCCCAGAAGCGATCCAGATTTAGCGGATCCGTAAGTGGGGGACCCGGACACCCCAGCGCTCACCGCCGGAGATGCGGTCCCGGCTGCCACTCTCTTGCCCACCGCTGGGCCACCTTCCACACCATGCTCCATATCAGACACATCACTACCCCCTCCGTTACCACAAACAGAGGCAGCGCCCTGCGTGTCATGGCCTGTAATCTCCCCGCTCCCCCGCTGCGGACCCACAACAGAGTCCGAGCCGGGGTGGGTAGCGGGTGCCGCACAGCGGGATCGGGGGGCCCCAGAGAGGGGGACATACACATATTTCTCTACAGTAGATGTTTTCTTCTTACTTTTCTTTGCCTTTCTCTTCATCCCCCTCCTGGTTGCCTCGTCCTCACAGATCTCATCCCCGAACCTCAGCTGGTTAAAACGGACCGGGGACTCGATCTGCCGGATCTGCTGCATGACGAGGCAGCCCCCCTCGCTGCTACTACCACCATCCTCATCCTCCCCCTCGCTCCCGCTGTCCCCTGAAGGGCCAGAATCTGACGGGAGAGCCACCTGCTCGGGGGCTATCCCGCTATGCGACGCCTGGAGATCTCTTACCAGGCCACCAGGCGGTGGGTAGGGCGCGACCTCCTCCTCGCATTCCTCATCATCCTCCTCCACCACCTGGCTGGAGCTCCGTGACCCCTCCGGAGCCCCACCGGTCATGGCTCTGAACCGGTCGTCGTTCTCCAGCTTTTCACGGAAGGGCCCGCTGCCATCCAGGATCTCACACCTCCGGCTTTCCAGGTCTTGTATGGATTGTTTTATCTTCTTGACCGCGGCGGATAGCTCGGCCTTCCTATTGCCGGAGGCCCTGTCAGACCTGTCCTTAGCTACCCTCAACTCCCCCCAGAGGGATTTTAGCTTCCTTGAGGCGTCCTCATACTCGCAGAGGTGCGCATGGATGCGTGAACCATAGCCCACGGCGGATTCTCTAGCCGCCTTAGTACCCCAACCAAGGGGCACCGCTGCAGCACCCCTGCTCGTACTCGGCCTACCTCCGGGGGAAGGAGCCGCCGCGGCCTCAGGGGTCCTACGGGTCTTCATGCTGGATCCCTTGCCTGATCCTTGGCCAGATCTTGTGGCCCTAGCCGGAGTTGGAGTCCTCCCACCCCCCGCCGGCTTGGACCGGGAGGCGGGAGCCGGGGGCCCAGCCCCGGAGGCCAGTCCCAAAATGAGCCTTCTTTCCTGGGAAGGGGGCAGACAAAAAAGTCCTGGATGAAAAAGTTTACCTCCCTTCCCAGGAGCTCTCTCTATGCAGCACACAGAGCACACGGCAAGCAGGCTCCACCTCTTCCTGCTGTGCAGTCACTGTGTACATACATTACTGATCCTGAGTTACATCCTGTATTATACCCCAGAGCTGCACTCACTATTCTGCTGGTGCAGTCACTGTGTACATACATTACATTACTGATCCTGAGTTACATCCTGTAGATCTTTTATTATAAAAATGAAAAACATAACAACAATAATAGCAGAAAACATAACAAAAATATTAGCCAGAAAATAATCAGTATACTGAACACTGGTCCAGCCGCTCATTCTCTCCTCTCACACATATTATACAGTATATACAGAATAACTACTTTGACCTTCAGGTCCGGTCACCAAACAAAATAATAATAACAAATAAAATAAACAATGGAAAACAAAGACTATATACATGAACTTTTTTTTTTTTTTTAGTTTTAAATAAAATAACTGCAAATTAAACAAATATATACAATACTACAAGCTATCCTCCATTCCCAACCCCCCGCACTGACCTGAGAGCTGGTCCTGCGTCTCATGCCTCAGTCCATGTCCAACGTCCATATGCCAGATCAGGCAGTGCCAGTTTTTCCCCCAAACAACCCAATGTCCCATAGTCCCACAAGATAATCCCACCTCCCCCCTTTTCCCACCACCCAACCTAATACCTACACCCAATTCTATATCCCTATATACAACATATACACTATATACAGCAGCACACACCACAATAATTACAAAACACGAAGCCCAAGTTCGGCGCCTGCAGCCCTACATCACTGTATAATGATCAAACAAAACAAAAATCTACAGTGTCAGCAGCAGCCCACCACCAGGAAAGGAGATGACCAGACTAGGGCACACTAAAAGAAAAGCCCCTCCAGAGGAGCGCGGCCCTCCGTGCGCCCAGTCTCCCATACTCCAGAGAGCGCACCTTCACCAGGTCACCGAGTATGGTCCTAAACACATCGTCCACTGGGAGGATTTTTCGTTGCGTCGATACTAAGCACCGTGCGTTCCACGTGTGATACCTAACCACTGCGCTAACTAGAAATAAGGTGCAGCGGTCCCGACCACTCAGGTCTCCGAAAGCTCCATAGGCCCATTCTGCATAGGAGAGACCGGCCAGCCGAGACCAGCCAATGAAGGCGCCCACCCTGTTGTACACCTCTCTGTTGAAGGGACAATGAAGCAGGAAGTGGTCCATGCTTTCCAGCAAGGTACCACAATGCTCCCGAGGACAATTCCTGTCCTCAGAGCTCCTACACTTCAGATTGTCCCTCACACACAGTTTCCCATGGAAGCAGCGCCAAGCCAAGTCCCAAAACTTCGAGGGGATCCTTATAGAATTCAAAAGATGCAAACCCACCCCAAGATCCCGAATTGGGCAGTCCCTGAGCGCCAGAGGCCTCTGGAAATGGGTCAACAGAACCCTACTGTCAAGTAGTTTCCTTGGCAGAGTCCTGATCTCCCACATTCCCAGACCCCACCGAAGAATTACCTTCAGAACCAAGGTAGCGTAAGCCGGAAGATGTCCATGCGGTGTGCGAAGATCCTTCACTTGCCCTCCTGTCTCCCATTCCTGGAAGAAAGGCTGAAACCATCCCCTACAGGAGAATACCCATGGAGGAGCCCTCTCTTTCCAGAGGTTTGCGATATTGATCTTAATGAAGGTATCCACAAGGAATACCACAGGGTTGACCATACCCAACCCTCCTAGTCTCCTCGTACGGTAAGTAACCTCCCTCTTGACCAGGTTCAGTCTATTCCCCCATAACAGTTGGAAGAACAAACTGTAGACCCGAGTCCAGAGAGATTCCGGCAAGATGCACACACTGCCCAGATAAATCAGTAAAGGGAGCAGGTAAGTTTTGCTCAGGTTTACCCTTTCCCTTAGGGTCAAAGACCAACCCTTCCATTGGTTCACCTTCTGAGTGGCGATCTCTAGCCTGCTGTCCCAATTTTGTTTGGGGTAATCCCCCTGGCCAAATTCGATGCCAAGGACTTTTGCAGAGACTTTGGGTCCTGGAAGGGTGTCCGGGAGCTCAAAACCAGGATCTCCTCCTCCCAGCCAGAGACTCTCACACTTATCCCGGTTGATCTTGGACCCGGATGCCTCCGAGTAGCGATCTACCTCTGACATCAGCCACCCTGCCTCCTCGTGAGAGGAAGCAAACACAGTGACATCATCGGCATACGCCACCACCCTCAGAGTGGCTTCCGGTGCTGCCTGATCCATCCCGATCCCGGCCAACGGTCCACGCTCCACCCTCCTAAGAAGAGGGTCAATCGCAAACACGTACAGCAGCGGGCTCAAGGGACAACCCTGGCGAACACCGGACCCAACCTCAAAAGAGCTACCAATCCAACCATTCACAAGCGGGAAACTCTCTGCCCCACTGTACAAGGTCTTAAGCCAATCAACAAACCCCCCCGGCAGGCCATATCTCAGAAGGACGGACCAGAGGTACTCGTGATTAACCCGATCAAACGCTTTTGCCTGGTCCAGTGACAGCATGTACCCCTTCCAGTGACCAGCCCTACCCTGCTCCACTGCCTCTCGGACACAGAGCATAGCACTAAATGTGCTGCGGCCTGGAACAGAGCAATGCTGGGCCCCCGAAAGGAGTCGGGGTGCAAATTTCACCAGCCGATTAAACAGCACCTTTGCCAGAACCTTCCTGTCTGCATTGAGAAGCGCTATGGGACGCCAATTCTCAATGCAAGACGGGTCCTTACCCTTTGACAAGATGATCAGAGCAGACCTCCTCATTGACTTCGGCAGAGTGCCCGAGGAAAGACACTCATTGAATACCTCAGTCAAGAGGGGAACCAAAACGTCCTTAAAGGTCTTATAGAATTCAGATGTTAAGCCATCTGGACCAGGCAATTTTTTGGGAGCAAGCCCTTCAATCGCCAACTGAACTTCCTCTTCCCTGATCATTTCTGTCAAAACGTCAAGAGAGGGGTCTACCCCTGGTTCGGGGACAGCTTCTGCCAGGAAAGCCGACATCTCATCCCAATCAAGATCCCTCTTCCCCAAGAGGTGCGAGTAGAAGGATCTGACAACCTCCAGGATCCCTGATCTGGATCGCCTCAGGGACCCCGTAGTGTCGACCAGTCCTGTAACCACTTTACTATTCACTGACATCTTGCAGTTTCTGTAAGGGTCGGGCGAGCGGTACTTCCCGTAATCCCTCTCAAAAACCAAAGATGCGTGTCTATCGTACTGACACCTCATAAGCAAAGATTTCACTCTGGAGATCTCCTCGCGGCTACCTCCAGTTGAGACAAGATGCTCGAGTTTCCTCCTCAGACCCTGATACAGGCGGTACCTGCTCAGACTCCTGAGGCTCGAGAGCTGGCGGAAGAATCTCGCCACCCTTTCCTTGAACATCTCCCACCACTCTGACCTACTACTACAAAGATCCAGTAAGGGTACCTGGCTCTGAAGAAAATCCTCAAAGGACTGTCTTATCTCCGCTTCTTCCAAGAGAGACGAATTGAGCCTCCAAAAGCCTCTTCCCATCCGGAGGGTCTCTGTAACATTCAGAGAAAACAAAATTAAACAGTGGTCGGAGAACTCCACCTCAACAACAGACACTGCTGAAGAGACAGCTTCCTCCTTTAAATAAAACCTATCTATTCTGGACCTACAGTTACCTCTATGATAGGTGAACCCCTCGTGGCCTGGGGTGTGCCGAATGTGGACATCCACCAGGCGAGCCTCACTAGCTATACTATTAAGGGCGACGCTATCATAAGTCAGCTTGTCTCTGGAACCTCCTCTATCTCGGGGCCTCGTGACAGCATTGAAGTCCCCTCCAAAGACAACCTGCCGACTTGTAAAAAGGTAGGGCTTGATCCTCATAAAGAGACACTTCCGGTCCCACTTAGATTGGGGACCATAGATGTTAATGAGCTGGAGCTCTTGTCCCTTCATGAGGACATCTAAGATCAGGCACCTCCCCATTTCTAACTCAATAACCCGTCGGCATTCCACCGGTGCGGTAAAAAGGACCGCCACTCCGCTATACGGCTCGGCCGCAAGAGACCAATAGGAGGGCCCGAGTCTCCACTCCCTCTTAGCTTTAAACACATCTGCCATGTTTGGCAGCCTGGTCTCTTGCAAAAAGAAAATGTCAGCTTCAACCCGGCTGAGAAAATCAAAGGCCGCAAATCTAGCTGTATTTGACTTTATGCTGGCGACATTAATGGACGCCAGCGTCAACGGAGTGGGTTCCGCCATCATTGGTGATTGAGTTAGATGGCTTTCTTTTTCCCACTCCCCTTATCCTCTGCCTCAGAGGAGGAATCCTTCCCCCTCTTTAATGACATGGAGGTATCCATTTCCACGCGTTTTTTATTTTTTTCGTCCTCGTCTTCGGACTCTGGGCCAGTCCCTCCCTCCAAGGATCTTACGTTCCCAGAAGGAGGAGACTCGGCGCCCCCTGTGAGCCCCGCCGAAGCCAGAACCTCACCCTCAGCTTCCTCCTCAGAGGAAGAGATGTTTTCAAGGGCTTGGAACCGGTTAGAAAGACCAACCAGAGGGGAGTCGGTTTTTCCTTCCTTAGGTACCTTGGTCAGAGTGAGAGAAGATTTTTTATCTCCCTTCTTTCTCTTCTTTTTGGTGCCGAGCTTACGCTTGTCCTCTAGCCACTGCCTATTATCCTCATCCATACTTTCATAATGGGAGGACTCTGAGGCAGTGGCACTCTCCTCCCTGTGGATCCTCCTGACCTCCTCATCCAACTCATCATCCCTTGGGGCCTCAGCAGCAAGACTGGCATCCAGGACAGGGGCCGCCCCAGTAGCCCGAGGCTCGCCCAGCTCCCTATCCTGTCTGCGCTTGTCTAGACGCCTTAGCTGGGCAGGCGTCTTTTTATTGCTTTTCTTCCTTGGCCCCTCAGCTCCCTCACCCTTGCTAGTCCCTTCCCCAGCAGAATCAGCCTCACGGCTTTCTCCCACTGGGGTCACGACTGCGTTAGCGAAGGAGCGAGGACAATGGCTGAATGGGTGACCTAACTCACCACACAGGTGGCACCTAATCTCCACACAAGATGCAGCAAGATGGCCGACATCCCCACACAATGCACACTTCTGCACAGTGCAGTTTGCGCTGAAGTGTGTGGGGTCGCCGCACTTGTGACAGAGCTTCGGTTGCCCCTGGTAGAAGACCAGGATACGATCCCTACCCAGGAAGGCAGATGATGGTATGTGGGCAACCGTACCACCTGAACGCTTAAGTTTTACCATAAACGTCCAGGCCCCTGACCAGATACCAAACTCGTCATGGTTTTTCTTTGGCATCTCCACTACCTCTCCATACCGGCCAAGCCACGTCATGATGTCATAACAAGAAAGCGACTTGTTACATGTCATCACGGTCACTTTCTTGACTTGATTTTGGCGAGACACCGCCTGAACGGCAAAGTCTCGCCAGCCGGGCTCATTTTTTGCCAACTCATAGTTCGACCAGAAAAGTTCAAGCCCCTCCGGCCGAACAAAGCTGACATCAAACTCAGGTGTGGAATAGGGATGTATCAAGGCGTAGATGTCAATCGCCTTGAAGCCCATCCTCAGCAGGAGCTCCACAACCTTCGACCTTGGAGGACACGCATCACTGCCCCTCCACCGAAGACGGACCACATTCCTACGCACACTACCCGGCCCAGCTGTTGGGAGGGACCACACTGTATCCCCCCCTCTTTGCTCTCGGAAGGCCCCGAGGCCATGCCTCTCTATCCAGAAGGATAGATCAACCTCTCGACCCTCTACCATTAGTGATCTCTCTCCCTTCTTTAGAGCCTCCAGGAGACGCCGTTGCAACATGCCGTCCCCAGAGCCCAGAGATGAGGAGGACGCCCTATTTCCCTCGGAGGTGACAGCGGCATAACTCCTGACAGGTGCTGCCACCACCGGGGGGGCAACCGGACCAGTGACCACATCCACACCAACAGTATCACCATTACCCACCTCCATAACCTCCTCTCCCTCCACCAAACCAGCAACCACACCACTAGACAAAGAGTTTTCCTCATCCATACCCACCACCACATTCACTCCTGCTGGACCAGTGACAACAGGGGGTGACATTTTGGCCTCCGCATCATCAGGCACAAGGGGCTGAGTCTCCTCCACAGAACTGGAGGTGACCTCACCCCTGGTTTTATGTGTGCCCTCCGCATCATCAGTTGATATTTTCCGCTGCTTCATGGTTGCTACCAGGCGCCGCTGATCTTTAGCTGCTGTGAGGCACCGCTGATCCTTAGCATCAGGATCTTGTTGACCAGCGGCGCCAACACAGAACAGGACTTTGGTGGGAGGACCGGAACGCCCTGCCCCGGTAACCCCCTCACACTGCCACCGCTTCTCAACTAAGTGATCAGCGGCAACAGCATTCAGGGGCCCCGAGGCTACTGGAGCTGCCCCTGACACCGGGCTGCTCCCCCCTCCCACTGGGGAGCGCACCACAGTATCGTGGCCTGATTTTTCGCCCGCCGCCGGGCCGCCGTCACTGTCCAGCCTCTCGGCTGATGCACCTGCTGCTACGTCCCTGCTACTACAAGCAGAAACGGAGCTCTGCGTCTCACTACATTGCTTTGTAGTCTCCCCGCGCCTTTGCACCGGATCCACAGCAGAACCCGGGCTGGGCTGGGCAACGGGGCTTATACAGCGAGCTGACCCTGCAGCCGACTCAGGGGGTACAGGGAGGGGGGCATAAACATAGCTTACCGCTTCCCGCAGCTTAGGTTTGATCTTCTTCACCTTTTTTTTCCGGCCCCCAGGTGCCTCCTCTGGCAAATCATCACCAAGATGGAAGTTCTGAAGGCACACTGGGGACTCCAGGAGCTTGATCTCTGCCATTAGTGCCCCTCCCTGGTCGATGTCACTGTCCTCCCCAGAGCCAGCAGAACTGCGACGAGATGTCATTGTCGCCTGTCCAGCAGGGAGCTCGCTGCACGTGGCCTGTGAGTGACTAAGCAGGCTGCCAGGTGGGGTTTTCTGCTGGTCATCCTCCTCCTTCTTATCATCATCATCATCATCATCATCATCATCATCATCATCATCCACCTGGCTCCCAGGCTGCAGCCCTATCTGCCTTTGCTCTCTGTTATCAGCCATTTCTCTAAATCGGTCTTCATTTTGCAATTTTTCTTTAAATGGTCCACTTTTTTCTTGGATAAAGGCTTTTCTTACCTCCAGGTCATTAATTTCAAGCTTCAGCCTCTTTACCTCTGCCTGGAATTGCATCTTCCTGGGTCTGGAGGCGCCTGCAGCTTTTGCGCTTGTGCAGCGCAGCTCCTCCCGGAGCCTTCTCAATCTATTGCTTGCTTCTTCATACTCACGAAGGTGGCTCATGACCCGGGAGGCATAGGTGGACACAGACTCCTGGGGTCTCTGCAGCGCCCAACCCTCCTCAGTGAGGTCGGCCTCACCTCCGTGAGCACTCAGCTTTCCTCCGGAAGGGCCGTCATCCTGCACGCTAGCAAGCTTCTCCTCAATGGAAGCCTTGCGGCTTCTCTGGGTCTCTGCAGACCTGGGGGGAGTAGGAGCCACATTGCTGCGACTCCTGGTGGAGCGTCTCACCCCCGAATCTTCTGATGTGCAGGCTGGTTGCTGGTTCTTTCTGCCCCCTGCCAGCCTGGTCCGGGAAGCAGAAGCCTGGGACTTGGCCCCCTCATTCATCCCAGGAAACCCACTCACTCCCTGGGTAAGAGAGAGAGCAGGTCCCCGGGCGGAGAGGTGGTGGTTCCCAGGAGCTCAGGAGCACACTGCAGGTTCAGCAGCGACCGCACCCACAATCAACACACTGAGTAGCAGCTGAGCAGAGCTGCACCCACTATTCTGCTGGTGCAGTCACTGTGTACATACATTACATTACTGATCCTGAGTTACATCCTGTATTATACTCCAGAGCTGCACTCACTATTCTGCTGGTGCAGTCACTGCGTACATACATTACATTACTGATCCTGAGTTACATCCTGTATTATACCCCAGAGCTGCACTCACTATTCTGCTGGTGCAGTCACTGTGTACATACATTACTGGTGGAGACGGTAGGGTGCAGAGAAGGTCGTTTTGTCAGGAGATACAGTAGACACAGAACGCTGAGACTAGATGTTACATTGGGCCGGAAGGTCGTGTGCTGTCATTTGTGGTGTCCCTCTTATATAATGCTCATTGCCGCCCGTCCATTAGGATGCATTAGGCAGTGTTTGCCGGCTGAGTAGTCCCGTCCATCCCTCTCGTGTCTAGGATTAGATGACTGTCTTCATAACTTGGCACCGGCTCCGGGTTCTCATCATGTTATGTTACAAGACAATCAATGATTGAATTCATTATATTGAATACTTCTGTAATATGTGCATTAACTAATCCAATGACATTACGTCCGCTCCGTGCCCCGGCCAGCATGCGGCTCACATTCTGCTGCTGCAGACCACGTACTCCTGGAAGAATGAAAGCACCGATGGCAGAAAAAGTCATATTTACCGGGGCTTTCCTTCATACCCAAGATCTGCTGTAAGTGTCCAGGTGTGGAGAACAGGGGCCTCCTGATCCCACTCTGGAAGCTCTTTGGTGGTCACGCAATGTTCCCTATTGGAGTAGATGGGAGTAACCGCAACTACCAAGAAGTAACCTACAGCACCACACCTGTCCTGGCTTTGCAGCTCAGCTACATTGAAATGCATAGGGTTGGCTTGCATTACCACACATGGCCTGAGGCTAGGTGTGGCACTATTTTCAAGTTCTCCTCCATCTTTAAATCCCTCAAGGTTAATTTTAAAAATGATTCTCCACCTTTTAGAGAGACCGTAATTTTTTTTCTTTTCAGTTTTGTTTTTCCTCCACAAAAAGCAATAATTTTATTTTTTTATGTATTTTTTGTTTTTATACAATACTCATATTGAGTTTGATTTTTTTTACAGGATCAATTGTAGTTTTTGATGACATCATCCATTTTACCATTACATTCATTGAAAAATTGAAACAAAAAATCAAAATGCAAAAAATTAAAAGTGAGAAAAAATAGTGAAGAAAAATTAACAAAAAACAAAAAAGAAAACAAACAGCAATTTTGTTGTTGTTTTATATTCTGAGAGCAATTATGTTTTCACTTTTTTTGCATTTATAGTTGCATCATTTCTTGTTTTTTTATTGGCACCATTTTGGAGTTTATTTAAATTTCTGTTTTTGATTTCCTCCCCATTTATTTTTGGAGGTAATGTAAAGTGCTCCAGAGCGGTAGTCGTGACCGAGCTGCTGTCAGTTTGCGCTTTACAGACAAGCAGTGTCGCAGTCCCAATGTGCTGTAGGGTGCATCACTCGCAGGCCGGCATCACACTAGGCGTATGAAAATACGGTCCGTTTTTTACAGCCGTAATATGCAGTAATTGTCCCAAAACACTGTTCCGTATTCAATGCGAGGATGCGATTTTTACGGACGAATTTATCCGTGTGTCTTCCGTATGGCATCCGTATGGCTTCCGTACGGCGTTTTTTTCTCGTAGGCTTGCAAAATGGACATATACTGGTCAGATATGGCCTCGGTCAGATGTGCCATCATTTGAAGTGACATCTTTTAAGTGTCATCAGAAATATAGCAGAAATAGTCCAGAAATCAGCCAGACGGTAAGACTAATCACTATCTTCTAAATTTACTTGCCTTTCTTTTCCTCCCCTGCTCTTTAACCATGCTCACATTTTCCCCAGCGTTTTTGCTCCACTAACCATCACTTTCCTTCACCCACCTGTTTCCCTTTCTCCGCTTATTCTCACTGCTGGTGACTAGTGTTGAGCGATACCGTCCGATACTTGAAAGTATCGGTATCGGAAAGTATCGGCCGATACCGGCAAAATATCGGATCCAATCCGATACCGATACCCGATACCAATACAAGTCAATGGGACTCATGTATCGGACGGTATTCCTGATGGTTCCCAGGGTCTGAAGGAGAGGAAACTCTCCTTCAGGCCCTGGGAACCATATAAATGTGTAAAAGAAAGAATTAAAATAAAAAATATCGCTATACTCACCTCTCCGACGCAGCCGGGACTTCAGCGAGGGAACCGGCAGCGTTGTTTGTTTAAAATTCGCGCTATTACTTGGTTACGTGAATTCCCGGCTTGTGATTGGTCAGGTCGGCCATGTTGCCGGGACGCGGACCAATCACAGCAAGCCGTGACGAAATTACGTCACGGCTTGCTGTGATTGGTCCGCGTCCCGGCAATATGGCCGCCCTGACCAATCACAAGCCGTGATGTCACGGGAGGCTGGACACGCGCTCACTTTAAAATTGGCGCGTGTCCAGCCTCCCGTGACGTCACGGCTTGTGATTGGTTGCGCCGCGGTCAACCAATCACAAGCCGGGAGGCTGGACGCGCTCATTTTAAAATGGGCGCGTGTCCAGCCTCCCGTGACGTCACGGCTTGTGATTGGTTGCGCCGCGGTCAACCAATCACAAGCCGGGAGGCTGGACGCGCTCATTTTAAAATGGGCGCGTGTCCAGCCTCCCGTGACGTCACGGCTTGTGATTGGTCAGGGCGGCCATATTGCCGGGACGCGGACCAATCACAGCAAGCCGTGACGTAATTTCGTCACGGCTTGCTGTGATTGGTCCGCGTCCCGGCAACGTGGCCGACCTGACCAATCACAAGCCGGGAATTCACGTAACCAAGTAATAGCGCGAATTTTAAACAAACAACGCTGCCGGTTCCCTCGCTGAAGTCCCGGCTGCGTCGGAGAGGTGAGTATAGCGATATTTTTTATTTTAATTCTCTCTTTTACACATTTTAACATTAATGTTGTTGCGATACCCGATACCCGATACCACAAGAGTATCGGAATCCCGGTATCGGAATTCCGATACAGCAAGTATCGGCCGATACCCGATACTTGCAGCATCGGAATGCTCAACACTACTGGTGACACATCCTCCAATCCTGCCCACTGCCTCATACATTACTACCCCTTACCCTATCCTTCTCACACTATGAGAAACTTTCGCAACCCCTCACACTTAAAACCTGTGCCACTGACCCCCACCCCCCTGCTTCCCCTCTCTGGGGCACTTTGGAATGCCCGCTCTGTCTGCCACAAGCTCCACATGGTCCATGATCTCTTCACTTCCCGCAACCTTTCCTTCCTGGCCCTCACTGAGACCTGGCTGACGCCCCCTGACACGGCCTCGCCTGCAGTACTGAGTTACGGTGGCCTCAAATTTACCCACACTCCTCGCTCTGGCAACAGACATGGTGGAGGAGTGGGTATCCTTCTTTCTAAAAACTGTTCCTTCAACCCTATCCAACCCTCACCCTCCCTTATCCTCCCTTCTTTCGAGGTTCACTCTGTCCATATTTACGCTCCCTCCAATCTCCAAATGGCCGTCATATACCGACCACCTGGCTCAGCCACTGCCTTCATCGACCAATTCTCCACCTGGCTCCTTCACTTTCTCTCTGCCAACATCCCCACCATCATCATGGGTGACTTTAATATCCCTACTGACACCCACCAGCCAGCAGCCTCCAAACTACTGGCCCTTACTTCATCCTTTGGACTCACCCATTGGTCCTCCACAGCCACCCACACAGACGGACATACACTAGACCTCATCTTCACCCGCCTCTGTTCCTTATCTAATCTCACAACCTCTCCCTTCCCCCTATCTGACCACCATCTACTCACCTTCTCATCCTTGTCCTCCTCAACTGCCCCCCATGTCCAGCCATCACCACATCCTCGCAGAAACTTTGCACATCTAGACATTCACAGACTCTCAGACTCTCTCCTACCCCTGTCCTCCATATCTTCACTGCACGACACGGACAGCGCCACCGCTTTCTATAACTCCACCCTCACATCAGCCATAGACTCAGTGGCCCCTTTCATGCATGGCATAGCGCGACAAACCAATAGGCAACCTTGGCATAACAATCTCACAAAAAAACTTCGACAAGCATTAGGGTTGCAGAGCGGCGTTGGAAGAAAACACGCCTGCCAGACGACTTCACTGCTTTAAAACAAGCTACATTTGACTTCAAATCAGCCCTCACCTCTAATAAACAGACCTATTTCACTAACCTTGTATCTTCACTATCCTACAACCCAAAACAACTGTTCAGCACATTTAACTCTCTCCTCCGCCCACCACTGCCACCTCCAACTCCCTTCATCTCTTCCGAGGACTTTGCCACCTACTTCAAAAACAAGATCGACCAAACAAGGCAAACCTTTACTTGTCCACCACCCCAACCACTCCATATACCAGACCTCTGCCCTTCCCTAATAACCTCCCTCTCCAACATCACCGAAGGAGAGCTTACTCGCCTCTTTTCCAAATCACACCTTACCACCTGTGCACTTGACCCCATCCCTTCCCACCTGCTCCCCAACCTCACTAACACGCTTATTCCAGCCCTAACCCATCTCTTCAACCTATCGCTCTCTTCTGGTCCTTTCCCCTCTGCCTTCAAACATGCCACCATCACACCCATCCTTAAAAAACTAACCTTGACCCAACTGCTATGCCCAGCTATCGCCCCATATCACTGCTCCCATCTGCTTCAAAACTCCTTGAACAGCATGTCCATGGTCAACTTTCCTCCCACCTCTCATCTAACTCTCTCCTTGACAACCTCCAATCTGGCTTCCGCCCCCACCACTCCACCGAAACTGCCCTGACAAAAATTACTAATGACTTAGTCACAGCCAAAGCTAACAGACAGTTCTCCATCCTCCTCCTTCTTGACCTGTCCTCTGCTTTCGACACAGTTGATCACTGCCTACTGCTACAGATTCTTTCTTCCCTTGGCATCAAAGACCTCGCCCTGTCCTAGATTGCCTCATACCTATCCAACCGCACATTTAGCGTTTCCCACTCCCACACTACCTCCTCATCCCGCCCTCTCTCTGTTGGAGTCCCTCAAGGCTCTGTCCTAGGGCCCCTACTTTTTTCCATCTATACCCTTGGCCTAGAACAACTCATAAAGTCCCATGGCTTCCAGTACCACCTGTATGCAGACGACACTCAGATCTACCTCTCTGGCCCAGATGTCACTTCCTTGCTGTCCAGAATCCCGAAGTGTCTGTCAGCCATATTCTCCTTCTTCACCTCTCGCTTCCTAAAACTCAATGTAGACAAAATTGAATTCATCATCTTTCCCCCACCTCACGTATCCCCCCACCCGATTTATCTATTATGGTAAACGGCATCACGCTCTCTCCTGCTCCTGAAATCCGCTGCCTCAGGGTAACTCTTGATGCTGCCCTGTCCTTCAAACCTCACGTCCAAACTCTTGCCACCTCCTGTCACCTCCAACTCAAAAATATTGCCAGAATCCGTTCCTTCCTCAGCCCACAATCTACCAAAACTCTTGTGCACGCTCTCATCATCTCCCGCCATGATTACTGCAACACCCTCCTCTGTGGTCTCCCCGCTAACTCTCTTGCACCACTCCAGTCTGTCCTCAACTCTGCTGCCAGGCTAATCCACCTCTCTCCTTGCTACTCCCCTGCTTCTCCCCTCTGCAAATCCCTCCACTGGCTCCCAATCCCCCAACGAATCCAGTTCAAACTACTAACACTGATCTACAAAGCCATCCACAACCTGTCCCCTCCCTATATCTCTGAACTAATCTCCCAATATCTTCCCTCACGTAATCTCCGTTCATCCCAAGACCTCCTACTCTCCTCCACACTTATTTGTTCCTCACACAACAGCCTCCAAGATTTCTCCCGAATATCCCCCATCCTCTGGAATTCCATGCCTCAACACGTCAGATTATCCACCACCCTCGGATCCTTCAGACGGAACCTGAAAACCCATCTCTTCAGGAAAGCCTACAGCCTACAATAACCGAGCCGCCTTCTCACCGCCGCCAGAGCCGCCGCCTCACCACCGCCAGAGCCGCCGCCTAACCCCTACCTTCTGTCTCTTCCCCACTATCCCATAGAATGTAAGTCCGCAAGGACAGGTTCCTCTCCCCTCTGTACCAGTGTGTCACTGTAAACCTGTTTACTGTAAACGATATCTATAACCCTGTATGTAACCCCTTTCTCATGTACAGCACCATGGAATTAAAGGTGCTATATAAATAAATATTAATAATAATAATCCATCAGCTCAAATATTCTAAAAAACATATATACAGTATATATATATATATATATATATATATATATATATATATATATATATATATATATATATATATATATATATATATATATATTCTTATAGCGCAAGATAGCAGAAAAGCTGGTAATTCAATTGCCGGCTTTTGCTCTCTCCTTCACAAACCCAACATGATATGAGACATGGTTTACATGCAGTAAGCCATCTCATATCCCTTCTTTTATTACATATTCCTATTTACTAATGTAACAAGTGTCTGTGTAAAATTTGGGGTCTCTAGCTATTAAATTAAAGGGTTAAATCATGGAAAAAATTGGCGTGGGCTCCCGCCCAATTTTCTCCGCCAGAGTAGGAAAGCCACTGACTGAGGGCAGGTATTAATAGCCTAGAGAGGGAACATGGTTATAGGACCCCCCTGGCTAAAAACATCTGCCCCCAGCCACCGCAGAAATGGCACATCTGGAAGATGCGAATATTCTGGCACTTAGCCTCTCTCTTCCCACTCCCGTGTAGCGGTTGGATATGGGGTAATGAAGGGTTAATGTCACCTTGCTATTGTAAGGTGACATTAAGCCAGATTAATAATGGAGAGGCGTCAATTATGACACCTATCCATTATTAATCCAATAGTGCTAAATGGTTAATAAAACACACACACATTATTAAAAAGTATTTTAATGAAATAAAGACACATGGTGTTTTAATATTTTATTATACTCTTAATCCACCTGAAGACCCTTGTCACCTGAAATAAAGTTAAACAAACAACAATATTCCATACCTTCCGTCGTTCAGTCTTGTCCAACGCTGTAAATCCATCTGAAGGGGTTAAATCATTTTACACCCAGGAGCTCTGCTAATGCAGCTGTGCTCCTGTCTGTAAAATTTTGTCAATGAATGGAATGCAGGGGAATGTAATGTAGTTACCTCGAGTCGCGGTGATGCACCCTCTGCTGGATTAAATCATATGAACTCGAGCTTGGGAAAATATTCTGAAAAGTTCCCAGGCTCGAGTTCATATGAGTTCATCCAGCAGGGGGCGCATCACCGCGACTCCAGGTAATTACAGTACATTCCCCTGCTGTAATAATTATAGTGGATAACTCAGGAGACTCTTTGCGTGGAACAAGACAACTACAGGACACAGTTTTATAAGTAGTAAAGTCTATATTATCACACGGTGATTCAAACAGGTGCAGAGAGAAACTCAAGTCCACAACACTTGGTGCAAATATCAAATGCAGCTCAGCAGTCTATAGGAAACTTCAGAGGAAAATGCAATCACGCAGAAAGTCTATGAAGCACAATTATTCTTGAGGATACTTGACACGAATAAGTCCTTGCTTAGTCCAAAACACAGATAGATATGCTTATAAGGCAGTTCAAATAATATCTTAGCTCAACCAGGGAGGTCTGGGTAATAGTCTCAGGTTCTTGCAGAGCAGAAACAGCTTACATGTCCAGCAAATGCAGATGGAAGTAAACACGAGCAGCAGATGAAGGAGGATTATTGGAACTGGTGTATGCAGCAGGAACTCAGAGCAGAGTAGTAGGATAACCCCACAGGTTCACAGGAGCAGGTATATAGCCAGGGAGTCACCAGAGCTCAGGAGCTGGATGCAAGGCAGAATACTCTAGCACAGACTGAAGGCTGGGGTGGAGTTTTATAGCAGGAAGACACAGTGCACATGAGACCAAAGACGCCATCTTGGAAAAGGGCAGTATTGCACAAAAAGGTAATAAAAAATGTTCAGAGTCCTGACACTACTCCCTCCTTAGAAGCGGCCTCAGGACGATCCTGGACCTGGTTTCTCAGGGAATCTCTGATGAAAATGAGAAATCTTCTGTTGGGCATTGATGTTTTCCACAAGTTCCCAAGAGTCTTCCTCAGGGCGACATCTCTGCCATCTTATCAGATATTGGAGACGATTCCTGCGAATCCTGGAATCAACAATTTCCTCCACCTCAAATTGTTCTTGCCCATCAATCACCACAGGCTGCGGATGTGGCACAACACATCCCTGGAAGGTATTAGGAGATACAGGCTTTAGTAAAGATACATGAAAAACTGGGTGTACCTTCATAGTCCTAGGCAGCTTCAGCCGGCAGGCCACAGAGCTCACAATACCGTTAATCTTGAAAGGGCCAATGAATTTCTGTCCAAGTTTTTGTGAAGGAACGTTTAACTTCAGATTCTTAGTTGATAACCACACGGAATCTCCTACCTTGAACATGGGTGCAGGTTTACAGAATCTATCAGCCGATCTCTTATAACGTTCTTGAGCTGTGGTCAGGGATTCCTTCAGAACCTCCAGATTTTGCCTCATCGCAGTCAGCCTTTCCTCCACTGCCGGAACTGGAGAATTAATTGGAGACCTAGGTAAGATACACGGATGATAACCCAGATTGGCAAAGAAAGGTGTAAATTTAATGGAGGCGCTCTGAGAATTGTTATATGAAAATTCGGCTAACAGCAGCAACTTCAACCAATCATCCTGGAGATGGCTGACATAGCATCTTAGATATTGTTCCAGCGTCTGGTTGGTACGCTCAGTCTGACCATTTGTCTGGGGATGGTAAGCGGAAGAGAGACAGACATTAATATTGAGTGCAGAGCAAAACCCCTTCCAGAATCTGCACTCCACGGTCAGAGATGATCTCAACCGGAACCCCATGCAATCGAAAGACATTCGGTATGACCAAGTTCACTGTATCTTTAGCTGAGGGAAGGCCGGTGCATGGAACAAAATGAGCAGCTTTAGTCAGGCGATCAACTACCACCATGATTGTATTCATGCCCCCCGATGTAGGCAGCTCCACAATAAAGTCCATTGATATAGACCCCCAAGGGCGGGACGGAACAGGTAATGGTTGCAGAAGACCCGTAGGTGCCAGATGAGGAGTCTTGTAACGAGCACATACCTCGCAAGAGAGAACATAGTCCTTGGTATCCTTCAGGCAAGTTGGCCACCAGAAGAATCGGCTCAGGAACTCTTGTGCCTTCTGTACCACCCTGTGACCAGCCAACTTGGAGTCATGTACCAACTTGAGGATCTGCAGACTGACAACCTCAGGGACGTAGATACGTCGATCTCTGAACCACATGCCACCCTTAAAGACAAGATTAATATCCACAGGTGGGTTGGCCAGAAATACATTACCGTCATAGGCCTCCTTGCACTGCTTCCACAAGTCCTGATCGTGGATAACCCCGATGAAATTGGCATCAGATAGAATGGTCTTGGACGGGGCTCCAGGTACGGAATCCGCAGCATGGATTCGGGATAAAGCATCAGCCTTCCCATTACGAGAACCTGGACGGTACGAGATAACAAAGTTAAATTGATTTAAAAATAAGTTCCAATGAGCCTGACGAGGAGAAAGACATCTAGCGGATCTAAGGAACTCTAAATTGCGATGGTCAGTTAGCACTATGATCTGTTGTGCAGCTCCTTGCAGATGATGCCTCCATTCTTTGAAAGCGGCAATAATAGCCAACAATTCCTTGTCTCCCACGTCGTAATTCTTTTCTGCTGAGTAGTGTTGAGCGATACCGTCCGATACTTGAAAGTATCGGTATCGGAAAGTATCGGCCGATACCGGCAAAGTATCGGATCCAATCCGATACCGATACCCGATACCAATACAAGTCAATGGGACTCAAGTATCGGACGGTATCCCTGATGGTTCCCAGGGTCTGAAGGAGAGGAAACTCTCCTTCAGGCCCTGGGATCCATATAAATGTGTAAAAGAAAGAATTAAAATAAAAAATATTGCTAAACTCACCTCTCCGACGCAGCCTGGACCTCACCGAGGGAACCGGCAGCATTCTTTGCTTAAAATTCGCGCGTTTACTTCCTTCCGTGAAGTCCCGGCTTGTGATTGGTCGCGTGCCGCCCATGTGGCCGCCACGCGACCAATCACAGCAAGCCGTGACGTAATTTCAGGTCCTTCAGTGATTTTAAAATTACGTTCTGGCTTGTGATTGGTCACGTCGCGGTCACATGGGCGACGCGACCAATCACAAGCCGTGACGTCTTGGGAGGCAGGACACGCGCGCATTTTAAAATGTGAGGTCCAGGCTGCGTCGGAGAGGTGAGTATAGCAATATTTTTTATTTTAATTCTTTCTTTTACACATTATTACATTAATGTTGTTTCGATACCGATACCCGATACCACAAAAGTATCGGATCTCGGTATCGGAATTCCGATACCCGCAAGTATCGGCCGATACCCGATACTTGCGGTATCGGAATGCTCAACACTACTGCTGAGGTTAGTCTACGGGAAAAGAAAGCACAAGGATGTAGCAGACCCTTCTCTCCAGTTCTTTGGGAGAGAATAGCCCCCAAAGCACTATCAGAAGCGTCCACCTCCACAATGAAAGGAAGTGTTGGATCTGGGTGTATCAACAGTGGTGCTGATGTGAAACAGATCTTAAGCCGATCAAAAGCTTCTTGAGCCTGTGATGACCACTTAAAGGGCTTTTCCTTCTTTGTCAAGGAAGTAATGGGAAGGACAATATCAGAAAAATTTCGAATGAAGCATCTTTAGAAATTTGCAAAACCAATAAAACGTTGGACCTCCTTAACGTTCTTGGGTACCGGCCAGTCAAGGATAGCCTGAATCTTACCAGATTCCATGTTCAGCCCCTGGGGAGAGATGATATAACCTAAGAACTGTATCTCAGAACGATGGAACTCGCATTTCTCTGGCTTAATATACAGATGGTTCTCTTTCAGACGTCTTAAAACAGTTTTGACATGTTCTTCATGTTCCTGTAGAGAGTCAGAAAAGATTAGTATATCGTCCAAATAGATCACTACAAACAAACAAATCTCTGAAAATGTCATTAGCAAGGTGTTGAAACATTGCAGGGGCGTTACAAAGCCCGAAGGGCATCACAAGAGATTCAAAGTGTCCATACCGGCATCTGAATGCTGTCTTCCACCTTTCCCCTGGACGAATACGCACCAAATTATAAGCCCCATGAAGATCCAGTTTAGAGAACACCTTAGCATGGCGGACTCTTTCCAGTAATTCGGGAATCAGAGGCAAAGGGTAACGGTTTCGTACGGTTACCTTATTGAGTTCCCGATAGTCAACACAGGGTCTCAGGGTCCCATCCTTCTTCTTTACAAAAAAGATAGGTGCCCCTGCTGGTGAGGAAGAAGGACGTATGAAGCCTTTGGCCAGATTTTCATCAATATACTCCTTTAAGGCTTGAAGCTCAGGTGCCGCCAAAGGGTATATGTTACCAAAAGGAATAGCTGCCCCAGGAAGCAACTCAATGGGACTGTCATAATGCCTGTGTGGAGGAAGCTGATCTGCATTCTTCTTGTCACAGATGTCAGAGAACTCTTTATATGCTGGAGGTAAAGAAAATACCTGTACATGTGGTTCCGTAGTCGTGGACTCAGGGACAGCTTCTGTTAATGCTGAGTTGCTCCTTGTTGGAAAGATAATCTCCTTGGTCTCCCAGTTGATAATTGGGTTCTGAGAATGCAACCAAGGAATGCCTAAAATCACAGGAAAATGAGGAGAAGAAATTAGCAAGAAAGAAAGTTGCTCCTGATGATTAGGCTCCAACAAAATTTCAAGGGGTATGGTCTCCTGATCCACAGGCCCAGAGATTAAGGGTGACTCATCCACTGTTTCCATAGTAATTGGAGAGGCTCTTTGCTGAATTTCAATACCATGTTCCTTGGCAAATGCGACATACATGAAATTGCCACCTGCACCAGAGTCAATCATAGCTGCACTGGAAATCCACTGTCCTGAACACAGGATCTTAATAGGGAGAGAACAGTGAGAGTTCTTTTCCTTAAGCTCGTTGGGGGGTGAAGTCATAGAAAGTGAATGGAATACAGCGTTTAAAGGCAGGCTACATTCAGAGATGTCAGATTCATCATCACAGTTGTCATACTCCCCAATTGCTGCTAGCACCTTGTTAGGCCGTCTAGGACACTTAGGACAATTGATCAAGAAGTGGTCAGACTGGCCGCAGTAGAAACATAGACTTTCACGAAGGCGATGCTCCCGGCGCTCAATGATCTCGCGCCTCTGAACGGAATCAATTTGCATGGTCACATCCTCCACCTCCCGAGATTTTTTACCTGCAGGCTCTTTGGAAGGAAGGGAAAAGTTAGAAATATGGTTATATGCAGCAAACTTCTCCTGCCTACGGTCATTAAGGCGAATGTCAATGCGCATACAATGTATAAATGTCTCTAGCTCTTGTGGTGACCTCAGAGTGAGCTAGTTCATCTTTTACAATACTAGACAGACCCCTTTTAAAAATAGGCAATTGTGCATAACTGTCCCAATTGGTATCTACCGCTAATCTCCTGAATTCAGTAGCATACTCAATAACAGAACGTTTTGCCTGGCGTAAAGACAATAAAGCAGATTCAGCGGTTGCACGGCGATTAGGATCATCAAACATTAATGCCATAGTGGCCAAGAAATCATCCAAGTTATTTAACCGTGGGTCACGAGACTCAATCATCGGATTCGCCCAGGCGAGCGCTCATGCGGTCAGCAGCATTATTACACATAATACTTGGGTCTATCATTAGGAAAACGGTCAGCATGCACATCAAAATATAGCATACATTGATTCACAAAGCCACAAAATTTGTCGCGATCAACATTAAATCTGAATGGGGGCAACTTAGGTGGGCTAGTTGGTGGCTGTTGCCCAGAGGAAAAAGTCGCTTGTGCAGCTATTTGCGTGCTTATGTCCTGAAATGCCCGTCTATACTGGGACTCTATGCCAGCAAGTTTGTTTTCCTGGGCTGCCATGTGGGTGCTTAAGTCCTGCAAAGTCTGTCCAAACACTTGTTGATTGAGTTCAAAGCTTCCAAACTTCTTTTGCAGACCATCCACATCTTTCTGCAGTGATCTAATTATGGAAAACACCTGCTCTAGTCTGCTTTCTGCAGTCATTGTTCCAGCAGTCTCCTTTTTTTTAGGCTAGAGTATCCTGTAATAATTATAGTGGATAACTCAGGAGACTCTTTGCGTGGAACAAGACAACTACAGGACACAGTTTTATAAGTGGTAAAGTCTATATTATCACACGGTGATTCAAACAGGTGCAGAGAGAAACTCAAGTCCACAACACTTGGTGCAAATATCAAATGCAGCTCAAATGCAGCTCAGCAGTCTATAGGAAATAATATCTTAGCTCAACCAGGGAGGTCTGGGTAATAGTCTCAGGTTCTTGCAGAGCAGAAACAGCTTACATGTCCAGCAAATGCAGATGGAAGTAAATACGAGCAGCAGATGAAGGAGGATTACTGGAACTGGTGTATGCAGCAGGAACTCAGAGCAGAGTAGCAGGATAACCCCACAGGTTCACAGGAGCAGGTATATAGCCAGGGAGTCACCAGAGGTCAGGAGCTGGATGCATGGCAGAATACTCTAGCACAGACTGAAGGCTGGGGTGGAGTTTTATAGCAGGAAGACACAGTGCACATGAGACCAAAGACGCCATCTTGGAAAAGGGCAGTAATGCACAAAAAGGTAATTATTATTATTATTTATTATTATTTATTGTTATAGCGCCATTTATTCCATGGCGCTTTACAAGTGAGGAGGGGTATACATAATAAAAACAAGTACAATAATCTTGAACAATACAAGTCATAACTGGTACAGTAGGAGAGAGGACCCTGCCCGCGAAGGCTCACAATCTACAAGGGATGGGTGAGAATACAGTAGGTGAGGGTAGAGCTGGTCATGCAGCGGTTTGGTCGATCGGTGGTTACTGCAGGTTGTAGGCTTGTCGGAAGAGGTGGGTCTTCAGGTTCTTTTTGAAGGTTTCGATGGTGGGCGAGAGTCTGATGTGTTGTGGTAGAGGGTTCCAGAGTAGGGGTGATACGCGAGAGAAATCTTGTATACGATTGTGGGAAGAGGAGATAAGAGGGGAGTAGAGAAGGAGATCTTGTGAGGATCGGAGGTTGCGTGTAGGAAAGTACCGGGAGATGAGGTCACAGATGTAAGGAGGAGACAGGTTGTGGATGGCTTTGTACGTCATGGTTAGGGTTTTGTACTGGAGTCTCTGGGCAATGGGGAGCCAGTGAAGGGATTGACAGAGGGGAGAGGCCGGAGAATAGCGTGGGGACAGGTGGATTAGTCGGGCAGCAGAGTTTAGAATAGATTGGAGGGGTGCGAGAGTGTTTGAGGGGAGGCCACAGAGCAGAAGGTTGCAGTAGTCAAGGCGAGAGATGATGAGGGCATGGACTAGGGTTTTTGCAGATTCTTGGTTGAGGAATGAACGGATTCGTGCAATATTTTTGAGTTGAAGTCGGCAGGAAGTGGAAAGGGCTTGGATATGTGGTTTGAAGGAGAGATCAGCGTCAAGGATAACCCCGAGGCAGCGAGCTTGTGGGACTGGGGAGAGTGGGCAGCCATTTACTGTAATGGATAGGTTCGTTGGGGGGGTCACGTGAGATGGGGGAAAGATGATGAATTCTGTTTTGTCCATGTTAAGTTTCAGAAATCTAGCGGAGAAGAAGGATGAAATAGTGGACAGACATTGAGGGATTCTGGTTAGTAGGGAGGTGATATCTGGTCCAGAGATGTAGATCTGTGTGTCATCAGCATAGAGGTGATACTGAAAGCCATGAGATTCTATGAGCTGTCCCAGGCCAAAGGTGTAAATGGAGAAAAGCAGGGGCCCAAGGACTGAACCTTGTGGGACTCTGACAGATAGGGGGCGAGGTGAGGAGGTGGTGTGTGAGTGGGAGACGCTGAATGTCCGGTCTGTTAGGTATGATGAGATCCAGGATAGGGCCAAGTCTGTGATGCCAAGGGATGAGGGGGTCTGTAATAATAGGGAATGGTCCACTGTGTCAAAGGCAGCCGACAGGTCGAGGAGGAGGAGAACAGAGTAGTGTCGCTTGCTCTTGGCGGTTAAGAGGTCATTGGTGACCTTAGTTAGGGCAGTTTCAGTGGAATGGTGTGACCGGAAGCCAGATTGTAAGCGGTCAAAGAGAGAGCAAGAAGAGAGATGGGAGGACAGTTCAAGGTAGACGTGTTGTTCCAGTAGTTTTGAGGCATAGGGGAGAAGTGATATAGGGTGATAGCTAGATACAGAGGATGTTCAGAGAGGTTCAGAGTCCTGACACCTGCATTCCATTCATTCACAAAGTTTTACAGTCAGGAGCACAGCTGCATTAGCAGGCTCCTGGGTGTAAAATGATTTAAGCCCTTCAGATGGATTTACAGCGTGGGGCAAGACTGAATGACGGAAGGTATGGAATATTGTTTTTTGTTTTGTTTAACTTTATTTAAGGTGACAAGGGTCTTCAGGTGGATTAAGAGTATAATAAAATATTAAAACACCATGTGTCTTTATTTCATTAAAATACTTTTTAATAATGTGTGTGTGTTTTATTAACCATTTAGTACTATTGGATTAATAATGGATAGGTGTCATAATTGACGCCTCTCCATTATTAACCTGGCTTAATGTCACCTTACAATAGCAAGGTGACATTAACCCTTCATTACCCCATATCCCACCGCTACACAGGAGTGGGAAGAGAGGCTAAGTGCCAGAAAAGGCGCATATTCCAGATTTGCCTTTTCTGGGGCAGCTGGGGGCAGATGTTTTTAGCCAGGGGGGGTCCTATAACCATGGTCTCTCTCTAGGCTATTATTATCTGCCCTCAGTCACTGGCTTTCCCACTCTGGTGGAGAAAATTGCATGGGAGCCCACGCCAATTTTTTCCGTGATTTAACCCTTTAATTTTATAGCCAAAGACCCCAAATTTTACACAGAAACACTTGTTACATTAGTAAAGAGGAATGTGTAATAAAAGAAGGGATATGAGATGGTTTACTGTATGTAATCCATGTCTCATATCCTGTCGGGTTTGTGAAGGAGATAGGAAAAGCCGGCAATTGAAGTACCGGCTTTTCTGCTATCTAGCGCTGAATTAAGTGTGTGTGTGTGTGTATGTGTGTATCACCTTCTCATTTAAAGATTTTTCTGTATTTTCATGACAATGAAAATTGTACATTCACACTGAAGGCATCAAAGCTATGAATTAACACATGTGGAATTATATACTTAACAAAAAAGTGTAAAACAACTGAAATTATGTCTTATATTCTAGGTTCTTCAAATTCTTTCCCAATTTTTCGGACTGACTGACCTTCATTTCTTAAAGTAATGATGGCCACTCTTTTTCTTTACTTAGCTGCTTTTTTCTTGCCATAATACAAATTCTAACAGTCTATTCAGGGCACACCTGTGAAGTGAAAACCATTCCTGGTGACTACCTCTTGAAGCTCATCAAGAGAATGCCAAGAGTGTGCAAAGCAGTCTTCAAAGCAAAAGGTGGCTATTTTGAAGAACCTAGAATATAAGACATAATTTCAGTTCTTTCACACTTTTTTAAGTATACAATTCCACATATGATAATTCATAGTTTTGATGCCTTCAGTGTGAATGTGCAATTTTCATAGTCATAAAAATACATAAAAATCTTTAAATGAGAAGGTGTGTCCAAACTTTTGGTCTGTACTGTATATGTATATGGTCTCACTGATAGTGTGTGTATGTATGTATATGTATATATATATATATATGTGTGTGTGTGTGTGTGTATATGTATATATATATATATATATATATATATATATATATATATATATGTGTACACATTTATTCTACCTATTCTATTCTATTCTATTCTGTCAGTGTGATTTTACTGTACACCGCACTGAATTACCGGCTTTTCTAGAGAACATCGCTGCGTATTTCTCACAAGTCACACGCATGGTCCGTGTGTAATCCGTAATTTTCTCGCCCCCATAGACTTTCATTGGCAGATTTTTTGCGCAATACGCTGACAAACGCAGCATGCTGCGATTTTCTACGGCCGTACAAGACCGTATAATACGGATCCGTAAAATATGGCAGATAGGAGCTGGGCCATAGAGAATCATTGTACCGTATGCAATCCGTATTTCCTGCGCCTCTCATACGTCCGTAAAACACGCCAGTGTGACGCCGGCCTCACTTGTAGGCCATAGACCTCCGCTGCCTTCAAGTTTCCATCCTCAGGAGCCGCCGCACACTATTCATGTGACACCAGGTTCTTTGTAAGGCTAAGTGCACACGTTGCTGAAATTTCCGTGGCAATTCCGCAACTCCTTCCGCGGGTATATCGCATGCAGAATTGACATGCGTATTCCCGCTAAACACTAGCATTTTGCAAGCGTAATTAGCTTGCAGAATGCTAGCGTTTTCCAAGTGATCTGTAGCATCGCTTGGAAAACTGATTGACAGGTTGGTCACACTTGTCAAACATAGTGTTTGACAAGTGTGAACAACTTTTTACTATTGATGCTGGCTATTCAGCATCAATAGTAAAAAGATCTAATGTTAAAAATAATAAATTAAAAAAAAAAAAAGGTTATTCTCACCTTCCGACGTCACCCGATCTCCTCAGTGGTGCACGCGGCGGCTGGGATGCTGTGTGCGAAGGACCTGGGATGACGTCACGGTCATGTGACCGCGACATCATCCCAGGTCCCTCGTACACAGCATCTCTGGGAACGGAAGGCACCGCGTGCACTGCTGAAAGGCGGGAGGACTCCGGGGGTCAGCAGATGAGTATATCACTATTTTTTACTTTAATTATTTTTTTTTAACAATTATATGGTGCCCTGTCGGTGGAGGAGAGTCTCCTCTCCTCTACCCTGGGTACCATCCGCACATGATCCGCTTACTTCCCGCATGGTGGGCATAGCCCCATGCGGGAAGTAAGTGGATCAATGCATTCCTATGTGTGCGGAATCCCCGCGATTCCTCAAATTAATGAACATGCTGCGTTTTTTTCCGGAATGCGTTTCCGCTCAGGGAAAAAAAATTTAGCATGTGCCTGCAAAATTGCATTCTTTTAATAGGATGCTTAACGTGTGCGTTTTTTTCACGGTTTTATCGCGTTTTAATAGCGAAAAAAACGTGAAAAATCTGGAACGTGTGCACACAGCCTTACAGTCAAACTTTTACTTAACCATCAAAGTTCATCAGGTGGTCACAGGTGGGACAGGGCACAGCAATGCAGACTTCCTGCCTCCTTAGGAAAACTCCTCTTCTGTTCTGCCACAGGTTCATTCTGGACTACCCCAAAGCCCACTGACTCCGTCATCCTCAGGGATTCATTGTTCACTCTGGCAGTGCATCCAGGATCGGCCATCTGCCCCTTACGTTACTCCACATCCACTGACCTCGTGATGTCAAAGACTAAGCCAGCTCCATGGTACCTGGCCCAAGCTCTACTCTCCAGATGCTGTTGGAATGTCCATCAGGGATCTCCATTTGGACTCCCACTGCCTTGAACTTTTGGCATATGCTGCCCCTAGCAGGACACCCCATCTGAACTTGAACTCTCCTCCACACTTTACTGGCTGACACTGCACTCCCTCTAATCAGGAAGTACTCCCCTTCTTATTAGCACTAGTGCCCACCCACTGGGCTAGTCCTAACCTTAACTATTTCCTATCTACATGCTAACTTGTTCTATAATCTATGGTGTTCTAAGCTTATCGTTATGCTATGTTCACATTATACTCTAATACTTTGTATACTGTACATCCCCATAGTAGATTATATCACATTACATTAGATGCACATCCCTAACTTAGGGTACCTTCACACGAAGCGACGCTGCAGCGATAGCGACAACGATGTCGATCGCTGCAGCGTCGCTGTTTGGTCGCTGGAGAGCTGTCACACAGACCGCTCTCCAGCGATCAACTATGCCGAGGTCCCCTGGTAACCAGGGTAAACATCGGGTAACTAAGCGCAGGGCCGCGCTTAGTAACCCGATGTTTACCCTGGTTACCAGCGTAAAATCTAAAAAAAACAAACAGCACATACTTACATTCACGTCCCCCTGCGTCCACTTCCTGACTGACTGAGCGCCGTACAGTGAGAGCAGAGCGGTGACGTCACCGCTGTGCTGCTTTCACTTTCACTTTGCGGCGCTGAGTCAGAGGAGGAAGCAGACTGCAGGGGACGCAATGTGAGTATGTGCTGTTTGTTTTTTTTACATTTTACGCTAGTAACCAGGGTAAACATCGGGTAACTAAGCGCGGCCCTGCGCTTAGTAACCCGATGTTTACCCTGGTTACCAGTGTAAAATATCGCTGGTATCGTTGCTTTTGCTTTCAAACACAACGATACACAGCGATCGGACGACCAAATAAAGTTCTGGACTTTATTCAGCGACCAGCGACATCACAGCAGGATCCTGATCGCTGCTGCGTGTCAAACGAAACGATATCGCTAGCGAGGACGCTGCAACGTCACGGATTGCTAGCGATATCGTTATAATGTCGTTTCGTGTGAAGGTACCTTTAGTTCCATTTTTGAACATGGACGTCCTTGACCATTCTGGGACCTGAAAGACAACACACAGCATGCAACAATCACATCAAACATTTAAACCAATAGTCTCCTCTGTTCTGGGGTATGGAATGTCCATTGCTGGTGAGTTCACTGATTTCAAAAGCAAAGAGCACAAGTTCCTGGGCCCTTAGACCAACAATACCACCAGCCAACAGTCCTTTGGACATGACCCTAGTCTCAGAAACTTGGAGAGCCGGACCTGTTACTAAGTTCTTCGAACTTACAGGCCCGTTGGCCAGCACAGTAAGAGCTCCAGTAGTTCTGGGGCACAGTCCATACAGTCCTTCAGCCATCTTTCCAGACAAGCCAAGGGTGCAATTAGCACAGTCCTAAGCCGGCTCAATTCTCTGGTCATTTGTTTCCATTCCTCACCTCCCTCTTTCGTGAACACAGCAGTCCCTTTAAGTTGCACAGTCCATAAGGACAGGAAAGGGTTTCTAGCTCTTTAAAAGTCCACAGTTCCACAATCCAGCAGAGTGGTACACAACATGTATAAAACAGACTGGCAAAAGGGGAAGAAAAACGCAAAAACTCCTTTGTGCATCCATGGCTAGCATCCATGGGTTCACGACACACTTTAGGGCCTCCTGCCCTCTGAAACACAGAACAATTCTTTCTGAGTGACTCTTCTCCACTGCAACAAGCACAACTGAGCCTTTTCCTTTGTGGGCAGCATATTCACTACGGCCGCCTTTCACTATGGTGTTTCTTGCTCCAGCCTGCCCAACATATGTAGGTGAGAGGAGGCACCTGGGAAACGATCACAGAGGCCAAAGGTCTGTCCACCTCGATCAGGGCCGGGCCTTTGATACTGGTGGCGGAGGATGAACTGCTGGACTCGGAATACCCACTAATTTTCCGGGTTCACTCGGTGGCACTGGAAAACGCAGGACGGTGTGTGTCAGGGCTCTGGTCACAATCTCTATCAGTCACAGCTGGCCGCCTGATGGTCCACTCTTCCTGGCCGCACCATTCAGGGATCTTTCTCCTCTGGCAAGATCACGGTTATGGTGACCACATACCACCCTCGCGGTACATTTTCTTTAACAAAACTGACATGATCTCCCGTTCTCAGTGTGTATAGCCCATGTGGCAGGGAACCGGTGTTCACATACACTTTGTTACCCGTTACCTCCTCATGGATGAACCCTTATCCCTTTGCAGTGGAATAGTGCAGTACTACTCCCTGTGTTATCCGGTTGCCGACTTCGCCACTTCCAGGAAGCTGTAGGTGCACCCCCACCCACTTCTCTCTTTCTCTGTACAACCTTAGCCACCCATTTATCCTTAGTATCGTCCAGGGCTAAGGGCTGTTCTACATAAACCCATGGCAAGGGAGCCTCAACCACCTTCTGAGGTTAAACCGCTCCAGGGTGCCGAGGTGTACTTACTGTGAGGGCCACCACCATTGCATTCAGCCGCACCACCTGGCCACAGGGTTTTGGCCACTCCAATGAGACCACTACCACCAGTGAGTAGAGTTTTGGCTCAGGTACTGGCAAGGGATCCTTGATCTTGGGGCATTGGTTTCAGATGCCGAAGCTTCACGGTGGGCTCTGGTAGATCCGGCGATGGCTATAGTCTTCTAGACTACATCTCCTGCTCCAACGATTGACCTTCCTTTGTCATTTGAACTGTCCAGGCACACTCCAATGCTCGATGCTGTAGTGCTCCTTTTTCTCCAGTTGCTCTCTCCCACATCCTTTCACCAACAATTGTGCCAGGCTGTTCTCCTTAGCATGTACTTTACAGGACTCTGCCCTTCTTTGAATGAGGCCATTTCCAGCTGTCCAGCCTATGTTCCGGCAGTCCCAGCCCATTCTCTTTTGACTAGCTGTTATGAGTGTGCTTTATTTTTCTTTCGCCACACCTATTGGGAGCAGGCACAGCTCACCATGGGCTGGTCTCTCTGGACAGGTTACTTTGTAGGCTGAATGGATTTTTGCTCAGTTTCTCTTCAGGTATGCCAAAGATGGGTGGGTCCAGCTAGCCATTTTGTACCACTCACCGCCAACTTGTTGTCGGTCTTCAGCACCGCTGATCTTTCCCCGCATCTGTAAAGTTTTTTTAATGCATGGATTGATCCTGCAGACTATGTCAAATGTAAAATGCTCCAGAGCAGTAGTCAAGACCGAGGTGCGGTTACACTCTAGCACTTTAAAGACAAGGAGTTTCCCAGTCCCAGTGTGCTGTAGGGTGTGGGGTGCATTACACTACCTTTTGGAGGTCGCAGGCTCCAGGCTTCTGTCCTTAGGAGCTGCTTCTCACAATGCATGGAACATCAGATTCTTTGTAAGAGTGTGTTACGGAACTGCAACACAGAACTAGGATAGATGGGGGAAAACTGACCCTGCACTGAGACTAGGCTGATACCCTACAATGGAGTGGGCGACCCATTCCTTGCAAATAGACCCACCGACGATCCTAGGTTAATCTCAGCGAAGACCGATAGATAGGGGGGAAGGTCCCTGAAAGATCTAAGGACTGGGTATAAAAACAGGTCACCTCCTAATAGAAAACACAGAGACGGCTTCAGTAACCAACTGAAAACAGAAACTAAAGATAGCAGAACCAGAGATCCCAGCACTGCACAATATCAAACACAGAAAGCTATCAAAGCACCTAGCCAGAACTCTAGCGGATTAACACTGTTGTCCAGCAAGGAATGGGAGGCAGGTGCTGGGTAATAAAGGGTGATACAATCACCTGACCTAAGACAACCCAGCACCAGGGGAAAAAGACCAGCAGCAAGAAAACCACAACAAGATGGTGGATGGTCAAGAACAAAACAGATTCTAACAGAGTGAACCTTTTACTAAACAGTCAAAGTTTATCAGGTGGATACAGGTGGGATAGGGCACAGCAATGCAGACTTCCTTCCTCCTTGGGAAAACTCCTCCTCTGTTCTGCCACACATTCATTTTGGACTACCCTTAAGCCCACTGACTACATCATTCTCAAAGATTCGTTTTCCACTCTGAAGTGCACCCAGGATTGGCCATCTGCTCCTTATGTAATTCCACATCCACCGACCTTGTGTCGAATGGCCAGGCCCGCTCCATGGTACCTGTTGTGAATTCTGCTCTTGGGCTCCCTCCGGTGGTTGTTGGTGGTAGTGCAGTTGTCTTGGGGTGGTAATCCGGGCAGGTGTTTCTGCTGATTGCAGCTCTATTAGGTATTTAGGTGTGCAGGATCCATGAGTCTGTGCCAGTTGTCCATTGTACTTGGAGGGATTGCATCTCTCTCTGGCTCCTCATGCCCTGCTGCCAATTCATCTAAGATAAGTGTCTGTATTTTTGTCTCTGTGCACACATGCAGTGTGCTTTGCAATTCTGTGCAATTTATTGTCCCACTAACTGGACCACAAAGGGAATCATAGTCAGGTTGTTCCTACACAATTTACTATTTTTAAAAAAAATCTCCATGATGTTCATTATTCTACTGAATACATAGTTGCTTTGTGGGCCACGCTTCCTACAATCCCATATTGCCAGCACTTCTATTTGACTTGTTTCCAGCAGTGTGCTAAATGGGCGGGCCGGGCACTTTTGAGTGACAACCTTGGAGGGTTAAATATCGGGGCATCCTCGGTGATCAGTAACCCTGAGGAAGAAGGACGCCACTCCTTCGAAACGCGTCGGTTGATCCCTGCGGTACCCCGTACTTTCCCTGAGCTCAGTGACGTCACGCGCTGAGCCCTGTGCCAGCGAGCTCCTCCCTCCGCTGGTTCCCGCTCGTATCCAGGGACGCTACCGGCCGGAGCGGTCCCTGGCTCTACGGAGCTCCCGCAAGGCACGCTGCTCTGCGGTCACCTTTCCCTGTTTCACCGCCTGTCTGCCCGCACACCTGCCCGACGGACACCATCTCCCAACTGGACCTACAGCCATCACCGTACACCGGACCACTGCAACATAACGGTGAGTGCACAATTCGCTTACCGGTGCTTTCAGGTTCACCAGGTCGCAATTCTGATCATTGGTATCGGGTCCATGGTGGCTCCGTGTTGTGCTGGGCACTGCAGCACTTATCTTTCTGGTATTTATTCTTCTGGCACATCATGCACAATCTAAGCAGAGTACTAGGTGCATATTCTTAGTTGTTTTACACTGCAGCGCGAACCCATTTGTTTTTTACATTGCTTGTACTCACCTATTGACAGCTAAAGCCCCTTTCTGTCTCGGTTCTTGCGGCTCAGTGTCTTTGTGGGGAGCGCTGGTGTATTACTTTATATCTATCTTCTGTCTTGTCTAGGGGCTTATACACTTCAGCAGCTCCTCAATGGCTGTGCACGTCCTACGCACAGATAGGGACCACAGGTTATTATTTATTAAGGAGAAATTTTCATTTAAAGGCCCTTCAGGCAGGGATTCCCTCAGAGCTAGGGAATTGCTTAAATCTATGGAGAAACTACTCTTTTCAGAAATGCGGGACATGTGGGAGGTGGCCTCTCTCGAAAAATACGCTCTAGCCCGCATAGTCCCAAAAGGTCTCACCATTCACAAAACATTAGCAGGGGATTTTGGTGATCCCAACATACTGGGTGAATGGGACAACATGCTTAACTCCTTCTCTTTAAAAATCCTTCAGTTTGTGATTGACAAGCGGCTGTCCAACATAAACAAGACAAGCCGTCTTATTGAACAAACGTTCGAGCAATTAAACACCTGCATCCTCACTGAAGATACACATGTCCTAGCTGACAACATTTTATACAGACTCAAAGAAAAGGAAAGAGAGATCATTGACAAGAAAATCAGGAAATTCCAAAGGGATGGAATCCCGGAGGAACTATATATGAACCAACATTCAGATACATGTTTGGGTGACACATTTAACAACGATATACAAAAACCTGATGAACTTGTAGTAATAGATGAATATAACCTATCCACTGAGCAGGACATGGTAGACGTCTCACTGGTATTCTCTACATATGCGGACTCCAACTCAACACAGTACACACCAGTGTCAATTAGGAACAAACTCCCCTCGGAATCTGTAGAGGCCAGGATACATACCCAGGACAATACTTTGGAGGTTTCGGTATACCCCACTACACCCACTTATGGGAATCCCAATGTACATGATGGGACCCATCCACGGCCTAGTACTCCCCTGCATATCTCCAACAGATTTTCCCCACTATTACCAAGTGGAGGAGATGTATATTCTGGCAATATGCAGAATGATACACAAAAGGGTGAATATCAACGCACCTCTCAACAGGCCACCCATCGAATCACATCTACCCAAATTAGACCCATGGAGCTACAATCTGTGGGTCCAACCACAACATCCAGGGGTAATCTGTCCGGTAATCCATCTTCTGGACCCTCTAGGAACACCCTCAGGAATGAACACAGGTCCACCTTATCGAATAGGAGCAAGGGGGCCAGCTCAACATTGAAACATCCCGTAAAGTCTAAGACCCGCCCACCGGTAAATCAGGATTTTTTCCGGGTAAGGTCTACAAAACTAAGAGGGGCAGGAGGGGGAGGAAACTCACCAAAACTAAAATAAATCCAACAGCTAAGAACCCACAAAAAATATTTAATTTAAGTTCATACAAATTAACCAGTAATGAAACATCCCTTTTACAGAAAGGGTTGAAATATGCACCTACGTCTATCGGGAAACCATTTTCGCTGTACATAAGTATGAAGAAATATTTAAGGAACCTAGCTATAAAAAAATTTTTTCTCAAAAAAGATAAATCATCCACAGGAAATACTAACCTTAATCCGGATATGTATATTCATACCACACTGGCTAACCCCTCTTCCTTTAACCCTATACATGAACATTCTGAGGCATTTTCAACCTTTGACAAACTGGTCACGAATGACATCAGGAAATTACAAAGAGTGAAATCCAGGTTTATTCCCTGCAATCTAACCAATGCTGAGAAAAAAGCGATTAAAGACATACAGAACAATAACAACATTACTATCCGCCCTGCGGACAAGGGAGGAGGTATCGTGATTATGGATCAAACAATGTACCATGAGGAATCAACTCGTTTGCTCAGCGATACTACCACCTACAGGAAACTGAGAAGTGACCCCACACCGCAGTTTATCAATAAACTCAAATCTCTGTGTCTAAAAGGCCAATCTCTGGGTATATTAAACAAGAAGGAATTAGGTTTCGTATTCAACAAAGATCCAAGTCTGGCCATCTTCTACCATATCCCTAAAATGCACAAAAACGCCACATGCCCTCCAGGTAGGCCGATTATCTCGGGGATCAACAGCCTAACAGCAAATCTGTCCCGGTATGTGGACATGCACTTACAGAAGTGCATGCAACTCATACCGGCCTACCTCAAAGATACGGGCCACATTCTTCGTATCCTGGAAAAGGTTAAATGGGAATCTCACTACTTTCTAGGCACCCTGGACATAAAATCACTCTATACAGTGATCGATCAAAAAATGGGTTGCCAAATTGCAGGGCAGTACCTTCAAACCCTGGGTACGTATCCGAATACCCAGGTCACCTTTATTGAGGAGTGCATCCAATTCATCTTACAGCACAACTACTTTTGGTATGAAGGCGACTTCTTCCTGCAAACCTGTGGCACCGCTATGGGCACACGGTTTGCCCCCGCATATGCCAATCTCTTTGTGGCCAAGTGGGAGGAGTCCTGCATCTTTCCATCTGGCAACCTCCGCACAGGTCTGGTTCTTTGGCGTCGTTTCATCGACGACGTGTTTTTTGTTTGGAATGGCCCCAAAGTCGAGCTGGATTCCTTCATATCTGGTCTAAACAACAATATCTTTGGGTTGGAGTTCACATCCACAATCAGCGTGACAAGTATAAACTTTCTGGACCTTAATATTTACGTAGAGAATAACCAGATATTCACCAAATGTTACCGCAAGGAGGTGGACTCCAATAGTTTCATCGGCATGACCAGCTGCCACCTTCCAGTCTGGCTTACAAACGTTCCTAAGGGCCAGTACACAAGAATTATACGGAATTGCACTACCTTGGAAGACTTCAATAAGGACTCTGCTTTTCTTACCCAACAATTTCTAGATAAGGGTTACCCCAGTGGATTACTTGAACGGGCCAAGAAGGACATCATGGAGACACCCATGGAGGCTTTACTTCACAGAGTGAAATCCACTAACCAGCCAACAAATATTCAGGACCAGATCCATCAGCTACCGTTTATTACCCAATTCCATGCTGGGCACACTAAATTTAAGTCCATTATCCACAAACACTGGACTATACTTCAAGGGGACAAAATCATAGGGGAATTTCTGCCACCCTCACCAAGATTTGTATTTAAGAAGGCAAAATCTCTGGGCAGTATTATAGCTCCCACCACAAAACAAGTCTCTAAGCACAGATACACCACGGAAGCTCCTACCGGCAGCAAGACAGGTTTCACACCGTGCGGATTTTGTCATGGGTGCCGGCATACATCCTTCCACAAAACATGCCGCTCCACCTTTACAGATTCGGATGACAGGAATGAATATACCATCAGAGACCACATCACGTGCGCTACCTCAAGAGTTATATACGCTATTGAATGTCTGTGCAGAAAACTCTATGTTGGTCGCACCAAGAGGCCCATGATGGTCCGGATAAAGGAACACTTCACCAATATTCAAAAAGGCTTCATGGGCCACCCTCTTTCTCGGCACTTTAGTGAGAGACATGGCAAATCCACCAGGGGTATCACATTTTGGGGAATTCAAAAAGTGAAACAAAACTTAAGAGGGGGCAACCTGATTAAAGCCATGTCCAGGGCCGAATCTCAATGGATCTTCTCCCTAAACAGTCTTGCACCCAAAGGCCTTAACCATGGACTGGAAATATTTGCCTTTTAGGCCATCAGCTTCCCTTCTTCCCTTTTTTCCCCTTTTTTTCCTTTTTTTCCTTTTCCTTTGGGGCCACGGCACACTGGGGGAAGTATAGTATCACCCGGTCCATCACCTTGGTCTCTGATTGGTTTTATTGAACTTTGTTTGAACTTTTACTGGGGACAGGCATGGATATCTCCTGTCTTCCCCTCTCCCATTTTACTTATCCTATGTACTTGTCTTTACCTGTTTTTACTTGGTTTTAATTAGTGTTTATCCATTACAATTATTTATTACCTATTTTATCTAAGCTATATTAAATTATTAGTGTTTTCCCCTTACAATTGTTTATCTTCTATTTTAACTAAGTATATATTAAAGATGTGTTTTTATTAAATTTCACCCATTTTTTGTGACAGCATTGTCCCACTAACTGGACCACAAAGGGAATCATAGTCAGGTTGTTCCTACACAATTTACTATTTTTAAAAAAAATCTCCATGATGTTCATTATTCTACTGAATACATAGTTGCTTTGTGGGCCACGCTTCCTACAATCCCATATTGCCAGCACTTCTATTTGACTTGTTTCCAGCAGTGTGCTAAATGGGCGGGCCGGGCACTTTTGAGTGACAACCTTGGAGGGTTAAATATCGGGGCATCCTCGGTGATCAGTAACCCTGAGGAAGAAGGACGCCACTCCTTCGAAACGCGTCGGTTGATCCCTGCGGTACCCCGTACTTTCCCTGAGCTCAGTGACGTCACGCGCTGAGCCCTGTGCCAGCGAGCTCCTCCCTCCGCTGGTTCCCGCTCGTATCCAGGGACGCTACCGGCCGGAGCGGTCCCTGGCTCTACGGAGCTCCCGCAAGGCACGCTGCTCTGCGGTCACCTTTCCCTGTTTCACCGCCTGTCTGCCCGCACACCTGCCCGACGGACACCATCTCCCAACTGGACCTACAGCCATCACCATACACCGGACCACTGCAACATAACGGTGAGTGCACAATTCGCTTACCGGTGCTTTCAGGTTCACCAGGTCGCAATTCTGATCATTGGTATCGGGTCCATGGTGGCTCCGTGTTGTGCTGGGCACTGCAGCACTTATCTTTCTGGTATTTATTCTTCTGGCACATCATGCACAATCTAAGCAGAGTACTAGGTGCATATTCTTAGTTGTTTTACACTGCAGCGCGAACCCATTTGTTTTTTACATTGCTTGTACTCACCTATTGACAGCTAAAGCCCCTTTCTGTCTCGGTTCTTGCGGCTCAGTGTCTTTGTGGGGAGCGCTGGTGTATTACTTTATATCTATCATCTAAGATAAGTGTCTGGTTTTTTGTCTCTGTGCACACATGCAGTGTGCTTTGCAATTCTGTGCAATTTATTGTGTTTTTGTCCAGCTTAGACTTTGTTTGGATTTTTCAGTCATGCTGGATTCTCAGGAGATGCAGATATACTTTCTATGTCTTTAGTTAGATGTGGAATATTTGTATTATCTGCTGTGGATATTTTTAGGATTTTAATACTGACCGCTTAGAATTCTGTCCTATCCTTTTCTATTTAGCTAGAAGTGCCTCTTTTGCTAAATCCTGTTTTTCTGCCTGCGTGTGTCTTTCCTCTTATACTCACAGTCAATATTTGTGGGGGGCTGCCTATCCTTTGGGGTTCTGCTCTGAGGCAAGATAGAATTCCCATTTCCATCTATAGGGGTATTTAGTTCTCCGGCTGTGTCGAGATGTCTAGTGTCATGATTCCCAATGGCAGGGACATGGGCAAAAACGGACTAGCTCTAGGAAGATGGTATCTCAGGTAACCGCGATGCTGAACCTAACACGCAAATAAAAGTAGCCAGGGGGTGTGCCTACGTTGTATCCCTAGACACCTCGTGCCAGCCGGAGAGCTAACTACCCCTAGAAAAGGAATACACAGACCTGGCTTGCCTCCAGGGAAACCCCAAAAGTTATAGTAGCCCCCCACATGTAATAACGGTTAGGTAAGAGGAAAACACAAACGCAGTATGAATATAGATTCAGCAAAGTGAGGCCCTCTGACTAGATAGATGAAAATACAAAAGAGGACTTTGCGGTTACCTCAAAACCCTAAGCAGCCATCCTGAAACTACCTTAACTCCGTTATCAACTCATGACACCGGAGTAGTAATTTCAGATCACTAGAGCTTCCAGCAGCACGAGAAATATAAATGCATGCTGGACAAAACAAACACAAAAAAGCCAAAGATTTCAACTTAGCTGAATTGCAGACTTGGAGCAGGTAGCAAGCAACAGAGATGCTCTGGTAACATTGATTGCCGGCACTAGAGTGACTGAGAAGCCAGACTAAATAGGAAACTCCCAATTTCCTGATGAAAACAGGTGCACTGGAAACACAAGACCAAAGTCAACCAGTACCACCAGTAGCCACCAGAGGGAGCCAAAAACAGAATTCACAACAGTACCCCCCCCTTAAGGAGGGGGCACCGAACCCTCATGAGAACCACCAGGGCGATCTGGATGCGCCCTATGAAAGGCGCGAACCAAATCAGAGGCATGAACATCAGAGGCAGTCACCCAAGAATTATCCTCCTGACCGTATCCCTTCCACTTAACCAGATATTGAAGTCTCCGTCTGGAAATACGAGAGTCCAAAATCTTCTCCACAACATACTCCAATTCACCCTCCACCAGCACAGGAGCAGGAGGCTCAACAGAAGGAACAACCGGTACCTCGTACCTCCGCAACAACGACCTATGGAAGACATTATGAATGGTGAAAGATGCTGGAAGGTCCAAACGAAAAGATACAGGATTAAGAATCTCCAAAATCTTATAAGGACCTATGAACCGAGGTTTGAACTTAGGAGAAGAGACCTTCATAGGGACAAAACGAGAAGACAACCACACCAAGTCTCCAACACGGAGATGATGACCCACACGACGATGACGATTAGCAAACTGCTGAGTCTTCTCCTGAGACAACTTCAAATTGTCCACCACATGACTCCAAATCCGGTGCAGTCTATCCACCACAGAATCCACTCCAGGACAATCCGAAGACTCCACCTGACCAGACGAAAAACGAGGGTGAAACCCTGAATTGCAAAAGAAAGGAGAAACCAGAGTAGCAGAACTGGCCCGATTATTGAGGGCAAACTCTGCCAACGGCAAAAAGGCGACCCAATCATCCTGATCAGCAGACACAAAACACCTCAAATACGTCTCCAAGGTCTGATTAGTTCGCTCCGTCTGGCCATTAGTCTGAGGATGGAACGCAGACGAAAAAGACAAATCAATGCCCATCCTGGCACAGAACGCTCACCAGAACCTAGACACAAATTGAGATCCTCTGTCAGACACGATGTTTTCCGGGATACCATGTAAGCGAACCACATTCTGAAAAAATAAAGGAACCAACTCCGATGAAGAAGGCAATTTGGGCAAGGGTACCAAATTAACCATCTTAGAAAAACGGTCACACACCACCCAAATGACGGACATTTTCTGAGAAACCGGGAGATCCGAGATAAAGTCCATAGAGATGTGCGTCCATGGCCTCTTCGGAATAGGCAAGGACAACAACAATCCACTAGCCCGAGAACAGCAAGGCTTGGCCCGAGCACAAACATCACAAGACTGTACAAAGGTACGCACATCCTGAGACAGGGAAGGCCACCAGAAGGACCTGGCCACCAAATCTCTGGTACCAAAAATTCCAGGGTGGCCCGCCAACACAGAAGAATGAACCTCTGAGATGACTCTACTGGTCCACTCATCAGGAACAAACAATCTCCCAGACGGACAACGATCAGGCCTATCAGTCTGAAACTCCTGCAAAGCACGTCGCAAGTCTGGGGAGACAGCAGACAAAATCACTCCATCCTTAAGGATACCCGTAGGCTCAGAATCACCAGAGGAGTCAGGCTCAAAACTCCTAGAAAGAGCATCTGCCTTCACATTTTTCGAGCCCGGCAAGTATGAAACCACAAAATTAAACCGAGAGAAAAACAATGACCAGCGCGCCTGTCTAGGATTCAGACGCCTGGCGGACTCAAGGTAAATCAGATTCTTGTGATCAGTCAAGACCACCACCTGATGTCTAGCACCCTCAAGCCAATGACGCCACTCCTCAAATGCCCACTTCATAGCCAAGAGCTCCCGATTACCGACATCATAATTTCGCTCGGCGGGCGAAAACTTTAGAGAGAAGAATGCACATGGTCTCATCACTGAGCAATCGGGACTTTTCTGCGACAAAACCGCCCCCGCTCCAATCTCGGAAGCATCAACCTCAACCTGAAAAGGGAGCGAAACATCAGGCTGGCGCAACACAGGGGCAGAAGAAAAGCGGCGCTTAAGCTCCCGAAAGGCCTCCACAGCCGCAGAGGACCAATTGGCAACATCAGCACCCTTCTTAGTCAAATCAGTCAGAGGTTTAGCAACACTTGAAAACCCAGTTATAAATCGACGATAGAAATTAGCAAAGCCCAAGAACTTCTGAAGAATCTTCAGGGAAGTAGGCTGCTTCCAATCACAAATAGCCCGAACCTTGACAGGATCCATCTCAACAGAAGAAGGGGAAAAAATATACCCCAAAAAGGAGATCTTCTGAACCCCAAAGATACACTTTGAACCCTTTACAAACAGAGAATTGGACCGCAAAACCTGAAAAACCTTCCTAACCTGTTGAACATGCGACTCCCAGTCATCCGAAAAAATCAAAATATCATCCAAATACACAATCATAAACTTATCCAGGTATTTACGGAAAATAAAGTGCATAAAGGACTGAAAGACTGAAGGAGCATTAGAAAGACCAAAAGGCATTACCAAATACTCAAAATGGCCCTCGGGCATATTAAATGCAGTTTTCCGCTCATCTCCCTGCTTGATCCGCACCAAATTATACGCACCCCGAAGATCAACCTTAGAGAACCACTTTGCCCCTTTAATACGAGCAAATAAATCAGTCAATAGTGGCAAAGGATACTGATATTTGACTGTAATCTTATTCAACAGGCGATAATCATTACAGGGCCTCAGGGAGCCATCTTTTTTACCCACGAAAAAAAAACCTGCTCCTAAAGGGGATGAGGATGGACGGATATGTCCCTTTTCCAAGGACTCCTTAATATACTCTCGCATAGCAGCATGCTCAGGCACAGATAGATTGAACAAACGACCCTTGGGAAACTTGCTGCCCGGAATCAAGTCTATAGCACAATCGCAATCCCGGTGAGGGGGGAGAGAACTAAGTTTAGGCTCCTCAAAAACATCACCATAATCAGACAAAAATGCCGGAATTTCAGAGGGAGTAGATGAAGCAATGGAAACCAAAGGTACTTCCCCATGAGCCCCCCGACATCCCCAACAAAACACAGACATTGTTTTCCAGTCAAGGACTGGATTATGAGTTTGCAACCATGGCAATCCAAGTACTAAGACATTATGCAAGTTATGCAACACAAGGAAGCTAATCACCTCCCGATGGTCAGGAGTCATACACATAGTCACTTGTGTCCAGAACTGTGGTTTATTCCTAGCCAAAGGTGTGGAGTCGATACCCTTCAGAGGGATAGGAACTTCCAAAGGCTCTAGGCTAAACCCACAACGTCTGGCAAAGGACCAATCCATAAGACTCAAGGAAGCGCCAGAATCCACATAGGCATCCACAGTAATAGTTGATAATGAACAGATCAAAGTTACAGACAAAATAAACTTAGACTGTAAGGTGCCAATTGCAAAAGACTTATCAACCTTTTTTGTGCGTTTAGAGCATGCTGATATAACATGAGCAGAATCACCACAGTAGAAGCACAACCCATTTTTACGCCTATAATTCTGCCGTTCACTTCTGGACAGAATACTATCACATTGCATAATCTCCGGTGCCTGCTCAGAAGACACCGCCAAATGGTGCACAGGTTTGCGCTCCGGTAAACGCCGATCAATCTGAATAGCCATAGTCATGGATTCATTCAGACCTGTGGGCGTAGGAAACCCCACCATGACCTCTTTAACGGCGTCAGAGAGACCTTCTCTGAAATTCGCCGCCAGGGCGCACTCATTCCACTGAGCAAGCACAGACCACTTTCGAAATTTTTGACAATATACTTCAGCTTCATCATGCCCTTGAGAGAGGGCTAGCAAGGCCTTTTCAGCCTGAATCTCCAAATTAGGTTCCTCATAGAGCAACCCCAGTGCCAGAAAAAACGCATCCACATTGAGCAGCGCAGGATCCCCTGGTGCCAATGCAAATGCCCAATTCTGGGGGTCACCCCGCAACAAGGAAATAACAATCTTAACCTGCTGAGCGGGGACTCCAGCGGAACGAGATCTCAGAGAAAGATACAATTTACAATTGTGCTTAAAATTCAAAAAGCGAGATCTATCTCCAGAAAAGAACTCAGGTATAGGGATCTTGGGTGCAGACATAGGAGCATGTATAACATAGTCTTGGATATTTTGAACCTTAGAGGCAAGAGTATTAAGATTAGAAGCTAAACTCTGGATATCCATTTCTCAACAGCAGAGATCTGAGCCATTCAGGGGTTAAGAGGAGAGAAAAAAAAAAAAAAAACAGCAGATTGCAATTATGGCTAGACAGAACATCTGAGTAAAAAAAAAAAAAAAAAAAGTGTCAGAAACTTCTTTTTCCTCTCCTTCTTTAGCCAATACCTTTAATACATTCTGGCCGGCAATACTGTCATGATTCCCAATGGCAGGGACATGGGCAAAAACGGACTAGCTCTAGGAAGATGGTATCTCAGGTAACCGCGATGCTGAACCTAACACGCAAATAAAAGTAGCCAGGGGGTGTGCCTACGTTGTATCCCTAGACACCTCGCGCCAGCCGGAGAGCTAACTACCCCTAGAAGAGGAATACACAGACCTGGCTTGCCTCCAGGGAAACCCCAAAAGTTATAGTAGCCCCCCACATGTAATAACGGTTAGGTAAGAGGAAAACACAAACGCAGTATGAATATAGATTCAGCAAAGTGAGGCCCTCTGACTAGATAGATGAAAATACAAAAGAGGACTTCGCGGTTACCTCAAAACCCTAAGCAGCCATCCTGAAACTACCTTAACTCCGTTATCAACTCATGACACCGGAGTAGTAATTTCAGATCACTAGAGCTTCCAGCAGCACGAGAAATATAAATGCATGCTGGACAAAACAAACACAAAAAAGCCAAAGATTTCAACTTAGCTGAATTGCAGACTTGGAGCAGGTAGCAAGCAACAGAGATGCTCTGGTAACATTGAATGCCGGCACTAGAGTGTTATGACCCCAGTGGACAGGGTCTCAGAGGAACGTGTAAGTCTGCGAGATTCAAAAATCCAGCTCATAGGGCTGTGGTAACTGGGTTGACCAAATAGCTACTCCTAACGCCAACACTAGAAGTAGCCGGGGATCATGCCTACGGTGATCGCTAGATGACTCGCGCCAGCCGGAGAATCTAACTACCCCTAGGAGAAGAAAACAAAGACCTCTCTTGCCTCCAGAGAAAGGGACCCCAAAGCAAGATACAAGCCCCCCACAAATAATAACGGTGAGGTAAGAGGAAATGACAAACACAGAAATGAAGCAGGTTCAGCAAAGAGAGGCCAGCTTACTAATAGCAGAATATAGCAAGATAACTTATCTGGTCAACAAAAACCCTATAAAAATCCACGCTGGAGATTCAAGAACCCCCGAACCGTCTAACGGTCCGGGGGGAGAACACCAGCCCCCTAGAGCTTCCAGCAAAGGTCAAGATACAGATTGGAACAAGCTGGACAAAAATACCAAACAAAACAAAAGCAAAAAGCAAGGAAGCAGACTTAGCTTGAAATACAGGAACCAGGATCAAAGGACAAGAGCACAACAGATTAGCTCTGATTTCAACGATGCCAGGCATTGAACTGAAGGTCCAGGGAGCTTATATAGCAACGCCCCTGAACTAACGGCCCAGGTGAGGATATAGGAAAAGACAGAAGCTCCAGAGTCAAATCACTAATGACCACTAGAGGGAGCAAAAAGCAAAATCACAACAGTACCCCCCCCTTAGTGAGGGGTCACCGAACCCTCACCACGACCACCAGGGCGATCAGGACGAGCGGCGTGAAAGGCACGAACTAAATCGGCCGCATGAACATCAGAGGCGACCACCCAGGAATTATCTTCCTGACCATAGCCCTTCCACTTGACCAGGTACTGAAGCCTCCGCCTGGAGAGACGAGAATCCAAGATCTTCTCCACCACGTACTCCAACTCGCCCTCAACCAACACCGGAGCAGGAGGCTCAGCAGAAGGAACCACAGGCACAACGTACCGCCGCAACAAGGACCTATGAAACACGTTGTGGATAGCAAACGACACAGGAAGATCCAGGCGAAAGGATACAGGATTAAGGATTTCCAATATCTTGTAAGGACCAATAAAACGAGGTTTAAATTTGGGAGAGGAAACCTTCATAGGAACAAAGCGGGAAGAAAGCCACACCAAATCCCCAACACGTAGTCGGGGACCCACACCGCGGCGGCGGTTGGCAAAGCGCTGAGCCCTTTCCTGTGACAACTTCAAGTTGTCCACCACAAGATTCCAGATCCGCTGCAACCTATCCACCACAGAATCCACCCCAGGGCAGTCAGAAGGTTCCACATGACCCGAAGAAAAACGAGGGTGGAAACCAGAGTTGCAGAAAAACGGCGAAACCAAGGTGGCGGAACTAGCCCGATTATTAAGGGCAAACTCAGCCAACGGCAAGAAGGTCACCCAATCGTCCTGATCAGCAGAGACAAAACACCTCAAATAAGCCTCCAAAGTCTGATTAGTTCGCTCCGTCTGTCCATTAGTCTGAGGATGGAAAGCAGACGAAAACGACAAGTCAATGCCCATCCTACTACAAAAGGATCGCCAGAATCTGGAAACGAACTGGGATCCTCTGTCTGACACAATATTCTCAGGGATGCCGTGCAAACGAACCACGTTCTGGAAAAACACAGGAACCAGATCGGAAGAGGAAGGCAGCTTAGGCAAAGGAACCAAATGGACCATCTTGGAGAAGCGATCACATATCACCCAGATAACAGACATGCCTTGAGACACCGGAAGATCAGAAATGAAATCCATGGAGATATGTGTCCAAGGTCTCTTAAGGCCCCGTCTCACTAAGCGATTTACCAACGATCACGACCAGCGATATGACCTGGCCGTGATCGTTGGTAAGTCGCTGTGTGGTCGCTGGGGAGCTGTCACACAGACCGCTCTCCCCAGCGACCAACGATCAGGGGAACGACTTCGGCATCGTTGAAACTGTCTTCAACGATGCCGAAGTCCCCCTGCAGCACCCGGGTAACCAGGGTAAACATCGGGTTACTAAGCGCAGGGCCGCGCTTAGTAACCCGATGTTTACCCTGGTTACCAAAAAAAACAAACACTACATACTCGCCTTTCGGTGTCCAGGTCCCTTGCCGTCCGCTTCCTGCTCTGACTGAGCCGCCGTACTGTGAGAGCAGAGCGCAGCGGTGACGTCACTGCTGCGCTCTCACTTCTCACTGTACGGCCGGGAGTCAGTGAGAGCAGGAAGCAGACGGCAAGGGACACCGAAAGGCGAGTATGTACTGTTTGTTTTTTTGGTAACCAGGGTAAACATCGGGTTACTAAGCGCGGCCCTGCGCTTAGTAACCCGATGTTTACCCTGGTTACCAGTGAAGACATCGCTGGATCGGTGTCACACACACCGATTCAGCGATGTCAGCGGGGCCTCAACGACCAAAAAAAGGTCCAGGCCATTCTGACACGACCAGCGATCTCGCAGCAGGGGCCTGATCGCTGGTACGTGTCACACATAGCGAGATCGCTATGGAGGTCGCTGTTGCGTCACAAAACTTGTGACTCAGCAGCGATCTCGCTAGCGATCTCGCTATGTGAGACGGGGCCTTTAGGGACAGGCAAGGGCAAGAGCAACCCGCTGGCACGAGAACAGCAAGGCTTAGCTCGAGCACAAGTCCCACAGGACTGTACAAATGACCGCACATCCCTAGACAAGGAAGGCCACCAAAAGGATCTGGCCACCAGATCTCTGGTGCCAAAAATTCCTGGGTGACCTGCCAACACCGAGGAATGAACCTCGGAAATGACTCTGCTGGTCCACTTATCAGGCACAAACAGTCTGTCAGGTGGACAAGAATCAGGCCTATCAGCCTGAAATCTCTGCAACACACGTCGCAGATCTGGAGAAATAGCTGACAAGATAATACCATCCTTAAGAATACCAACAGGTTCAGCGACTCCAGGAGCATCAGGCACAAAGCTCCTGGAAAGAGCATCGGCCTTCACATTTTTTGAACCTGGTAAATACGAGACAATAAAGTCAAAACGGGAGAAAAACAATGACCAGCGGGCCTGTCTAGGATTCAGGCGTTTAGCAGACTCGAGATACATCAGATTTTTGTGATCAGTCAAGACCACCACACGATGCTTAGCACCCTCGAGCCAATGACGCCACTCCTCAAATGCCCATTTCATGGCCAACAACTCCCGATTGCCCACATCATAATTTCGCTCCGCAGGCGAAAACTTCCTAGAGAAAAAGGCGCAAGGTCTCATAACAGAGCAACCAGGGCCTCTCTGCGACAAAACGGCCCCTGCTCCAATCTCTGAAGCATCCACCTCAACCTGAAAGGGAAGCGAGACATCAGGCTGGCACAAAACAGGCGCCGAAGTAAACCGACGTTTCAACTCCTGGAAAGCCTCCACGGCAGCAGGAGCCCAATTAACCACATCGGAGCCCTTCTTGGTCATATCCGTCAAAGGTTTCACAATGCTAGAAAAGTTAGCGATAAAACGACGGTAGAAGTTAGCGAAACCCAAGAACTTCTGAAGACTCTTAACTGACGAGGGCTGATGTTATGACCCCAATGGCGAGGGTCTCAGAGGTACGTGGAAGTCTGCAGAATTCAAAAATCCAGCTCATAGGGCAGTGGTAACTGGGTTGACCATATATCTACTCCTAACGCCAACACTAGAAGTAGCCGGGGATCATTCCTACGTTGATTCTAGATGACACGCTCCAGCCGGAGAATCTAGCTACCCCTAGTAGAGGAAAACAAAAGACCTTTCTTGCCTCCAGAGAAGGGGACCCCAAAGCTGGATAGAAGCCCCCCACAAATAATAACGGTGAGGTAAGAGGAAATGACAAACACAGAAATGAACCAGGTTTAGCACAGAGAGGCCCGCTTACTGATAGCAGAATAAAGAAAGGTAACTTATATGGTCAACAAAAACCCTATCAAAATCCACACTGGAAATTCAAGAACCCCCGAACCGTCTAACGGTCCGGGGGGAGAACACCAGCCCCCTAGAGCTTCCAGCAAAGGTCAGGATATAGATTTGGAACAAGCTGGACAAAAATACAAAACCAAAACAAATAGCAAAAAGCAAAAGGCGGACTTAGCTGATATAACTGGAACCAGGATCAGTAGACAAGAGCACAGCAGACTAGCTCTGATAACTACGTTGCCAGGCATTGAACTGAAGGTCTAGGGAGCTTATATAGCAACACCCCTAACTAACGACCCAGGTGCGGATAAAAGGAATGACAGAAAAACCAGAGTCAAAAAACTAGTAACCACTAGAGGGAGCAAAAAGCAAATTCACAACAGTACCCCCCCCTTAGTGAGGGGTCACCGAACCCTCACCACGACCACCAGGGCGATCAGGATGAGCGGCATGAAAGGCACGAACTAAATCGGCCGCATGAACATCAGAGGCGACCACCCAGGAATTATCCTCCTGACCATAGCCCTTCCACTTGACCAGGTACTGAAGCCTCCGCCTGGAGAGGCGAGAATCCAAGATCTTCTCCACCACGTACTCCAACTCGCCCTCAACCAACACCGGAGCAGGAGGCTCAGCAGAAGGAACTACAGGCACAATGTACCGCCGCAACAAGGACCTATGAAATACATTGTGAATAGCAAATGACACAGGAAGATCCAGACGAAAAGATACAGGATTAAGGATTTCCAATATCTTGTAAGGCCCAATAAAACGAGGTTTAAATTTGGGAGAGGAGACCTTCATAGGAACAAAGCGGGAAGAAAGCCATACCAAATCCCCAACGCGTAGTCGGGGACCCACACCGCGGCGGCGGTTGGCAAAGCGCTGAGCCCTCTCCTGTGACAACTTCAAGTTGTCCACCACATGATTCCAGATCCGCTGCAACCTATCTACCACAGAATCCACCCCAGGACAGTCAGAAGGCTCCACATGACCCGAAGAAAAGCGAGGATGGAAACCAGAGTTGCAGAAAAAAGGCGAAACCAAGGTGGCGGAACTAGCCCGATTATTAAGGGCAAACTCAGCCAATGGCAAGAATGTCACCCAATCGTCCTGATCAGCAGAGACAAAACACCTCAAATAAGCCTCCAAAGTCTGATTGGTTCGCTCCGTCTGTCCATTAGTCTGAGGATGGAAAGCAGACGAAAACGACAAATCAATGCCCATCCTACTACAAAAGGATCGCCAGAACCTAGAAACGAACTGGGATCCTCTGTCTGACACAATATTCTCAGGGATGCCGTGCAAACGAACCACGTTCTGGAAAAACACAGGAACCAGATCGGAAGAGGAAGGCAGCTTAGGCAAAGGAACCAAATGGACCATCTTGGAGAAGCGATCACATATCACCCAGATAACGGACATGCCCTGAGATAGCGGAAGATCAGAAATGAAATCCATGGAGATATGTGTCCAAGGTCTCTTCGGGACAGGCAAGGGCAAGAGCAAACCGCTGGCACGAGAACAGCAAGGCTTAGCTCGAGCACAAGTCCCACAGGACTGCACAAATGACCGCACATCCCTTGACAAGGAAGGCCACCAAAAGGACCTGGCCACCAGATCTCTGGTGCCAAAAATTCCCGGGTGACCTGCCAACACCGAGGAATGAACCTCGGAAATGACTCTGCTGGTCCATTTATCCGGGACAAACAGTCTGTCAGGTGGACAAGACTCAGGCCTATCAGCCTGAAATCTCTGCAACACACGTCGCAGATCCGGAGAAATAGCTGACAAGATAACTCCATCTTTAAGAATACCAACAGGATCAGCGACTCCAGGAGCATCAGGCACAAAGCTCCTAGAAAGAGCATCGGCCTTCACATTCTTTGAACCTGGTAAATACGAGACAACAAAATCAAAGCGGGAGAAAAACAATGACCAGCGGGCCTGTCTCGGATTAAGGCGTTTAGCAGACTCGAGATACATCAGATTTTTGTGATCAGTCAAGACCACCACACGATGCTTAGCACCCTCGAGCCAATGACGCCACTCCTCAAATGCCCATTTCATGGCCAACAACTCCCGATTGCCCACATCATAATTTCGCTCGGCAGGCGAAAACTTCCTGGAGAAAAAGGCACAAGGTTTCATAACAGAGCAACCAGGGCCTCTCTGCGACAAAACGGCCCCTGCTCCAATCTCTGAAGCATCCACCTCAACCTGAAAGGGAAGTGAGACATCGGGCTGGCACAAAACAGGCGCCGAAGTAAACCGGCGCTTCAACTCCTGGAAAGCCTCCACGGCAGCAGGAGCCCAGTTAGCTACATCGGAGCCCTTCTTGGTCATATCCGTCAACGGTTTCACAATGCTAGAAAAATTAGCGATAAAACGACGGTAGAAGTTAGCGAAACCCAAGAACTTCTGAAGACTCTTAACCGACGAGGGCTGAGTCCAATCAAGAATAGCTCGGACCTTGACTGGGTCCATCTCCACAGCAGAAGGGGAAAAAATGAACCCCAAAAAGGGAACCTTCTGTACACCAAAGAGACACTTTGAGCCCTTGACAAACAAAGAATTTTCACGCAAAATTTTAAAGACCAACCTGACCTGCTCCACATGCGAATCCCAATCATCAGAAAAAACCAAAATATCATCCAGATAAACAATCAAAAATTTATCCAGATACTTCCGGAAAATGTCATGCATAAAGGACTGAAAAACTGAAGGCGCATTGGAGAGCCCAAAAGGCATCACCAAGTACTCAAAATGACCTTCGGGCGTATTGAATGCGGTTTTCCATTCATCACCTTGCTTAATGCGCACAAGGTTGTACGCACCACGAAGGTCTATCTTGGTGAACCACTTGGCACCTTTAATCCGGGCAAACAAGTCAGACAACAGCGGTAAAGGATACTGAAATTTGACAGTGATCTTATTTAAAAGCCGATAATCAATACAAGGTCTCAAAGATCCGTCCTTTTTTGCCACAAAAAAGAATCCCGCACCAAGGGGGGAAGAAGACGGACGAATATGTCCTTTCTCCAGAGACTCCCTGATATATGAACGCATAGCGGTATGTTCAGGTACCGACAGATTAAACAGTCTTCCCTTAGGAAACTTACTGCCTGGGATCAAATCTATAGCACAGTCACAGTCACAGTCCCTATGAGGAGGCAGTGCACTGGACTCAGACTCACTGAAGACATCCTGATAATCAGACAAATACTCCGGAACTTCCGAAGGCGTAGAAGAAGCAATAGACACAGGCAGGGAATCCCCATGAATACCACGACAGCCCCAACTTGAGACTGACATAGCCTTCCAGTCCAGGACTGGATTATGGGTCTGTAACCATGGCAGCCCTAAAACAACCAAATCATGCATTTTATGTAAAACCAGGAAACGTATCACCTCGCGGTGTTCAGGAGTCATGCACATGATAACCTGTGTCCAATACTGCGGTTTATTTGCTGCCAATGGCGTAGCATCAATACCCCTAAGAGGAATAGGATTTTCTAATGGTTCAAGAGTAAAACCACAGTGCTTAGCAAATGACAGATCCATAAGACTCAGGGCAGCACCTGAATCTACAAACGCCATGACAGGATAAGACGACAGTGAGCAAATCAAAGTTACAGACAGAATAAATTTAGGTTGCAAATTTCCAACGGTGACAGGACTAACAACCTTAGCTATACGTTTAGAGCATGCTGAGATAACATGTGTAGAATCACCACAGTAGTAGCACAAGCCATTCCGGCGTCTATGAATTTTCCGCTCATTTCTAGTCAGGATTCTATCACATTGCATTAAATCAGGTGTCTGTTCAGACAACACCATGAGGGAATTTGCGGTTTTTCTATCACATTGCACCGAATTAGGTGTCTGTTCAGACAACACCATGAGGGAATTTGCGGTTTTGCGCTCCCGCAACCGCCGGTCAATTTGAATAGCAAGTGCCATAGTATCATTGAGACCTGTGGGAATGGGAAAACCCACCATAACATTCTTAATGGCTTCAGCTAGGCCATTTCTAAAATTAGCGGCCAGTGCACACTCGTTCCAATGTGTCAGCACGGACCATTTCCGAAATTTTTGGCAATACACTTCAGCCTCGTCCTGCCCCTGAGACATAGCCAGCAAGGCCTTTTCTGCCTGAATCTCAAGATTGGGTTCCTCATAAAGTAAACCGAGCGCCAGAAAAAACGCATCAATATCAGCCAATGCCGGATCTCCTGGCGCCAGCGAAAAAGCCCAATCCTGAGGGTCGCCCCGTAAGAACGAAATAACTATTTTTACTTGCTGAGCAGAGTCTCCAGATGAACAGGGTCTCAGGGACAAAAACAATTTACAATTATTCACAAAATTCCTAAACTTAAACCTGTCTCCGGAAAACAGTTCAGGAATCGGTATTTTAGGTTCTGACCTAGGATTTCTGATAACATAGTCTTGTATGCCCTGCACACGAGTAGCCAGCTGGTCCACACTTGTAATCAAGGTCTGGACATTCATGTCTGCAGCAAGCATAGCCACTCTGAGGTAAAGGGGAAGAAGAAAGAAAAAAAAAAAAAAAACTCAGAATCTTCTTTCTTATAATCCCTCTTCTGCAACGCATTAAACATTTAATACTGGCCTGGCAAACTGTTATGACCCCAATGGCGAGGGTCTCAGAGGTACGTGGAAGTCTGCAGAATTCAAAAATCCAGCTCATAGGGCAGTGGTAACTGGGTTGACCATATATCTACTCCTAACGCCAACACTAGAAGTAGCCGGGAATCATTCCTACGTTGATTCTAGATGACACGCTCCAGCCGGAGAATCTAGCTACCCCTAGTAGAGGAAAACAAAAGACCTTTCTTGCCTCCAGAGAAGGGGACCCCAAAGCTGGATAGAAGCCCCCCACAAATAATAACGGTGAGGTAAGAGGAAATGACAAACACAGAAATGAACCAGGTTTAGCACAGAGAGGCCCGCTTACTGATAGCAGAATAAAGAAAGGTAACTTATATGGTCAACAAAAACCCTATCAAAACCCACACTGGAAATTCAAGAACCCCCGAACCGTCTAACGGTCCGGGGGGAGAACACCAGCCCCCTAGAGCTTCCAGCAAAGGTCAGGATATAGATTTGGAACAAGCTGGACAAAAATACAAAACCAAAACAAATAGCAAAAAGCAAAAGGCGGACTTAGCTGATATAACTGGAACCAGGATCAGTAGACAAGAGCACAGCAGACTAGCTCTGATAACTACGTTGCCAGGCATTGAACTGAAGGTCTAGGGAGCTTATATAGCAACACCCCTAACTAACGACCCAGGTGCGGATAAAAGGAATGACAGAAAAACCAGAGTCAAAAAACTAGTAACCACTAGAGGGAGCAAAAAGCAAATTCACAACAGGCTGAGTCCAATCAAGAATAGCTCGGACCTTGACTGGGTCCATCTCCACAGCAGAAGGGGAAAAAATGAACCCCAAAAAGGGAACCTTCTGTACACCAAAAAGACACTTTGAGCCCTTGACAAACAAAGAATTTTCACGCAAAATTTTAAAGACCATCCTGACCTGCTCCACATGCGAGTCCCAATTATCAGAAAAAAACAGAATATCATCCAGATAAACGATCAAAAATTTATCCAGATAGTTCCGGAAAATGTCATGCATAAAGGACTGAAAAACTGAAGGGGCATTAGAGAGCCCAAAAGGCATCACCAAGTACTCAAAATGACCTTCGGGCGTATTGAATGCGGTTTTCCATTCATCCCCTTGCTTAATGCGCACAAGGTTGTACGCACCACGAAGGTCTATCTTGGTAAACCACTTGGCACCTTTAATCCGGGCAAACAAGTCAGACAACAGCGGCAAAGGATACTGAAATTTGACAGTGATCTTATTTAAAAGCCGATAGTCAATACAAGGCCTCAAAGATCCGTCCTTTTTAGCCACAAAAAAGAATCCCGCACCAAGAGGGGAAGAAGACGGACGGATGTGTCCTTTCTCCAGAGACTCCTTGATATATGAACGCATAGCGGTATGTTCAGGTATCGACAGATTAAACAGTCTTCCCTTAGGAAATTTACTGCCTGGAATCAAATCTATTGCACAGTCACATTCCCTATGAGGAGGCAATGCACTGGACCTGGACTCGCTAAAGACATACTGATAATCAGACAAATACGCCGGAACTTCCGAAGGCGTAGAAGAAGCAATAGACACAGGCAGGGAATCCTCATGAATACCACGACAGCCCCAACTAGACACTGACATAGCCTTCCAGTCAAGGACTGGATTATGGGTCTGTAACCATGGCAGCCCCAAAACAACCAAATCATGCATTTTATGTAGAACGAGAAAACGTATCACCTCGCGGTGTTCAGGAGTCATGCACATGGTAACCTGTGTCCAATACTGCGGTTTATTTTCTGCTAATGGTGTAGCATCAATACCCCTAAGAGGGATAGGATTTTCTAATGGTTCAAGAACAAAACCACAGCGCTTAGCAAATGAGAGATCCATAAGACTCAGGGCAGCACCTGAATCTACAAACGCCATGACAGGATAAGATGACAGTGAGCAAATCAAAGTTACAGACAGAATAAACTTAGGATGCAAATTACCAACGGTGACAGGACTAACAACCTTAGATATACGTTTAGAGCATGCTGAGATAACATGTGTAGAATCACCACAGTAGTAGCACAAGCCATTCCGGCGTCTATGAATTTTCCTCTCATTTCTAGTCAGGATTCTATCACATTGCATCAAATCAGGTGTCCGTTCAGACAACACCATGAGGGAATTTGTGGTTTTTCTATCACATTGCATCACATCAGGTGTCTGTTCAGACAACAACATGAGGGAATTTGCGGTTTTGCGCTCCCGCAACCGCCGGTCAATTTGAATAGCCAGGGACATGGTATCATTCAGACCTGTGGGAATGGGAAAACCCACCATAACATTCTTAATGGCCTCAGAAAGGCCATTTCTAAAATTAGCGGCCAGTGCACACTCGTTCCAATGTTTCAGCACGGACCATTTCCGAAATTTTTGGCAATACACCTCAGCCTCGTCCTGGCCCTGAGACATAGCCAGCAAGGCTTTCTCTGCCTGAATCTCAAGATTGGGTTCCTCATAAAGTAAACCGAGCGCCAGAAAAAACGCATCAATATCAGCCAATGCCGGATCTCCTGGCGCCAACGAAAAAGCCCAATCCTGAGGGTCACCCCGTAAGAATGAAATAACAATTTTTACTTGTTGAGCAGAGTCTTCAGACGAACAAGGTTTCAGGGACAAAAACAATTTACAATTATTCCTGAAATTCCTAAACTTAAATCGGTCTCCTGAAAACAGTTCAGGAATCGGAATCTTGGGTTCAGACCTAGGATTTCTGGTAACATAATCTTGTATACCCTGCACACGAGCGGCAAGCTGGTCCACACTTGTAATCAAGGTCTGGACATTCATGTCTGCAGCAAGCTTAAGCCACTCTGAGGTAAAGGGGAAAAGAAAAAAAAAAAAAAATGAGAGAGGGAAAAAAAAAACCTCAAAATTTTCTTTCTTATAATCCCACTTCTGCAATGCATTAAACATTTAATACTGGCCTGGCATACTGTTATGACCCCAGTGGACAGGGTCTCAGAGGAACGTGTAAGTCTGCGAGATTCAAAAATCCAGCTCATAGGGCTGTGGTAACTGGGTTGACCAAATAGCTACTCCTAACGCCAACACTAGAAGTAGCCTCCGGTGATCGCTAGATGACTCGCGCCAGCCGGAGAATCTAACTACCCCTAGGAGAAGAAAACAAAGACCTCTCTTGCCTCCAGAGAAAGGGACCCCAAAGCAAGATACAAGCCCCCCACAAATAATAACGGTGAGGTAAGAGGAAATGACAAACACAGAAATGAACCAGGTTCAGCAAAGAGAGGCCAGCTTACTAATAGCAGAATATAGCAAGATAACTTATCTGGTCAACAAAAACCCTATAAAAATCCACGCTGGAGATTCAAGAACCCCCGAACCGTCTAACGGTCCGGGGGGAGAACACCAGCCCCCTAGAGCTTCCAGCAAAGGTCAAGATACAGATTGGAACAAGCTGGACAAAAATACCAAACAAAACAAAAGCAAAAAGCAAGGAAGCAGACTTAGCTTGAAATACAGGAACCAGGATCAAAGGACAAGAGCACAACAGATTAGCTCTGATTTCAACGATGCCAGGCATTGAACTGAAGGTCCAGGGAGCTTATATAGCAACGCCCCTGAACTAACGGCCCAGGTGAGGATATAGGAAAAGACAGAAGCTCCAGAGTCAAATCACTAATGACCACTAGAGGGAGCAAAAAGCAAAATCACAACATAGAGTGACTGAGAAGCCAGACTAAATAGGAAACTCCCAATTTCCTGATGAAAACAGGTGCACTGGAAACACAAGACCAAAGTCAACCAGTACCACCAGTAGCCCCCAGAGGGAGCCAAAAACAGAATTCACAACAGTCTAGGACGTGTTAGGTACATCCCACGGCTACTTCTAGTTGCGGTGTTAGTTTAGGGTTTGCGGTCAGTACAGGTACCACCTACTCCTGAGAAAGTCTCTCATTCGGCTCCAAGGTCACCAGATCATAACAGTACAACTGGCCAACAATGAGTTAAATGCATCTCAGAAGAAGGGAAGAAAGAGCCATTTTTTTTTCTGTAGCCTGCTGTGTCTTTTCTTCCCTCTTTTCCTCTGGGTGACTGAGGAGTCTTGTGCTAGCATGGATGTTCAGGGATTAGTTTCTCGTGTAGACCAGCTTGCTGCTAGGGTACAGGATATTTCTGATTATATTGCTCAGACTCCGCTTTTAGAGCCTAGGATTCCTACTCCTGATTTGTTTTTTGGGGACAGGTCCAAATTTTTGAGTTTTAAAAACAACTGTAAACTGTTTTTTGCTCTGAAGCCTCGTTCCTCTGGTGATCCCATTCAGCAGATTAAAATTGTCATCTCCCTGCTGCGTGGCGATCCTCAGGATTGGGCATTTTCCCTGGAATCTGGGAATCCGGCCTTGCTTAATGTAGATGCCTTTTTTTCAGGCTCTAGGATTATTATATGATGAACCAAATTCTGTGGATCAAGCGGAGAAGACCTTGTTGGCCCTGTTTCATGGTCAAGAAGCGGCAGAATTGTATTGTCAGAAATTTAGAAAATGGTCTGTGCTGACTAAATGGAATGAGGATGCTTTGGCAGCAATTTTCAGAAAGGGTCTTTCTGAATCTGTTAAAGATGTTATGGTGGGGTTTCCCTCGCCTGTTGGTCTGAGTGATTCTATGTCTCTGGCCATTCAGATCGATCGGCCCTTGCGGGAGCGCAGAACTGTGCGCACTGTGGCGTTGTCCTCAGAGCAGATGCCCGAGCCTATGCAGTGTGATAGGATTCTGTCTAGAACGGAACAACAAGGATTCAGACATCAAAATAGGTTGTGTTTTTATTGTGGCAATGCTTCTCATGTCATTTCAGTCTGCCCAAAGCATACAAAGAGAATCGCTAGTTCAGTTACCATCGGAACTGTACAACCTAAATTTCTGTTATCTGTGACCTTGATCTGCTCATTGTCGTCATTTTCTGTCATGGCGTTTGTGGATTCAGGCGCCGCTTTGAACTTAATGGACCTTGAATTTGCCAGGCATTGTGGTTTCCCCTTGCAGTCTTTGCGTAACCCTATTCCTTTAAGGGGCATTGATGCTACACCTTTGGCTAAAAATAAACCCCAGTTTTGGACACAGGTGACCATGTGCATGGCGCCAGCCCATCAGGAAGATGGTCCTTTTTTGGTGTTGCATAATTTGCATGATGCTATTGTGCTGGGTTGTCCATGGTTGCAGATACATAATCCTGTGTTGGATTGGAAGTCTATGTCTGTGACTAGTTGGGGTTGTCAGGGGGTTCATAATGACGTTCCTGTGATGTCAATCTCCTCTTCCTCCTCTTCTGAAGTTCCAGAGTTTTTGTCTGATTTTCAGGATGTATTCGATGAGCCCAAGTCCAGTTCCCTTCCACCGCATAGGGACTGTGATTGTGCTATTGACTTGATTCCAGGCTGTAAGTTTCCTAAGGGCCGACTTTTCAACCTGTCTGTGCCGGAACATACCGCCATGCGGAGTTATGTTAAGGAGTCTTTGGAGAAAGGGCATATTCGGCCATCTTCTTCACCGTTGGGAGCGGGATTTTTTTTTGTTGCTAAGAAGGATGGCTCCTTGAGACCCTGTATTGATTATCGCCTCTTGAATAAGATCACGGTCAAGTTTCAATACCCTTTACCTTTGCTTTCTGATTTGTTTGCCAGGATTAAGGGGGCTAGTTGGTTTACTAAAATTGACCTTCGGGGGGCATATAATCTTGTTCGTATTAAGCAGCGTGACGAATGGAAAACTGCGTTTAATACACCCGAAGGCCATTTTGAATACCTTGTGATGCCATTCGGGCTCTCTAATGCTCCATATGTTTTTCAGTCCTTCATGCATATCTCCCGGAATTATCTTGATAAATTCATGATTGTATATTTGGATGACATCTTAATTTTTTCCGATGATTGGGAGTCTCATGTGAAACAAGTCAGGATGGTATTTCAGATCCTTCGTGATAATGCTTTGTTTGTGAAGGGGTCTAAGTGTCTCTTTGGAGTGCAGAAGGTTTCTTTTTTGGGCTTCATTTTTTCTCCCTCATCTATCGAGATGGATCCGGTTAAGGTTCAGGCCATTCTTGATTGGATTCAGCCCACATCCGTGAAGAGCCTTCAGAAATTTTTGGGCTTTGCTAATTTTTATCGCCGTTTCATTGCTAACTTCTCCAGTGTGGTTAAACCCCTGACCGATTTGACGAAGAAAGGCGCTGATGTAACGAATTGGTCCTCTGTGGCTGTCTCTGCCTTTCAGGAGCTTAAACGCCGATTTACTTCTGCCCCGGTGTTGCGTCAGCCAGATGTTTCTCTTCCGTTTCAGGTTGAGGTTGACGCTTCTGAGATTGGGGCAGGGGCCGTTTTGTCTCAGAGGAATTCTGATGGTTCCTTGATGAAACCGTGTGCCTTCTTTTTCCGTAAGTTTTCGCCTGCTGAACGCAATTATGATATCGGCAATCGGGAGTTGTTGGCTATGAAGTGGGCGTTTGAGGAATGGCGACATTGGCTTGAGGGAGCCAAGCACCGTACTGTGGTCTTGACTGATCATAAAAATCTGATTTACCTCGAATCTGCCAAACGGCTGAATCCTAGACAGGCTTGATGGTCCCTGTTTTTCTCCCGTTTTGATTTCGTGGTTTCGTATCTTCCGGGTTCTAAGAATATTAAGGCTGATGCCCTCTCTAGGAGTTTTTTGCCTGATTCTCCTGAGGTACTTGAGCCGGTCGGCATTCTGAAGGAAGGGGTGGTCCTTTCTGCCATTTCCCCTGATTTGCGATGGGTTCTGCAGGAATTTCAGGCTGACAAAACTGACCGCTGTCCAGTGGGGAAACTGTTTGTTCCTGATAGATGGACTAGTAGAGTGATTTCTGAGGTTCATTGTTCTGTGTTGGCTGGCCATCTTGGTATTTTTGGTACCAGAGATTTGGTTGGTAGGTCCTTTTGGTGGCCTTCTTTGTCGCGTGATGTGCGTTCTTTTGTGCAGTCCTGTGGGACTTGTGCGCGGGCCAAGCCTTGTTGTTCCCGTGCTAGTGGGTTGCTTTTGCCTTTGCCGGTCCCTGAGAGGCCCTGGACGCATATTTCTATGGATTTTATTTCAGATCTTCCAGTTTCCCAGAGGATGTCGGTTATCTGGGTGGTTTGTGACCGGTTTTCTAAGATGGTTCATTTGGTGCCTTTGCCTAAATTGCCTTCCTCTTCTGATTTGGTTCCGTTGTTTTTTCAGCATGTGGTTCATTTGCATGGTATTCCGGAGAATATTGTGTCCGACAGAGGTTCCCAGTTTGTTTCTAAGTTTTGGCGGGCCTTTTGTGCTAGGTTGGGCATTGATTTGTCTTTTTCTTCCGCATTTCATCCTCAGACAAATGGCCAGACCGAGCGAACTAATCAGACTTTGGAAACTTATTTGAGATGCTTTGTGTCTGCTGATCAGGATGATTGGGTGGCTTTCTTGCCATTGGCCGAGTTTGCCCTTAATAATCGGGCTAGTTCGGCTACCTTGGTTTCGCCCTTCTTTTGTAATTTTGGTTTTCATCCTCGTTTTTCTTCGGGGCAAGTTGAACCTTCTGATTGTCCTGGTGTGGATTCTGTGGTTGACAGGTTGCAGCAGATTTGGGCTCATGTGGTGGGCAATTTGGTGTTGTCTCAGGAGGAGGCTCAGCGTTTTTCTAACCGTCGTCGGTGTGTTGGTTCCCGGCTTCGGGTTGGGGATTTGGTCTGGTTGTCTTCCCGTCATGTTCCTATGAAGGTTTCTTCCCCTAAGTTTAAGCCTCGGTTTATTGGTCCTTATAGGATTTCTGAGATTATCAATCCGGTGTCTTTTCGTTTGGCCCTTCCGGCCTCTTTTGCCATCCATAATGTTTTCCATAGATCTTTATTGTGGAAATATGTGGTGCCCGTTGTTCCCTCTGTTGATCCTCCTGCTCCTGAGTTGGTTGATGGGGAGTTCAGTATGTGGTTGAGAAGATTTTGGATTCTCGCTTTTCGAGGCAGAGGCTTCAGTACCTTGTCAAATGGAAGGGTTATGGCCAGGAGGATAATTCTTGGGTTTTTGCCTCTGATGTCCATGCTGCTGATTTGGTCCGTGCTTTTCATCTGGCTCGTCCTGATCCGCCTGGGGGCTCTGGTGAGGGTTCGGTGACCCCTCTTGAAGGGGGGGGTACTGTTGTGAATTCTGCTCTTGGGCTCCCTCCGGTGGTTGTTGGTGGTAGTGCAGTTGTCTTGGGGTTGTAATCCGGGCAGGTGTTTCTGCTGATTGCAGCTCTATTAGGTATTTAGGTGTGCAGGATCCATGAGTCTGTGCCAGTTGTCCATTGTACTTGGAGGGATTGCATCTCTCTCTGGCTCCTCATTCCCTGCTGCCAATTCATCTAAGATAAGTGTCTGTATTTTTGTCTCTGTGCACACATGCAGTGTGCTTTGCAATTCTGTGCAATTTATTGTGTTTTTGTCCAGCTTAGACTTTGTTTGGATTTTTCAATCATGCTGGATTCTCAGGAGATGCAGATATACTTTCTATGTCTTTAGTTAGATGTGGAATATTTGTATTATCTGCTGTGGATATTTTTAGGATTTTAATACTGACCGCTTAGAATTCTGTCCTATCCTTTTCTATTTAGCTAGAAGTGCCTCTTTTGCTAAATCCTGTTTTTCTGCCTGCGTGTGTCTTTCCTCTTATACTCACAGTCAATATTTGTGGGGGGCTGCCTATCCTTTGGGGTTCTGCTCTGAGGCAAGATAGAATTCCCATTTCCATCTATAGGGGTATTTAGTCCTCCGGCTGTGTCGAGATGTCTAGGACGTGTTAGGTACATCCCACGGCTACTTCTAGTTGCGGTGTTAGTTTAGGGTTTGCGGTCAGTACAGGTACCACCTACTCCTGAGAAAGTCTCTCATTCGGCTCCAAGGTCACCAGATCATAACAGGTACCTGGCCCGAACTCAAGGCTCTAGACGCTGTTGGAATGTCCATCTGGGATCTCCATCTGGCCTCCTACGGCCTTGAATGTCTGGCACATGCTGTCCTTACCAGCCCACCCCACCCCACCAGAACTCTCCTCCACACTTCACAGGCTGACACTGAACTCCTTCTAACCAGGAAGTGCCCCCCTTCTTAACAGCCCTCCCACTGGACTAATCCTATTCTTAATTCTTTCCTATCTTCATGCTAACTTGTTCTATATCCTATGGTGTCCTAAGCTTATCCTTCTGCTATATTCACCTTATGCTCTAACACTTTCTATACTGTGAAGTAAATGAGAGAGGAAAAAGTGACACTCACCCTTCTGTGCAGTATAAGTGTTGTCCTTTATTTGCGATTTCTGCGGCGGCTGGTGAGGAGAGGGGTGCGGGGAGTGAATGACTGGACCAGTCATTCACTCCCCGCACCCCTCTCCTCACCAGCCGCCGCAGAAAATGTCTGTAATCTGCTAATCACAAATAAAGGACAACACTTATACTGCACAGAAGGGTGAGTGCCACTTATTCTTCTCTTCTTCATGGACTTTCTAGTTTGTAAGTTGTGCACCACCCATGTCAGTGGCTAACCTCTGAATGTCCAGATCTACAAAGGATCAAGTATACCTATATATCTCTATGTGAAGTACAGCATTCAGTGCTGTTCCCACCCACCTTTCTCTTGAAGCGCTTTCTATACTGTACATCCCCATAATACATTATATTGCATTACATTATACACACGTTACTTCACATAGAAAAACCGAACGATGGTATTCACATAGTGCGTCTGTTGTCTTCAGGGGCAGGAGCAGGGTAAGGCTATGTGCATACATTGCAGATTTCCTGAGGATCCGCAGCTTTTTTTACCGCGCAGAAACGCTGCAGATCCGCAAGTGATTTACAGTACAATGTAAATCAATGAAAAAAAAAATGCTGTGCTAATGGTGTGGAAAATTCCACGCGGAAACCCTGCGGATTAAAAGAAGCAGCATGTCACTTCTTTTGTGCAGATCTGCAGCGTTTTTGTACCCATTCTATTATAGAAATCAGCAGGGGTGAAAACGCAGTAAATCCGCACAAAATCTGCAGTAAATCCGCACTTAATCTGCATAAAAAACGCATAAAATCCGCATCTGCATTTTCTGCCAAGAGATGCAGAATCCACACAAAAAATTCCAGAGGCAAATCCGCAACGTGTGCACAAAGCCTAAGACAGTTCCCATCCTTACAGTAACAGGACAAAAACTGTCACAATTGACAACAGCATCTAAGAGGTTAAACTGTTGTGATTTGTTCTACCCCTGGTGACTCAGTACTCTATGGTCCAGGCTCAGCTCCCGACATTAATCGCACACATATATGTTGGGTCGATGTTGCTAAGGGGTTGATTAAAGGCTCTTAAGTGGCACACGCTCAGTAATATATTGTTATTATAGATCCCCATTACCTATTTGAGTGCGAACTGCTGCTGAAAACATGATTCAAATTTTATCCACGACCTGTTTTCATGTGAGCACAATTTCTGATGATTTTATGGCTGCCCCATTTTGACCCTAAATTTTAATTCTGCTCAATCCTACTAAGCTACTGTAGGGATCGAACAATTTCTGAAAGGTTGCAGCAAGTTCATATGTTGCCCTATGGACATTAAAATGTAGCGACATTGCGGCTGCGGTAAAACTCTCCTGGTTCCAGTTCATCTTCATGAAGGTTTACGTTTTGATATTGACACAAGTTTTGGTTTTCGCAAGGTTTGTCTTTGATTTACGTTCTTTTATTCGAGGGTTTCTTTGGTTACTGAATTACAATTTTGAATGAACATTTCAACAGTTTTTACACTTTCATTGACAAACACTTAAAGTTTTTGTAAAGCCTCAATATTTCCATTGCTGCCTCTTATATTTCCAGACTTCGGTTCTTTGCTCGGACAACAGGACATCATCGTCTGGGCCAAAGCACTGAGCGACTTAATTATCCTTTTGACTTCGTGACATGGCCTTCATCATGGGGGGAAAGGTTATTCTTCCCACATTGCTACTAGATTTTTGGGAAATGTTATTTTTGGAGGAGGTTTGGATCCCATTCTTTATTCTCAGGAGGCTTTATTGTTGACTAAAGAGTCATGGTGGTGCTCACCTTGTCTTCTCCAGATAACTATTCTTTCAGGTGTCCCAAACAGCCTGAAGTACTTCATCTGAGAAAATAACTTTACCTCCATCCTCTGAAGTCCATTCCCTGCACTTCCTGCAGAAAGTCAGTCTGTCCTTGATGGTTTTCTTGAAGAGAAGTAGCTTCTTTGCTGCCCTTCTTTATGCCAGGTGGCCTTGGAAATCCTTCACCTCACTGTGAGTGCAGATGCACTCACACCTGCTTGACGCCATTCTTGAGCAAGCTCTGCACTTGGGTTGAATCAATCCCATAGCTGAAACCTCTTTAGGAGATGGTAGTGGCACTTGCTGGACTTTCTTGCGCACCCTGAAGTCTTTTTCACAGAAAAGAACCTTTTCTTTGATCCAATAAATAGCTGATTTAGGGTCAATGTCCTTGCCTGTAAAGCCTTTGTGATGCAAAGCAATACTTTCTGCACATTTCCTCGGAGGTAATAATGGATGACAGAAAAAAGACATTGATTTCAAGCACCAGACCCCTTTTAAAATGACCAGACTGCTCTTATAAACAGGACATCAGCTGCCTTGTCCTCATTAACACTTTCTGAAGAGCTAACAAGAAGTTCACTGAAATCATGTAAGCAGGTCATTTTTTGATACGGCTAACAATGAGTGGAAATGCTTTTTGTGTGTATAAGTTCATTTTCATTTGATCACTCTTAATAATAATCTAGAGTTAATGCACTAGCCACTATAAAGAAAGAAAAGGCAAACTTTGTGAAAAACAAACTTTGTATCGATCTCAAAACTTTTGACCTCGGCAGTAGGGTTGAGCGAAACGGGTCGTTCATTTTCAAAAGTCGCCGACTTTTGGCAAAGTCGAGTTTCATGAAACCCGATCCGACCCCTGTGCGGGGTCGGCCATGCGGTACGCGACTTTAGCGCCAAAGTCGCGTTTCAATGACGCGAAAAGCGCCATTTCTCAGCCAATGAAGGTGAACGCAGAGTGTGGGCAGCGTGATGACATAGGTCCTGGTCCCCACCATCTTAGAGAAGGGCATTGCAGTGATTGGCTTGCTGTCTGCGGCGTCACAGGGGCTATAAAGGGGCGTTCCCGCCGACCGCCATCTCACTGCTTCTGCTCTGAGCTTAGGGAGAGGTTGCTGCCGCTTCGTCAGAAGCAGGGAGAGCGTTAGGCAGGGTCCATTAACCACCAAACCGCTTGTGCTGTAGCGATTTCCACTGTCCAACACCACCTTCGGTGTGCAGGGACAGTGGAAGCTACATTTTTTTTTTTTTCTTTCAGCGCTGTAGCTCATTGGGCTGCCCTAGAAGACTCCCTGATAGCTGTATTGCTGTGTGTACGCCGCTGTGCAAACCAACTGCTTTTTTCAAAGCACAAATCCTCTTGTTCCTTCCTTTCTGCACAGCTATCTTTTTTGTTTGTCCACACTTTTTATTTAATTTGTGCATCAGTCCACTCCTTATTGCTGCCTGCCATACCTGGCTGAGATTACTGCAGGGAGATAGTAATTGTAGGACAGTCCCTGTTTTTTTTTTTTTTGTGGGAGATTAATATTGCCCTTTCTGCTTGTGTGCCAGTCTTGACTCCTGGGTGTGCCATCTCTCTCTCTCAAATTGTGGGCCATAGAAAGCCTTTTTATTTTTTTGCTTGATTTGGGTTCTAAAATCTACCTGAAAAAAAATCACTACATCAATCAGTGGGAGAAAAATATTGGCCTCAGGGCTTGTGTGCCACTCCTGACTCCTGTGTGTGCCATCTCTCACTCAGTGGGCCATAGAAAGCCTATTTATTTTTTTTTGCTTGATTTGGGTTCTAAATTGTCCCTGAAAAAAACATGTTATCTTATTTGGTTTCTAAAATCTCCCTGAAACAACAACAAAAAAAAAAAACAGTGGGAGATTAATATTGCCCTTTCTGCTTGTGTGCCAGTCTTGACTACTGGGTGTGCCATCTCTCTCTCTCAAATTGTGGGCCATAGAAAGCCTATTTATTTTTTTGCTTGATTTGGGTTCTAAAATCTACCTGAAAGAAAAAATCACTACATCAATCAGTGGGAGAAAAATATTGGCCTCAGGGCTTGTGTGCCACTCCTGACTCCTGTGTGTGCCATCTCTCACTCAGTGGGCCATAGAAAGCCTATTTATTTTTTTGCTTGATTTGGGTTCTAAAATCTACCTGAAAAAAAATCACTACATCAATCAGTGGGAGAAAAATATTGGCCTCAGGGCTTGTGTGCCACTCCTGACTCCTGTGTGTGCCATCTCTCACTCAGTGGGCCATAGAAAGCCTATTTTTTTTTTTTGCTTGATTTGGGTTCTAAATTGTCCCTGAAAAAATCATTTTATCTTATTTGGTTTCTAAAGTCTCCCTGAAAAAAAAAAAAAAAAAAAAATAGGTGGGAGATTAATATTGACATTTGTGCTTGAGTGACAGTCCTGCGTGTGTGGCATCTCTGTGATTTGGTGCCACAGAAAACAGAGTGTGTAACATTGGGCCTGATTTTCCTTGTGGTCTCACCAACCTGTAAAGGGATATTGAAATCATACTGAAGTTATAGCTCACCGTGTAAGTTGTTTGACAGCAACAAATAAAGTTACTTTGGTTAAGTTTTTAAAACAATGAGGAAGTCTGGTGCAAGAGGTCGTGGCCGTGGGCGTTCATTGTCAGCTGGTAATGATGGTAGTGGTAGTGGAGCATCAGGTGGTCGTGGGGATAAAAATATTCCACCTAAGTCTGGAGCTGTGGAGCCAGGTTCGTCGTCTGGCTACACAAGGCCTCGAACGCTCTCTTTTGTGGGAGTAGGAAAACCGCTTTTAAAGCCAGAGCAGCAACAGCAAGTTTTGGCTTACCTTGCAGACTCAGCCTCTAGCTCTTTTGCCTCCTCTTCTGAAACTGGTCAATGTAAAAACAGCGCGTCGCTTGTGGATGTTCACGGTCAGGGACAAGTCGCTTCCTTGTCCTCTTCAGCAAAAACAACAAGAGAGAAGGATGCAGCAGGCGACACAATGGGTTACTCCATGGAGCTCTTTACACATACCGTCCCTGGCTTAGAAAGTGAAACACTTAACAGGCCATGCCCATTACAAGTAGATTCTGACATGGAGTGCACTGATGCACAGCCACAGCCAGAGTACTATGCTGCTCCTTTGACTCAGACCACAACATTGCCCTCTCAGGGTACTGATCCACAATCAGACCCTGATGAGACTATGTTGCCCCGCCACGAACGCTATACCACCGACCGACACGGTGACACAGACGAAGTTGCACACGAGCTCGAAGAGGAGGTAATAGATGACCCAGTTGTTGACCCCGATTGGCAGCCATTGGGGGAACAGGGTGCAGGCGGCAGTAGTTCAGAAGCGGAGGTGGAGGAGGGGCCGCAGCAGGCATCAACATCGCAACAGGTTCCATCTGCCGGTCCCGTATCTGGGCCAAAACGCGTGTCAAAGCCAAAACCTGTTGGAGGACAGCGTGGCCATCCGGTTAAAGCTCAGTCTGCAATCCCTGAAAAGGGATCCGATGCTAGGAAGAGTGCAGTCTGGCATTTTTTTAAACAACATCCAATTGATCAGCGCAAAGTCATCTGTCAAAAATGTTCAACTAGCTTAAGCAGAGGTCAGAATCTGAAAACTCTCAATACTAGTTGCATGCATAGACACTTAACCACCATGCATTTTCAAGCCTGGACTAACTACCAAACGTCCCTTAAGGTTGTAGCACCCTCGGCCAATGAAGCTAGTCAGCAACGCAACATCCCTTCCGTCACTGTAAGGCCACCATTTTCCGCACCACCGGCAGTATCTGTGCAGGTTTCTTTGCCAGCCAAAAGCACTCAGGGTCAGGGAATCACCAGTTTTGTAGGAGGAAATATTGCATCTAGGGCACCGGCGGAAACAATACCGTCTCCAACCATCTCTCAGTCTGCCATGTCCACCGGCACACCCGAAAGTTCCACGATCTCCAGCTCTCCAGTCCAGCTCACCCTACATGAGACTCTGGTTAGAAAAAGGAAGTACTTATCCTCGCATCCGCGTACACAGGGTTTTAACGCCCACATAGCTAGACTAATCTCGTTAGAGATGATGCCCTACCGGTTAGTTGAAAGCGAAGCTTTCAAAGCCCTGATGGAGTACGCTGAACCCCGATACGAGCTACCCAGTCGACACTTTTTTTCCAGAAAAGCCATCCCAGCCCTGCACCAGCATGTTAAACAGCGCATCGTCCATGCACTCAGGCAATCTGTGAGTACAAAGGTGCACCTGACTACAGATGCATGGACCAGTAGGCATGGCCAGGGACGTTATGTGTCCATCACGGCACACTGGGTGAATGTGGTGGATGCAGGGTCCACAGGGGACATCAATTTCGGCACAGTTGTGCCTAGCCCACGGTCTAGGAAACAGTTGGCTGTAGGCGTTCGCACCCCCTCCTCCTCCTCCTCGTCCTCCTGCAGAAGCGACAGCTCTTCCACAGACCGCAGTCGGCCAACCACTCCATCGGCAGATGACACTGTTGCACACCAGTGGTCCCATTATGGGCCAGCTACTGGCAAGCGTCAGCAGGCTGTATTGGCTATGAAGTGTTTGGGCGACAACAGACACACCGCGGAAGTTCTGTCCGAGTTCTTGCAACAAGAAACGCAGTCGTGGCTGGGCACAGTAGATCTTGAGGCAGGCAAGGTAGTGAGTGATAACGGAAGGAATTTCATGGCTGCCATCTCCCTTTTCCCAACTGAAACACATTCCTTGCCTGGCTCACACCTTAAACCTGGTGGTGCAGTGCTTATTGAAAACTTATCCTGGGTTCTCCGACCTGCTCCTCAAAGTGCGTGGACTTTGCTCACATATCCGACGTTCGCCTGTACACTCCAGCCGTATGCAGAACTATCAGCGGTCTTTGAACCTTCCCCAGCATCGCCTAATCATAGACGTTGCAACAAGGTGGAACTCAACACTGCACATGCTTCAGAGACTGTGCCAACAGAGGCGGGCTGTTATGTTTTTGTGGGAGGATACACATACACGGGCAGGCAGTAGGATGGCAGACATGGAGTTGTCTGGTGTGCAGTGGTCGAAGATACAAGACATGTGTCAAGTCCTTCAGTGTTTTGAGGAATGCACACGGCTGGTTAGTGCAGACAACGCCATAATAAGCATGAGCATCCCCCTAATGTGTCTGCTGATGCAAAGTTTGACGCACATAAAGGATCAGGCGTCTGCACCAGAGGAAGAGGAAAGCCTTGATGACAGTCAGCCATTGTCTGGTCAGGGCAGTGTACAGGATGAGGTAGCGGGCGAAGAGGAGGTGGAGGACGAGGAGGATGATGGGGATGAGTATATTTTTAATGAGGAAGCTTTCCCGGGGGCACTGGAAATTGGTTGCATGGCAAGGCCGGGTTCTGGTTTTTTGAGGGACACAAGGGACCTAGATTTGCCTGAAACTGCCCCTCAACCAATCACAACCGGAGATTTGACAACTGGAACTTTGGCCCACATGGCGGATTATGCCTTACGTATCCTAAAAAAGGACACACGCATTACGAAAATGATGAACGATGACGATTACTGGTTGGCCTGCCTCCTTGATCCACGCTATAAAGGCAAATTGCAAAATATTATGCTACATGAGAACTTGGAACTAATATTAGCAACCAAACAATCAACTCTTGTTGATCGTTTGCTTCAGGCATTCCCAGCACACAGCGCACGTGATCGTTCTCACACGAGCTCCAGGGGCCAGGAGACTAGGAGTGTTAGGGGTGCACACATCAGAAGTGGCGTTGGACAGAGGGGTTTTCTGACCAGGTTGTGGAGTGATTTTGCTATGACCGCAGACAGGACAGGTACTGCTGCATCAATTGAAAGTGACAGGAGACAACATTTGTCCAGTATGGTTACTAACTATTTTTCATCCCTTATCGATGTTCTCCCTCAACCGTCATTCCCATTTGATTACTGGGCATCAAAATTAGACACCTGGCCAGAATTGGCAGAATATGCATTGCAGGAGCTTGCTTGCCCGGCAGCTAGTGTCCTATCAGAAAGAGTATTCAGTGCTGCAGGTTCAATATTAACCGAAAAAAGGACTCGTCTGGCTACCCAAAATGTTGATGATCTAACATTCATTAAAATGAACCACAACTGGATTTCGAAATCTTTTGCCCCACCTTGCCCGGCCGACACCTAGCTTTCCTATGAAAAGCTCTTGCCTGTGGACTACTGTGAATTACTTTTCTAATGTCTAATTTGCTGCAACTGATTGTCCAGCATACGACATGTTTACACCTCCCTAAATGTCCAAACTCCCCACACGGGGCCGTGGTATCGCGAATTGGCGCAAGCACCCGTGAGACTGCTGTTTGTCTGAAGAGGTGGGTGTGCTCGCTTTTGGTCGACGGCATTGCTACTGGGTCCCTCAAAGTACAATAAAGTGTCTCTGGCGGTGGTGGTGCGCACCCAACGTCAGACACACTGTTGTAACATGAGGGGCCCTGGGCCTGTACCGCCGGCCACAAGAGAGTTCACCCACCCCCAGGTCAAACATTGCTCTACCACTTCCACAGTTATCTCTCACACTTCCACCAATGTTTAGTCTATGCGCTGACATCCTTCCATACCTGCCACTGACAATACCATTGTGTTGACATGTATGATGGTACTTAACATAGTCAGGGGCAGTGTCCTCTATTTACCACAGTAAATACTTTGCGCTAAATTAGTAGGTCTGAAACAACGCAGAGGATCCCACCCCTGAACCTAATGATTGCACCCTTTAGTGTTTTTGTTTTGTTTTAATGCGAGACATTCACATTTATTTGTTGTTTGGGACTACTAACTGGCAGACACTCATTACAATCGGCCTCCGTTGACCAGACCACTGCTGCCCGTGTACCCCTGGAACCAATTATAAAGTGCCTACAGCCAGCCCATTTTATTATGTTAGGCCTTCGAAGCCTGTCTGCGGTCCCTCCTTCCACTCGGCCTCCACTGACCAGACCACTGCTGCCCGTGTACCCCTGGAACCAATTATAAAGTGCCTACAGCCAGCCCATTTTATTATGTTAGGCCTTCGAAGCCTGTCTGCGGTCCCTCCTTCCACTCGGCCTCCACTGACCAGACCACTGCTGCCCGTGTACCCCTGGAACCAATTATAAAGTGCCTACAGCCAGCCCATTTTATTATGTTAGGCCTTCGAAGCCTGTCTGCGGTTCCTCCTTCCACTCGGCCTCCACTGACCAGACCACTGCTGCCCGTGTACCCCTGGAACCAGTTATAAAGTGCCTACAGCCAGCCCATTTTATTATGTTAGGCCTTCGAAGCCTGTCTGCGGTCCCTCCTTCCACTCGGCCTCCACTGACCAGACCACTGCTGCCCGTGTACCCCTGGAACCAATTATAAAGTGCCTACAGCCAGCCCATTTTATTATGTTAGGCCTTCGAAGCCTGTCTGCGGTCCCTCCTTCCACTCGGCCTCCACTGACCAGACCACTGCTGCCCGTGTACCCCTGGAACCAATTATAAAGTGCCTACAGCCAGCCCATTTTATTATGTTAGGCCTTTGAAGCCTGTCTGCTGTCCCTCCTTCCACTCGGCCTCCACTGACCAGACCACTGCTGCCCGTGTACCCCTGGAACCAATTATAAAGTGCCTACAGCCAGCCCATTTTATTATGTTAGGCCTTCGAAGCCTGTCTGCGGTCCCTCCTTCCACTCGGCCTCCACTGACCAGACCACTGCTGCCCGTGTACCCCTGGAACCAATTATAAAGTGCCTACAGCCAGCCCATTTTATTATGTTAGGCCTTCGAAGCCTGTCTGCGGTCCCTCCTTCCACTCGGCCTCCACTGACCAGACCACTGCTGCCCGTGTACCCCTGGAACCTATTTTACAGTGCATAGAGCCTATTTTTTTATTTTATTTAATATTAATAAAGCCATGATGGACTACGCTGTACCACGCTATCAGCTACCCAGTTGACAATTCTTTTGCGAGAAAAGCCATCCCACCCCTCCACCAGCATGTTAAAGACCACATTGTCCTTGCATTCTGTCAATCTGTGAGTCCAAAGGTACACCTGACAACAGACACATGGACCTGTAGGCATGGCCACGGAAGGTTACGTGTCCTTTGTGGCGCAATGGGTTAATGTATTGGATGCATGGTCCACACAGGGGACAGCCTGGTAAGTCTGTCTGCAGTCCCTAATTCAAGTTGTCCTCAAATGAATAAATCTGAGCTTCCACCTTCTGGCTCTCATTAAGTGCTGTTTTTTAAAAGATTGTTGGTTCCGGCCTACTAACGGTGTCTGCCCCTGCCTGGTGTTGTCCTCCACTGAACAAAGCTGAGCTTCCACCTTCTTGCTCTCTTTAAGTGCTGTTATTTTAAAAATTGGTGGTTAGGGCCTACTAACGGTGTCTGCCCCTCCCTGGTGTTTGCCCTCAACTGAATAGCTGAGCTTCAACCTTCTGGCTCTCATTAAGTGCTGTTATTTTAAAAATTGGTGGTTAGGGCCTAATACCTCTGTTTGCTGCTCCCTGGTGTTTGTCCTCAACTGAATAAAGCTGAGCTTCATACTTCTGGCTTTGGGCCTATAGTATCAGATATTAAACTGGATTTGGCCTTCAACATTGGTTACGGCCTACTAACGGTGTCTGACCCTCCCTGGTGTTTGTCCTCAACTGAATAAAGCTGAGCTTCTACCTTCTGGCTCTGATTAAGCTTTTTTTTTTTTTTTTAATTGCTGGATGGGGCCTAATACCTCTGTTTGCTGCTCCCTGGTGTTTGTCCTCAACTGAATAAAGCTGAGCTTCATCCTTCTGGCTCTCATTAAGTGCTGTGTTTTCAAAAATTGGTGGTTAGGGCCTACTAACGGTGTCTGCCCCTCCCTGGTGTTTGCTCTCAACTGAATAAAGCTGAGCTTCAACCTTCTGGCTCTCATTAAGTGCTGTGTTTTTAAAAATTGATGGTTAGGGCCTACTAACGGTGTCTGCCCCTCCCTGGTGTTTGCCCTCAACTGAATAAAGCTGAGCTTCAACCTTCTGGCTCTCATGAAGTGCTGTGTTTTTAAAAATTGATGGTTAGGGCCTACTAACGGTGTCTGCCCCTCCCTGGTGTTTGCTCTCAACTGAATAAAGCTGAGCTTCAACCTTCTGGCTCTCATTAAGTGCTGTTATTTTAAAAATTGGTGGTTAGGGCCTACTAACGGTGTCTGCCCCTCCCTGGTGTTTGGCCTCAACTGAATAAAGCTGAGCTTCAACCTTCTGGCTTTGGGCCTATAGTATCAGATATTAAACTGCATTTGGCCTACTAGTGTGGTTGGGCCCTTAAAACAGTGTCTGCTGCTCCTGGGTTTGCTACTCCACTGAACAAAGCAATGCCGCCTGTTTAGTCCTGTCCTGTTACCAATTTTGAACTGCATTTAGCCTACTTTATTCTTTGGCCCTATATCTGTTTCCTCCTCATCCTGCCCATTGCCCAGCCACTGCTAGATGAGTCTGCTGGTACATTGACCTAGACCACTACATTCCCCTTGCACTCTACACAGCCAGAATCTGACCCTGCTGAAAGTAAGGTTCCCCTTCCCGCATGTTATACCACCTTACACAGGGACAAAGAGGAAGGTGCAGATGAAAGTGCAGGTTCCTTCATCAGGTGGGGGGGGCATACTCGTTGGCGATGTCACTGGCACAGGGCCCCTGAGAGTACGCAAAAGTGTCGCTGCTGGTGGGAGGCGCCCCCGCCGTGCAAACACACCGCTGTACTTTGAGGGGCCCTGTGCCAGTGCCAATGCGAACAAGTGTGCCCCCCTGCTTGCTCAGGATCACAGCACTTGCAACGTTGAAATACTTTCCTCTCCCTGCTCCACCGGCGTGACGTAGTCCACGATTCCTGGGCCCACTAAAACCTTGAACCAGCCCTACCCCCCACAAATTTGCCAAATGACCCCCAAGTTCCATTGAACAACTATTATTATAAAGTTTATTAAGATTGACAAGCTTCAGAAACAAGAATGGATGTTTTTGGCATTGAAATGGGCACTGTAGGTTTTTTCCTGGCCTCCACTCACTGCTGACTATCCTTCCCCATTGACTTGCATTGGGTTTCGTGTTTCGGTCGATCCCCGACTTTTAGCGATAATCGGCCGACTGCACTCGACTCGACTCTGGACAAATTCGGGTTTCACAAAACCCGACTCGACCTTAAAAAAATGAAAGTCGCTCAACCCTACTCGGCAGTACTCTGTTTGACTGTATAGAGATATATAATAAAAATAGTGGATCCTTCAACCGCAACTTAAAATATTAAGTTAAAATATCCTTCAACCAGGCATTAACATATTATTTTGTAAAAAAAATTATTGAGTAGAGATAAATTACAAGCATGCAACAATTCATACTGTTTGAGTATAGAGCTGATGTTAATTACAGCGAAGCTTTATGCTCAGCTTCTGCCGATACAAAGTGAAACATTAAACCTGACACATCTTTCAGGATGATTTACAGTGTATACCTGTATGTATAAATACATTGTCCGTATAGAGAAGAGCAGATCTCCAGTTTTATTATCATTCATTATACATTCTTGTATTCCGAATCCGAGTGTCAACACAAAGCTGATATCTGCCATAAATAAACAAATGGGGTTTCCCTTGTCAGATTGTGAATGGTTTATGGACCTTTCTATATGTGGAATTTATGATGGATTGTTCTATAAAAAGGTATCTCCAGGCATATATTACTGTAAACATTATTCCGTGATGTAACCCAACCGCCATCATTTCAGTTTTTGGAGAAAGACAAAAAAGGAGGATCTGACACAGTAAATCTGGTGAAGGAGAGGTCTGGCGTGGCCTGACACATGGGAGATCTGGTGAAGGAGTGGCCTGGCACATGACAAATCTGGTGAAGAAGTGGCCTGGCACATGGGAGATCAGGTGAAGGAGTGGCCTGGCACATGGGAGATCTGGTGAAGGAGTTACTTGGCACATGGGAGATCTGGTGAAGGAGTGGCCTGTAACATGGGAGATCTGGTGAAGGAGTGGCCTGGCACATGGCAAATCTGGTTAAGGAGTGGCCTGGCACATGGGAGATCTGGTGAAGGAGTGTCTTGAAACATGGGAAATCTGGTGAAGGAGTGGCCTGGCACATGGGAGATCTGGTGAAGGAGTGACTTGCACCTGGGAAATCTGGTAAAGGAGAGGTCTGGCACTAAACAGATCTGGGAAAGGAGTGGCCTGGCACATAATAATAATAATCTTTATTTTTATAGCGCCAACATATTCCGCAGTGCATTACAGTTTCAAACACAACAGTCATAAGTAACAACGTTAACAATACAATAATTAAAGCGAAATAAGACGACCCTGCTCGTTAGAGTTTACAATCTACAATGAGGTGGGGAGTGTTGTGAATTCCGTTCTCGAACTCCCTCCTGTGGTCATGAATGATACTTCGGCGAGTTCTGTCCGTGGACTCCCTCTGGTGGCTGTGAGTGGAACTGCTGGTTCTGAGGTTGCTTCCTCAGCTGCCCTCGTTTGCGGCTAGGCTGGCTTCTCTATTTAACTCCACTCAGATCGTTACTCCATGCCAGCTGTCAATGTATCAGTACTGGTTCAGATCTCTCTCGGATCTTTCTGATGACCTGTCTACTCCAGCAAAAGCTAAGTCCCTGCTGGTTCATTTGTTGTTCATTGTGTACTGAATATATTTCTTAGTACTTGCTAAGTTCTAGTCCAGCTTGCTAACATGACATTGCCTTGCTAGCTGGAAGCTCTGAGTTGCAGAGTGGCACCTCCGCACCGTGAGTCGGTGCGGGGGTCTTTTTGCACACTCTGCGTGGCTTTTTGTAGTTTTTTGTGCTGACCGCATAGATCCCTTTCCTATCCTCAGTCTATTTAATAAGTCTGGCCTCCTTTGCTGAAACCTGTTTCATCCCTGTGTTTGTGACTTTCCTCTTAACTTACAGTTAATATATGTGGGGGGCTGCCTTTACCTTTGGGGAATTTCTCTGAGGCAAGGTAAGGCTTATTTTCCTATCTTTAGGGGTAGTTAGCTCTTAGGCTGTGAAGAGGCATCTAGGGAGAGTTAGGTACGCTCCACAGCTATTTCTAGTGTGTGTTATAGGATCAGGATTTGCGGTCAGCAGAGTTCCCACTTCCCAGAGCTTGTTCTGTCTTTTAGTTTAGCCATCAGGTCATTCCAGGTGCACCTAACCACCAGGTCCATAACAGTACAGCTGGCCACAAAGTGTTAATGCATCTCAATAGAGGGATAAGAGAAGTTCTGAGACCATTTTTTTTTCTCTGCAGTGTGTTTTGTCTTAATTTTCCCCTTAACCTCTGGGTGGTTCAGGACTCAGGTGTAGATATGGACATTCAAGGTCTGTCCTCTTGTGTTGATCACCTCACTGTGAGGGTACAAAGCATTCAAGATTATGTAGTTCAGAATCCTATGTTAGAGCCTAGAATTCCAATTCCTGATTTGTTTTTTGGAGATAGATCTAAATTTCTGAATTTCAAAAATAATTGTAAACTGTTTCTTGCTTTGAAACCCCGCTCATCTGGTGACCCCATTCAGCAAGTAAAAATCATTATTTCTTTGTTATGTGGCGACCCACAAGACTGGCCATTCTCCCTTGCGCCAGGAGATCCTGCATTGCTTAATGTAGATGCGTTTTTTCTGGCGCTTGGATTGCTTTATGACGAACCTAATTCTGTGGATCAGGCAGAGAAAATCTTGCTGGCTTTGTGTCAAGGTCAGGATGAAGTGGAGGTATATTGCCAGAAGTTTAGAAAGTGGTCTGTGCTTACTCAATGGAATGAGTGTGCCCTTGCAGCAATTTTCAGAAAAGGTCTTTCTGAAGCCCTTAAGGATGTTATGGTGGGGTTTCCCACGCCTGCTGGTCTGAATGAGTCAATGTCCTTGGCCATTCAGATCGATCGGCGCTTGCGTGAACGCAAGGTTGTGCGCCATTTGCCGGTGTCCTCTGAGCAGAGCCCTGAGCCTATGCAATGTGATAGGACTTTGACCAGAGCTGAACGGCAAGAACACAGACGTCAGAATGGGCTGTGTTTTTACTGTGGTGACTCCACTCATGCTATCTCTGATTGTCCTAAGCGCTCTAAGCGGTTCGCTAGGTCGGTCACCATTGGTACTGTACAGCCTAAATTTCTTTTGTCCGTTACTCTGATTTGCTCTTTGTCGTCCTACTCTGTTATGGCATTTGTGGACTCAGGCGCTGCCCTGAATTTGATGGACTTGGAGTTTGCCAGGCGCTGTGGTTTTTTCTTGGAGCCCTTGCAGTATCCTATTCCATTAAGGGGAATTGATGCTACGCCCTTGGCCAAGAATAAACCTCAGTACTGGACTCAGTTGACCATGTGCATGGCTCCTGCACATCAGGAAGATGTTCGCTTTTTGGTGTTGCATAATTTGCATGATGTGGTCATGTTGGGTTTGCCATGGCTACAGGTCCATAATCCAGTATTGGATTGGAAATCAATGTCTGTGTCCAGTTGGGGTTGTCAAGGGGTACATGGTGACGTTCCGTTGTTGTCAATTTCTCCTTCTACTCCTTCTGAAGTCCCTGAGTTTTTGTCGGATTACCGAGATGTATTCGATGAGCCCAAATCCAGTGCCCTACCTCCTCATAGGGATTGTGATTGTGCTATTAATTTGATTCCTGGTAGTAAATTTCCTAAGGGACGGCTTTTCAATTTATCTGCGCCGGAACACGCCGCTATGCGGAGTTATATAAAGGAGTCCTTGGAGAAAGGGCATATTCCCCCGTCGTCGTCACCGTTGGGAGCAGGGTTCTTTTTTGTGGCCAAGAAAGATGGTTCTCTGAGACCTTGTATAGATTACTGCCTTCTCAATAAAATCACGGTCAAATTTCAGTACCCTTTGCCTCTACTGTCTGATTTGTTTGCTCGGATTAAGGGGGCTAGTTGGTTCACCAAGATAGATCTTCGAGGGGCGTATAATTTTGTGCGTATTAAACAGGGCGATGAATGGAAAACAGCATTTAGTACGCCCGAGGGCCATTTTGAGTACCTGGTGTGTTGTGAATTTGCTTTTTGCTCCCTCTAGTGGTTACTAGTTTTTTGACTCTGGTTTTTCTGTCATTCCTTTTATCCGCACCTGAGTCGTTAGTTAGGGGTGTTGCTATATAAGCTCCCTGGACCTTCAGTTCAATGCCTGGCAACGTAGTTATCAGAGCTAGTCTGCTGTGCTCTTGTCTACTGATCCTGGTTCCAGTTATATCAGCTAAGTCTGCCTTTTGCTTTTTGCTATTTGTTTTGGTTTTGTATTTTTGTCCAGCTTGTTCCAAATCTATATCCTGACCTTTGCTGGAAGCTCTAGGGGGCTGGTGTTCTCCCCCCGGACCGTTAGACGGTTCGGGGGTTCTTGAATTTCCAGTGTGGATTTTGATAGGGTTTTTGTTGACCATATAAGTTACCTTTCTTTATTCTGCTATCAGTAAGCGGGCCTCTCTGTGCTAAACCTGGTTCATTTCTGTGTTTGTCATTTCCTCTTACCTCACCGTCATTATTTGTGGGGGGCTTCTATCCAGCTTTGGGGTTCCCTTCTCTGGAGGCAAGAAAGGTCTTTGTTTTCCTCTACTAGGGGTAGCTAGATTCTCCGGCTGGCGCGTGTCATCTAGAATCAACATAGGAATGATCCCCGGCTACTTCTAGTGTTGGCGTTAGGAGTAGATATATGGTCAACCCAGTTACCACTGCCCTATGAGCTGGATTTTTGTATTCTGCAGACTTCCACGTTCCTCTGAGACCCTCGCCATTGGGGTCATAACAGTTTGCCAGGCCAGTATTAAATGTTTAATGCATTGCAGAAGAGGGATTATAAGAAAGAAGATTCTGAGTTTTTTTTTTTTTTTTTTCTTTTTCCCCTTTACCTCAGAGTGGCTATGCTTGCTGCAGACATGAATGTCCAGACCTTGATTACAAGTGTGGACCAGCTCGCTACTCGTGTGCAGGGCATACAAGACTATGTTATCAGAAATCCTAGGTCAGAACCTAAAATACCGATTCCTGAACTGTTTTCCGGAGACAGGTTTAAGTTTAGGAATTTCGTGAATAATTGTAAATTGTTTTTGTCCCTGAGACCCTGTTCATCTGGAGATTCTGCTCAGCAAGTAAAAATTGTTATTTCGTTCTTACGGGGCGACCCTCAGGATTGGGCTTTTTCGCTGGCGCCAGGAGATCCGGCATTGGCTGATCTTGATGCGTTTTTTCTGGCGCTCGGTTTACTTTATGAGGAACCCAATCTTGAGATTCAGGCAGAAAAGGCCTTGCTGGCTATGTCTCAGGGGCAAGACGAGGCTGAAGTGTATTGCCAAAAATTTCGGAAATGGTCCGTGCTGACACATTGGAACGAGTGTGCACTGGCCGCTAATTTTAGAAATGGCCTTTCTGAAGCCATTAAGAATGTTATGGTGGGTTTTCCCATTCCCACAGGTCTCAATGATACTATGGCACTGGCTATTCAAATTGACCGGCGGTTGCGGGAGCGCAAAACCGCAAATTCCCTCATGGTGTTGTCTGAACAGACACCTAATTCGGTGCAATGTGATAGAAAAACCGCAAATTCCCTCATGGTGTTGTCTGAACAGACACCTGATTTAATGCAATGTGATAGAATCCTGACTAGAAATGAGCGGAAAATTCATAGACGCCAGAATGGCTTGTGCTACTACTGTGGTGATTCTACACATGTTATCTCAGCATGCTCTAAACGTATAGCTAAGGTTGTTAGTCCTGTCACCGTTGGTAATTTGCAACCTAAATTTATTCTGTCTGTAACTTTGATTTGCTCACTGTCATCTTATCCTGTCATGGCGTTTGTAGATTCAGGTGCTGCCCTGAGTCTCATGGATCTCTCATTTGCTAAGCGCTGTGGTTTTACTCTTGAACCATTAGAAAATCCTATTCCTCTTAGGGGTATTGATGCTACACCATTGGCAGCAAATAAACCGCAGTATTGGACACAGGTTACCATGTGCATGACTCCTGAACACCGCGAGGTGATACGTTTCCTGGTTTTGCATAAAATGCATGATTTGGTTGTTTTGGGGCTGCCATGGTTACAGACCCATAATCCAGTCCTGGACTGGAAGGCTATGTCAGTCTCAAGTTGGGGCTGTCGTGGTATTCATGGGGATTCCCTGCCTGTGTCTATTGCTTCTTCTACGCCTTCGGAAGTTCCGGAGTATTTGTCTGATTATCAGGATGTCTTCAGTGAGTCTGAGTCCAGTGCACTGCCTCCTCATAGGGACTGTGACTGTGCTATAGATTTGATCCCGGGCAGTAAATTTCCTAAGGGAAGACTGTTTAATCTGTCGGTACCTGAACATACCGCTATGCGTTCATATATCAAGGAGTCTCTGGAGAAAGGACATATTCGTCCGTCTTCTTCCCCTCTTGGTGCGGGATTCTTTTTTGTGGCAAAAAAGGACGGATCTTTGAGACCTTGTATTGATTATCGGCTTTTGAATAAGATCACTGTCAAATTTCAGTATCCTTTACCGCTGTTGTCTGACTTGTTTGCCCGGATTAAGGGTGCCAAGTGGTTCACCAAGATAGACCTTCGTGGTGCGTACAACCTTGTGCGCATTAAGCAAGGTGATGAATGGAAAACCACATTCAATATGCCCGAAGGTCATTTTGTGTACTTAGTGATGCCTTTTGGGCTCTCCAATGCGCCTTCAGTTTTTCAGTCCTTTATGCATGACATTTTCCGGAAGTATCTGGATAAATTTTTGATTGTTTATCTGGATGATATTTTGGTTTTTTCTGATAATTGGGATTCGCATGTGGAGCAGGTCAGGTTGGTCTTTAAAATTTTGCGTGAAAATTCTTTGTTTGTCAAGGGCTCAAAGTGTCTCTTTGGTGTACAGAAGGTTCCCTTTTTGGGGTTCATTTTTTCCCCTTCTGCTGTGGAGATGGACCCAGTCAAGGTCCGAGCTATTCTTGATTGGACTCAGCCCTCGTCAGTTAAGAGTCTTCAGAAGTTCTTGGGCTTCGCTAACTTCTACCGTCGTTTTATCGCTAATTTTTCTAGCATTGTGAAACCTTTGACGGATATGACCAAGAAGGGCTCCGATGTAGCTAACTGGGCTCCTGCTGCCGTGGAGGCTTTTCAGGAGTTGAAACGCCGGTTTACTTCGGCGCCTGTTTTGTGCCAGCCTGACGTCTCACTTCCCTTTCAGGTTGAGGTGGATGCTTCGGAGATTGGGGCAGGGGCCGTTTTGTCGCAGAGAGGCCCTGGTTGCTCTGTTATGAAACCTTGTGCCTTTTTCTCTAGGAAGTTTTCGCCTGCCGAGCGAAATTATGATGTGGGCAATCGGGAGTTGTTGGCCATGAAATGGGCATTTGAGGAGTGGCGTCATTGGCTCGAGGGTGCTAAGCATCGTGTGGTGGTCTTGACTGATCACAAAAATCTGATGTATCTCGAGTCTGCTAAACGCCTTAATCCGAGACAGGCCCGCTGGTCATTGTTTTTCTCCCGCTTTGATTTTGTTGTCTCGTATTTACCAGGTTCAAAGAATGTGAAGGCCGATGCTCTTTCTAGGAGCTTTGTGCCTGATGCTCCTGGAGTCACTGATCCTGTTGGTATTCTTAAAGATGGAGTTATCTTGTCAGCTATTTCTCCGGATCTGCGACGTGTGTTGCAGAGATTTCAGGCTGATAGGCCTGAGTCTTGTCCACCTGACAGACTGTTTGTCCCGGATAAGTGGACCAGCAGAGTCATTTCCGAGGTTCATTCCTCGGTGTTGGCAGGTCACCCGGGAATTTTTGGCACCAGAGATCTGGTGGCCAGGTCCTTTTGGTGGCCTTCCTTGTCAAGGGATGTGCGGTCATTTGTGCAGTCCTGTGGGACTTGTGCTCGAGCTAAGCCTTGCTGTTCTCGTGCCAGCGGTTTGCTCTTGCCCTTGCCTGTCCCGAAGAGACCTTGGACACATATCTCCATGGATTTCATTTCTGATCTTCCGCTATCTCAGGGCATGTCCGTTATCTGGGTGATATGTGATCGCTTCTCCAAGATGGTCCATTTGGTTCCTTTGCCTAAGCTGCCTTCCTCTTCCGATCTGGTTCCTGTGTTTTTCCAGAACGTGGTTCGTTTGCACGGCATCCCTGAGAATATTGTGTCAGACAGAGGATCCCAGTTCGTTTCCAGGTTCTGGCGATCCTTTTGAAGTAGGATGGGCATTGATTTGTCGTTTTCGTCTGCTTTCCATCCTCAGACTAATGGACAGACGGAGCGAACCAATCAGACTTTGGAGGCTTATTTGAGGTGTTTTGTCTCTGCGGATCAGGACGATTGGGTGACATTCTTGCCGTTGGCTGAGTTTGCCCTTAATAATCGGGCTAGTTCCGCCACCTTGGTTTCGCCTTTTTTCTGCAACTCTGGTTTCCATCCTCGCTTTTCTTCGGGTCATGTGGAGCCTTCTGACTGTCCTGGGGTGGATTCTGTGGTGGATAGGTTGCAGCAGATCTGGAATCATGTGGTGGACAACTTGAAGTTGTCACAGGAGAAGGCTCAGCGCTTTGCCAACCGCCGTCGCGGTGTGGGTCCCCGACTACGCGTTGGGGATTTGGTATGGCTTTCTTCCCGCTTTGTTCCTATGAAGGTCTCCTCTCCCAAATTTAAACCTCGTTTTATTGGGCCTTACAAGATATTGGAAATCCTTAATCCTGTATCTTTTCGTCTGGATCTTCCTGTGTCGTTTGCTATTCACAATGTATTTCATAGGTCCTTGTTGCGGCGGTACATTGTGCCTGTAGTTCCTTCTGCTGAGCCTCCTGCTCCGGTGTTGGTTGAGGGCGAGTTGGAGTACGTGGTGGAGAAGATCTTGGATTCTCGCCTCTCCAGGCGGAGGCTTCAGTACCTGGTCAAGTGGAAGGGCTATGGTCAGGAGGATAATTCCTGGGTGGTCGCCTCTGATGTTCATGCGGCCGATTTAGTTCGTGCCTTTCATGCCGCTCATCCTGATCGCCCTGGTGGTCGTGGTGAGGGTTCGGTGACCCCTCACTAAGGGGGGGGTACTGTTGTGAATTTGCTTTTTGCTCCCTCTAGTGGTTACTAGTTTTTTGACTCTGGTTTTTCTGTCATTCCTTTTATCCGCACCTGGGTCGTTAGTTAGGGGTGTTGCTATATAAGCTCCCTGGACCTTCAGTTCAATGCCTGGCAACGTAGTTATCAGAGCTAGTCTGCTGTGCTCTTGTCTACTGATCCTGGTTCCAGTTATATCAGCTAAGTCTGCCTTTTGCTTTTTGCTATTTGTTTTGGTTTTGTATTTTTGTCCAGCTTGTTCCAAATCTATATCCTGACCTTTGCTGGAAGCTCTAGGGGGCTGGTGTTCTCCCCCCGGACCGTTAGACGGTTCGGGGGTTCTTGAATTTCCAGTGTGGATTTTGATAGGGTTTTTGTTGACCATATAAGTTACCTTTCTTTATTCTGCTATCAGTAAGCGGGCCTCTCTGTGCTAAACCTGGTTCATTTCTGTGTTTGTCATTTCCTCTTACCTCACCGTCATTATTTGTGGGGGGCTTCTATCCAGCTTTGGGGTTCCCTTCTCTGGAGGCAAGAAAGGTCTTTGTTTTCCTCTACTAGGGGTAGCTAGATTCTCCGGCTGGCGCGTGTCATCTAGAATCAACGTAGGAATGATCCCCGGCTACTTCTAGTGTTGGCGTTAGGAGTAGATATATGGTCAACCCAGTTACCACTGCCCTATGAGCTGGATTTTTGTATTCTGCAGACTTCCACGTTCCTCTGAGACCCTCGCCATTGGGGTCATAACAGTTTGCCAGGCCAGTATTAAATGTTTAATGCATTGCAGAAGAGGGATTATAAGAAAGAAGATTCTGAGTTTTTTTTTTTTTTTTTTCTTTTTCCCCTTTACCTCAGAGTGGCTATGCTTGCTGCAGACATGAATGTCCAGACCTTGATTACAAGTGTGGACCAGCTGGCTACTCGTGTGCAGGGCATACAAGACTATGTTATCAAAAATCCTAGGTCAGAACCTAAAATACCGATTCCTGAACTGTTTTCCGGAGACAGGTTTAAGTTTAGGAATTTCGTGAATAATTGTAAATTGTTTTTGTCCCTGAGACCCTGTTCATCTGGAGATTCTGCTCAGCAAGTAAAAATTGTTATTTCGTTCTTACGGGGCGACCCTCAGGATTGGGCTTTTTCGCTGGCGCCAGGAGATCCGGCATTGGCTGATCTTGATGCGTTTTTTCTGGCGCTCGGTTTACTTTATGAGGAACCCAATCTTGAGATTCAGGCAGAAAAGGCCTTGCTGGCTATGTCTCAGGGGCAAGACGAGGCTGAAGTGTATTGCCAAAAATTTCGGAAATGGTCCGTGCTGACACATTGGAACGAGTGTGCACTGGCCGCTAATTTTAGAAATGGCCTTTCTGAAGCCATTAAGAATGTTATGGTGGGTTTTCCCATTCCCACAGGTCTGAATGATACTATGGCATTGGCTATTCAAATTGACCGGCGGTTGCGGGAGCGCAAAACCGCAAATTCCCTCATGGTGTTGTCTGAACAGACACCTGATTTAATGCAATGTGATAGAATCCTGACTAGAAATGAGCGGAAAATTCATAGACGCCAGAATGGCTTGTGCTACTACTGTGGTGATTCTACACATGTTATCTCAGCATGCTCTAAACGTATAGCTAAGGTTGTTAGTCCTGTCACCGTTGGTAATTTGCAACCTAAATTTATTCTGTCTGTAACTTTGATTTGCTCACTGTCATCTTATCCTGTCATGGCGTTTGTAGATTCAGGTGCTGCCCTGAGTCTCATGGATCTCTCATTTGCTAAGCGCTGTGGTTTTACTCTTGAACCATTAGAAAATCCTATTCCTCTTAGGGGTATTGATGCTACACCATTGGCAGCAAATAAACCGCAGTATTGGACACAGGTTACCATGTGCATGACTCCTGAACACCGCGAGGTGATACGTTTCCTGGTTTTGCATAAAATGCATGATTTGGTTGTTTTGGGGCTGCCATGGTTACAGACCCATAATCCAGTCCTGGACTGGAAGGCTATGTCAGTCTCAAGTTGGGGCTGTCGTGGTATTCATGGGGATTCCCTGCCTGTGTCTATTGCTTCTTCTACGCCTTCGGAAGTTCCGGAGTATTTGTCTGATTATCAGGATGTCTTCAGTGAGTCTGAGTCCAGTGCACTGCCTCCTCATAGGGACTGTGACTGTGCTATAGATTTGATCCCGGGCAGTAAATTTCCTAAGGGAAGACTGTTTAATCTGTCGGTACCTGAACATACCGCTATGCGTTCATATATCAAGGAGTCTCTGGAGAAAGGACATATTCGTCCGTCTTCTTCCCCTCTTGGTGCGGGATTCTTTTTTGTGGCAAAAAAGGACGGATCTTTGAGACCTTGTATTGATTATCGGCTTTTGAATAAGATCACTGTCAAATTTCAGTATCCTTTACCGCTGTTGTCTGACTTGTTTGCCCGGATTAAGGGTGCCAAGTGGTTCACCAAGATAGACCTTCGTGGTGCGTACAACCTTGTGCGCATTAAGCAAGGTGATGAATGGAAAACCGCATTCAATACGCCCGAAGGTCATTTTGTGTACTTAGTGATGCCTTTTGGGCTCTCCAATGCGCCTTCAGTTTTTCAGTCCTTTATGCATGACATTTTCCGGAAGTATCTGGATAAATTTTTGATTGTTTATCTGGATGATATTTTGGTTTTTTCTGATAATTGGGATTCGCATGTGGAGCAGGTCAGGTTGGTCTTTAAAATTTTGCGTGAAAATTCTTTGTTTGTCAAGGGCTCAAAGTGTCTCTTTGGTGTACAGAAGGTTCCCTTTTTGGGGTTCATTTTTTCCCCTTCTGCTGTGGAGATGGACCCAGTCAAGGTCCGAGCTATTCTTGATTGGACTCAGCCCTCGTCAGTTAAGAGTCTTCAGAAGTTCTTGGGCTTCGCTAACTTCTACCGTCGTTTTATCGCTAATTTTTCTAGCATTGTGAAACCTTTGACGGATATGACCAAGAAGGGCTCCGATGTAGCTAACTGGGCTCCTGCTGCCGTGGAGGCTTTTCAGGAGTTGAAACGCCGGTTTACTTCGGCGCCTGTTTTGTGCCAGCCTGACGTCTCACTTCCCTTTCAGGTTGAGGTGGATGCTTCGGAGATTGGGGCAGGGGCCGTTTTGTCGCAGAGAGGCCCTGGTTGCTCTGTTATGAAACCTTGTGCCTTTTTCTCTAGGAAGTTTTCGCCTGCCGAGCGAAATTATGATGTGGGCAATCGGGAGTTGTTGGCCATGAAATGGGCATTTGAGGAGTGGCGTCATTGGCTCGAGGGTGCTAAGCATCGTGTGGTGGTCTTGACTGATCACAAAAATCTGATGTATCTCGAGTCTGCTAAACGCCTTAATCCGAGACAGGCCCGCTGGTCATTGTTTTTCTCCCGCTTTGATTTTGTTGTCTCGTATTTACCAGGTTCAAAGAATGTGAAGGCCGATGCTCTTTCTAGGAGCTTTGTGCCTGATGCTCCTGGAGTCACTGATCCTGTTGGTATTCTTAAAGATGGAGTTATCTTGTCAGCTATTTCTCCGGATCTGCGACGTGTGTTGCAGAGATTTCAGGCTGATAGGCCTGAGTCTTGTCCACCTGACAGACTGTTTGTCCCGGATAAGTGGACCAGCAGAGTCATTTCCGAGGTTCATTCCTCGGTGTTGGCAGGTCACCCGGGAATTTTTGGCACCAGAGATCTGGTGGCCAGGTCCTTTTGGTGGCCTTCCTTGTCAAGGGATGTGCGGTCATTTGTGCAGTCCTGTGGGACTTGTGCTCGAGCTAAGCCTTGCTGTTCTCGTGCCAGCGGTTTGCTCTTGCCCTTGCCTGTCCGGAAGAGACCTTGGACACATATCTCCATGGATTTCATTTCTGATCTTCCGCTATCTCAGGGCATGTCCGTTATCTGGGTGATATGTGATCGCTTCTCCAAGATGGTCCATTTGGTTCCTTTGCCTAAGCTGCCTTCCTCTTCCGATCTGGTTCCTGTGTTTTTCCAGAACGTGGTTCGTTTGCACGGCATCCCTGAGAATATTGTGTCAGACAGAGGATCCCAGTTCGTTTCCAGGTTCTGGCGATCCTTTTGTAGTAGGATGGGCATTGATTTGTCGTTTTCGTCTGCTTTCCATCCTCAGACTAATGGACAGACGGAGCGAACCAATCAGACTTTGGAGGCTTATTTGAGGTGTTTTGTCTCTGCGGATCAGGACGATTGGGTGACATTCTTGCCGTTGGCTGAGTTTGCCCTTAATAATCGGGCTAGTTCCGCCACCTTGGTTTCGCCTTTTTTCTGCAACTCTGGTTTCCATCCTCGCTTTTCTTCGGGTCATGTGGAGCCTTCTGACTGTCCTGGGGTGGATTCTGTGGTGGATTCTGTGGTGGATAGGTTGCAGCAGATCTGGAATCATGTGGTGGACAACTTGAAGTTGTCACAGGAGAAGGCTCAGCGCTTTGCCAACCGCCGTCGCGGTGTGGGTCCCCGACTACGCGTTGGGGATTTGGTATGGCTTTCTTCCCGCTTTGTTCCTATGAAGGTCTCCTCTCCCAAATTTAAACCTCGTTTTATTGGGCCTTACAAGATATTGGAAATCCTTAATCCTGTATCTTTTCGTCTGGATCTTCCTGTGTCGTTTGCTATTCACAATGTATTTCATAGGTCCTTGTTGCGGCGGTACATTGTGCCTGTAGTTCCTTCTGCTGAGCCTCCTGCTCCGGTGTTGGTTGAGGGCGAGTTGGAGTACGTGGTGGAGAAGATCTTGGATTCTCGCCTCTCCAGGCGGAGGCTTCAGTACCTGGTCAAGTGGAAGGGCTATGGTCAGGAGGATAATTCCTGGGTGGTCGCCTCTGATGTTCATGCGGCCGATTTAGTTCGTGCCTTTCATGCCGCTCATCCTGATCGCCCTGGTGGTCGTGGTGAGGGTTCGGTGACCCCTCACTAAGGGGGGGGTACTGTTGTGAATTTGCTTTTTGCTCCCTCTAGTGGTTACTAGTTTTTTGACTCTGGTTTTTCTGTCATTCCTTTTATCCGCACCTGGGTCGTTAGTTAAGGGTGTTGCTATATAAGCTCCCTGGACCTTCAGTTCAATGCCTGGCAACGTAGTTATCAGAGCTAGTCTGCTGTGCTCTTGTCTACTGATCCTGGTTCCAGTTATATCAGCTAAGTCTGCCTTTTGCTTTTTGCTATTTGTTTTGGTTTTGTATTTTTGTCCAGCTTGTTCCAAATCTATATCCTGACCTTTGCTGGAAGCTCTAGGGGGCTGGTGTTCTCCCCCCGGACCGTTAGACGGTTCGGGGGTTCTTGAATTTCCAGTGTGGATTTTGATAGGGTTTTTGTTGACCATATAAGTTACCTTTCTTTATTCTGCTATCAGTAAGCGGGCCTCTCTGTGCTAAACCTGGTTCATTTCTGTGTTTGTCATTTCCTCTTACCTCACCGTCATTATTTGTGGGGGGCTTCTATCCAGCTTTGGGGTTCCCTTCTCTGGAGGCAAGAAAGGTCTTTGTTTTCCTCTACTAGGGGTAGCTAGATTCTCCGGCTGGCGCGTGTCATCTAGAATCAACGTAGGAATGATCCCCGACAACTTCTAGTGTTGGCGTTAGGAGTAGATATATGGTCAACCCAGTTACCACTGCCCTATGAGCTGGATTTTTGTATTCTGCAGACTTCCACGTTCCTCTGAGACCCTCGCCATTGGGGTCATAACACTGGTGATGCCATTCGGGCTTTCTAATGCTCCATCTGTGTTTCAGTCCGTTATGCATGACATCTTCCGAAAGTATTTGGATAGATTCATTATTGTATATTTGGATGATATTTTGGTCTTTTCGGATGATTGGGAGTCTCATGTGAAGCAGGTCAGAATGGTGTTCCAGGTTCTTCGTGCTAATTCTTTGTTTGTGAAGGGGTCTAAATGTCTCTTCGGAGATCAGAAGGTTTGCTTTTTGGGTTTCATTTTTTCCCCTTCTACTATCGAGATGGATCCTGTTAAAGTTCAGGCCATTTATGATTGGACTCAGCCTACATCTGTGAAGAGCCTTCAGAAATTCTTGGGCTTTGCTAATTTTTACCGTCGCTTCATCGCTAATTTTTCTAGTGTTGTTAAACCGTTGACTGATTTGACCAAGAAAGGTGCTGATGTGGTGAATTGGTCCTCTGCGGCCGTTGAGGCTTTCCGGGAGTTGAAACGTTGTTTCTCTTCGGCCCCTGTGTTGTGTCAGCCAGATGTTTCGCTCCCTTTTCCGGTCGAGGTTGATGCTTCTGAGATTGGAGCAGGGGCTGTTTTGTCTCAAAGATCTTCTGATGGCTCTGTGATGAAGCCATGTGCTTTCTTTTCTAGAACGTTTTTGCCTGCTGAGCGTAATTATGATGTTGGCAATCGGGAGTTGTTGGCTATGAGGTGGGTGTTTGAGGAGTGGCGACATTGGCTTGAGGGAGCCAAGCATCGCGTAGTGGTCTTAACGGATCACAAGAATCTGCCTTATCTCGAGTCTGCTAAGCGGTTGAATCCTAGACAGGCTCGATGGTCGCTATTTTTCTCCCGTTTCAATTTTGTGGTTTCATACCTTCCGGGTTCTAAGAATGTGATGGCCGATGCCCTTTCAAGGAGTTTTGTGCCTGATTCCCCGGGAGTTCCTGAGCCGGCTGGTATTCTCAAAGAGGGGGTAATTCTGTCTGCCATCTCACCTGATTTGCGGCAGGCGCTGCAGGAGTTTCAGGCTGATAGACCTGACCGTTGTCCAGCAGAGAAACTGTTTGTCCCTGATAGATGGACTAGTAGAGTTATTTCTGAGGTTCATTGTTCGGTGTTGGCTGGTCATCCTGGGATTTTTGGTACCAGAGATTTGGTGGCTAGGTCCTTTTGGTGGCCTTCCTTGTCACGGGATGTGCGTTCTTTTGTGCAGTCTTGTGGGACTTGTGCTCGGGCCAAGCCCTGCTGTTCTCATGCCAGCGGGTTACTTTTGCCCTTGCCAGTCCCGAAAAGGCCTTGGACGCATATTTCCATGGATTTTATTTCAGATCTCCCTGTCTCTCAACGGATGTCGGTCATCTGGGTGGTTTGTGATCGCTTCTCTAAGATGGTCCATTTGGTACCCTTGCCTAAATTACCTTCCTCCTCTGATTTGGTTCCTCTATTTTTCCAGCATGTGGTTCGTTTGCATGGCATTCCGGAGAACATCGTGTCGGACAGAGGTTCCCAGTTTGTTTCAAGGTTTTGGCGGTCCTTTTGTGCTAAGATGGGCATTGATTTGTCTTTCTCTTCGGCTTTCCATCCTCAGACAAATGGCCAAACCGAACGAACTAATCAGACTTTGGAGACCTATCTGAGATGCTTTGTTTCTGCTGATCAGGATGATTGGGTGACCTTCTTGCCATTGGCTGAGTTCGCCCTTAATAATCGGGCCAGTTCGGCTACTTTGGTTTCGCCTTTTTTTTTGTAATTCTGGTTTTCATCCTCGTTTTTCTTCAGGGCAGGTTGAGCCTTCGGACTGTCCTGGTGTGGATTCTGTGGTGGACAAATTTGGACTCATGTAGTGGACAATTTGACATTGTCCCAGGAGAAGGCTCAACGTTTCGCCAACCGCCGTCGCTGTGTTGGTCTCCGACTTCGTGTTGGGGATTTGGTTTGGTTGTCGTCTCGTCATGTCCCTATGAAGGTTTTTTCTCCTAAGTTTAAGCCTCGTTTCATTGGTCCTTATAAGATTTCTGAAATTCTCAATCCTGTGTCGTTTCGTTTGGCCCTTCCAGCTTCTTTTGCCATCCATAATGTGTTCCATAGGTCGTTGTTGCGGAGATATGTGGCGCCTATGGTTCCCTCCGTTGACCCTCCTGCTCCGGTGTTGGTCGAGGGAGAGTTGGAGTATGTGGTGGAGAAGATTTTAGATTCTCGTATTTGGAGATGGAAACCTCAGTACCTGGTCAAATGGAAGGGCTATGGTCAGGAGGATAATTCCTGGATTTTCGCCTCCGATGTCCATGCGGACGAGTTGGTTCGTGCCTTTTATTTGGCTCGTCCTGATCGGCCTGGGGGCTCTGGTGAGGGTTCGGTGACCCCTCCTCAAGGGGGGGTACTGTTGTGAATTCCGTTCTTGAACTCCCTCCTGTGGTCATGAATGATACTTCGGCGAGTTCTGTCCGTGGACTCCCTCTGGTGGCTTTGAGTGGAACTGCTGGTTCTGAGGTTGCTTCCTCAGCTGCCCTCGTTTGCGGCTAGGTTGGCTTCTCTATTTAACTCCACTCAGATCGTTACTCCATGCCAGCTGTCAATGTATCAGTACTGGTTCAGATCTCTCTTGGATCTTTCTGATGACCTGTCTACTCCAGCAAAAGCTAAGTCCCTGCTGGTTCATTTGTTGTTCATTGTGTACTGAATATATTTCTTAGTACTTGCTAAGTTCTAGTCCAGCTTGCTAACATGACATTGCCTTGCTAGCTGGAAGCTCTGGGTTGCAGAGTGGCACCTCCGCACCGTGAGTCGGTGCGGGGGTCTTTTTGCACACTCTGCGTGGCTTTTTGTAGTTTTTTGTGCTGACCGCATAGATCCCTTTCCTATCCTCAGTCTATTTAGTAAGTCTGGCCTCCTTTGCTGAAACCTGTTTCATCCCTGTGTTTGTGACTTTCCTCTTAACTCACAGTTAATATATGTGGGGGGCTGCCTTTACCTTTGGGGAATTTCTCTGAGGCAAGGTAAGGCTTATTTTCCTATCTTTAGGGGTAGTTAGCTCTTAGGCTGTGAAGAGGCGTCTAAGGAGAGTTAGGTACGCTCCACAGCTATTTCTAGTGTGTGTGTTATAGGATCAGCATTTGCGGTCAGCAGAGTTCCCACTTCCCAGAGCTTGTTCTGTCTTTTAGTTTAACCATCAGGTCATTCCAGGTGCACCTAACCACCAGGTCCATAACAGTGGAGATACAAAGTACAGGTGTGTATTTACAATCATGTATTTACAATGATGGTCCAGCCATCTTCAGGGGGTGGGGGGTAGATGGAGATAGTGAATGGGCTACACACACAAACATAAAATTACTTTGATTAGTGAACATGATAGGCCGCTCTGAACAAATGTGTTTGGAGCGAACGCCTAAAACTATGCAAATTGTGGATGGTCCTAATATCTTGGGGTAGAGCATTCCAGGGGATTGGCGAAGCACGGGAGAAGTATTGGATTCGGGAGTGGGAGGTACGGATTAGTGCAGAGGTTAGTCGAAAGTCATTTGCAGAACGCAGTGGTCGGTTAGGCCGATAGACAGAAATGAGGGAGGAGATGTAAGGGGGTGCCGCACTGTGGAGAGCTTTGTGGGTGAGAACAAGTACTTTGAATTGTATCCTGTAATAAATGGGCAGCCAGTGTAACAACTGGCGAAGAGCGGACGCATCCGAGTAACGATTAGCCAGATGGACAACCCTGGCTGCTGCATTAAGGATAGACTGGAGAGGGGAAAGTCGAGTGAGGGGGAGGACAATTAATAGAGAATTGCAGTAGTCCAGGTGGGAGTGGATCAGGGCGACAGTGAGGGTTTTTCATGGTGAGAAAAGGGTGGATTCTAGAGATGTTCTTTAGGTGTAAGCAGCACGAGCGGGCAAGAGATTGTATATGGGAGGTGAAGGAGAGATCGGAGTCAAACATAACACCCAGACAGCGTGCCTGCTGCCTAGGCGTTATTATGGTGCCACCCACGGAGATGGAAATGTCAGATTTAGGGAGGTTAGTAGACGGCGGGAGCAGAAGAAGTTCAGTTTTGGAGACGTTGAGTTTCAGATAGAGAGCGGACATGATGTTGGAGACTGCAGACAGACAGTCAGTGGCATTCTGTAGTACAGCGGGGGTACGGTCAGGGGGTGACGTGTATAGTTGTGTGTCATCAGCATAAAGATGGTACTGAAAGCCAAATCTGCTGATGGTCTGTCCAATTGGGGCTGTGTAGAGGGAGAAGAGAAGGGGCCAAGGACTGAGCCCTGAGGTACCCCGACAGTGAGAGGAAGAGGAGATGAAGTGGAGCCAGAGAACAGAACACTGAAGGAGCGGTCAGAAAGATAGGAGGAGAACCAGGAGAGCGCAGTGTCCTTAATGCCTAGTGACTGGAGCCTAGAGAGTAGGAGAGGGTGGTCAACAATGTCGACAGCTGTAGAAAGGTCGAGAAGAATGAGCAAAGAGTGGTCACCATTACATTTTGCTGTCAGAAGGTCATTGGACACTTTGATGAGTGCAGTTTCTGTCGAATGTAGGGGCGGAACCCGGACTGTGAAGGGTCTAGGAGGGAATGAGTGGAGAGGGAATGAGTGGAGAGGTAACGGGTAAGGTGGGAGTAGATCAGGCGCTCCAAAAGTTTAGAGATGAAGGGGAGATTGGAGACTGGTCTGTAGTTGTTTGTGCAGGATGGGTCGAGAGTGGGTTTCTTTAGTAATGGAGTAATGATAGAGTGTTTGAAGGAGGAGGGGAAAATGCCAGAGGAGAGGGAGAGATTAAAGATTGTAGTTAGGTGAGTTGTGATAACTGGAGAGAGAGACTGGAGGAGGTGTGAGGGAATGGGGTCTGTGGTGCATGTAGTCGGACGAGAAGAGGAGAGGAGCTTGGAGACTTCTTCTGTGATGGGATCGAATGTGGAGACTGAGCCAGGGGAGATGCAGGGAGGGATGGGAGTCATTGCACTTGGTGGCTCGGAGTGGATTTCCTGATGGATATTGTCTATTTTCTCTATAAAGTGGGAGGCCAAGTCATCAGCACAAATGTCTGTGATAGGGGCTTGTGCTTTTGGCCTGAGGGAGAGAAAGGTGTCAAAAAGTTTCTTGGGGTTGTTGGATAGTGAGGAGATCAGGGTGGTGAAGTAGGTCTGTTTGGCTAGGTGAAGGGCAGAGGTATAGGTCCTTAACATAAATTTGAAGTGTATGAAGTCTTCTGGTGTGCATGTTTTCCTTCATAAGCGTTCAGCACACCTAGAGCATCGCTGGAGAAATCGGGTTTGCGATGTAAGCCAGGGCTGTTTCACTCTGTGTTTGGAGGTTCTGAGGGTGAGGGGAGCTGCTTGCTGCACATCTCGTATTTGTCTTGAAGGGATCTATCCACTATGGATTAGTGTCAGACCATCTGAAACAACGGATACTGGAAGCCTGTGCTAACATTTCTTCTGTGGTGTTGCTATCAGTGTGTCAAGAGTGGGAGAAGAGTGTTGCGTTGACAATCCAACACAATGGGCAGCACTTTGAACACATTTTATGAGTGGTAATAAACTTGTAAATAACTCATGAAAGAATAAAGTTAAGTTAAAACCAAGCACACCATTGTTTTTCTTGTGAAATTCTCAATTAGCTTGGTGTGTCACATGAGCCTCCGCCCATTGAAAAAAATAAAATTGGAGCCAAAATGGCCGACTTCAAAATGGCCACCATGGTCACCACCCATCTTGAAAAGTTTTCCCCCTCCCATATACTAATGTGCCACAAACAGGAAGTTGATATCACCAACCATTCCCATTATATTTAGGTGTATCCATATAAATGGCCCACCCTGTATAAAAGGAAGGGTCTGGCACAGGAGATCTAGAAAAGTAGGATCTGACAGGGTCTGATATCCAAGAGATCTGTGGAAGGAGGGGTTTGGAAAAACAGTGGTCTCGTCACTTACAAAAGCAGTGAAAATAGTGGTATGGAACTTAAAACCGCTGGTAAGGAATGGTGTGAAACATTGAAGAGCTGTAAAAGGAAAGGTGTAGAAAGCTGTAAAAAGAGATCTGGAGAATGAAGTCTAGCTCATGGCTGTGGTCACTCTCATATCAACCATAGGAGCATGGCTTCACTATGAATTGTAAATCACAGCCATAGAAAGAAGAGATATCACTCTCTTCCTACCATTAGCTCTATGACATCCTCTGACGTGGTCAATAGTGAACAACAGTCTGGTTTGGTGACACTGCTGTCCTTGTGTAATTAGGTCCTTCCTGACTTCAAAGTGCCACACAGAGCAAAGGCTCAGATAGGATGGTGCCATGTACCATAAATGAATACTGTCTGTTTTGTGACAGGTGTAGGTTCTATATACCGTACACTGCTCAAAAAAATAAAGGGAACACTTAAACAACAGAATATAACTTCAAGTAAATCAAACTTCTGTGAAATCAGACTGTCCACTTAGGAAGCAACACTGATTGACAATCAATTTCACATGCTGTTGTGCAAATGGAATAGACAACAGATGGAAATTATTGGCAATTATCAAGACACCCTCAATTAAGGAGTGGTTCTGCAGGTAGGGACCACAGACCACATCTCTGTACCAATGCTTTCTGGCTGATGTTTTGGTCACTTTTGAATGTTGGTTGTGCTTTCACACTCATGGTAGCATGAGACGGACTCTACAACACACACAAGTGGCTCAGGTAGTGCAGCTCATCCAGGTTGGCACATCAATGCGAGCTGTGGCAAGAAGGTTTGCTGTCTTTGTCAGCGTAGTGTCCAGAGGCTGGAGGCGCTACCAGGAGACATGGAGGGGGCCGTAGGAGGGCAACAACTCAGCAGCAGGACCACTACCTCCACCTTTGTGCAAAGAGGAACAGGAGAAGCACTGCCAGAGCCTTGCAACATGATCTCCAGCAGGCAAAAAATGTGCATGTGTCTGCACAAACAGTTAGAAACCAACTCTATGAGAATGGTATGAGTGCCCGACGTCCACAGATGGGGGTTGTGCTCACAGCCCAACACAGTGCAGGATGCTTGGCATTTGATACAGAACACCAGGATTGGCAAATTCGCCACTGGCGCCCTGTGCTCTTCACAGATGAAAGCAGGTTCACACTGAGCACATGTGATAGATGTGACAGAGTCTGGAGACGCCGTGGAGAGTGATCTGCTGCCTTCAACATCCTTCAGCATGACCGGTTTGGCAGTGGGTCAGTAATGGTTTGAGGTGGCATTCCTTTGGAGGGCCGCACAGTCCTCCATGTGCTCGCCAGAGGTAGCCTGACTGCCATTAAGTACTGAGATGAGATCCTCAGACCCCTTGTGAGACCATATGCTGGTGCGGTTGGTCGTGGGTTCCTCCTAATGCAGGACACTGCCAGACCTCATGTGGCTAGAGTGTGTCAGCAATTCCTGCAAGATGAAGGTGCAGCGGCCCAGAGTCCTGGTCGTTGCAGTACTGTGGCTTCGCCACTATGGGGAGCTGTGGTGCGTCCGATGGCGCTGAAGGAGCTCATCTGATCAGGTATCACAGACACCAATATATTTCACAGCTGGGCCTCCGGGGGGAGCAAAGGGTGCTATTCATTAGGCCACTCCCCACCATAGTGGGTAAACTGGGGGTCAGGCAGGAAGTTAGTCAGAAGCTGACTGGGTCGGAACCAGGCAACACCTTGTGGCAGAGGGTGTTGTAGGGGAAGAGACAGTAGGGTCTCTGTCATGGGTGGGATCCTGACAGAGGCTTGGCAACAAGAAAGAAAGCAACGGGACCGTGCCTGCACTGAGAAGCGGCGGTGCCCTAAGGAAGGACGAGAAGAGAGATATATTGTGCTGAGTGAGAAACGAGATCGAAGCAATAGGAGAATACCAGTAGGGGTGATGCTGTGAGAAAGGGGCAACATCCTACTGAGGCGCACAACCGGTGGCCGGAACGCCGAGGGAGTATTTCAATAGACAGCTTCAAGCAATACTCTAAACAGCGGCAGGACAGTCAGTCTCAGGCGGGCTGTCTCACCTAAATCACCTATGAAGTCTTGGGAGGCAATTGCGGGAGAGGGGCGTCTCTAGGGTCCCGGAAGAACTCCAGGCCTACCCGACAAACGGGTGCCGTTCTAACTGTAACATCAGGAAGGGACGGATGATTAGCAGAACATCATCTAATCGAGTTGTGAGGGAACTTAAAAAACAGACACAACAGTTGTGGGGTACTTTCCGTAAGCACAGCAGGGAAGGACTACAACACATAGCGCTAAGAAGGAAGGCACTGATTTCCACTTGTGAAGAGAGCTCTGGAAGTGCCATTGGACCGGCCGGACTTGCGCAGCCTGGTGAACCGTATTCTGGACTGAGTACTCAGAGATCTCCAGTAAAGAGGTAAAGAGACTGCAACCTGGTGTCCTCGTTATTTACCGCGACCTGCACCCCACAACTGCACCGCTACACCACCACTTACTGCACCGGACGTCCCCCACTGACAGACAGGGCCACGGACCGGGTCTAGCCACCGTGACAACCCCAGGACTGAGATCCAGAGGCCCGGCTCCGGGTACCCCTCGGCCCTGCGGCGGTGTGGGGGCGCTTCAAATTTTGGCGTCACGAACAGGATCTACTTAAGCCTGAAGAATCAGGTCATGTGTGCCTTGGAACTGTGAGTTACTGTGTTTGGACTGTATTATGTTGCAAAGACTGTGTCCCGACATTCCCCGCCAAAACCGCCGCCATTATAACACTATGTGGTGCGCAGGGAGCATGGGGCGTGTCCTCGTGGGCGTGGCTTGGAAGAATGGCGCGAAGATGGAGCCCGCCCCTCACCGTTATTACTATGTCCAGAGAATGTGCCCATCAAGGAGAAGGGCCCACCTCCTAGTGTGGGATGGTGGAGGAGAGAAAGGCCGCCCTCCGGACGGGGAGGGGCAAGAACTGCTGGAGACCACAAGGAAGAATCCGATTGGCAGCATGGAGCACGGAAGCCACCCCGGAGAGGGAGAGGAGACCTGTGCCAGGTTCTACCAATGGGAGCCGGCGGAGTCTTTACCAGGCTGCATCAGTAATCAGGAAATCCTCGGGGCGGAAGTGGAGGAGCTGTGCCAGTAGTTCCGGAGTCTGTGCCAGCGAGCAACCATCCCTGGCGAGGGGCCGCACCAGGCATCGCTCTCACCATCGACTACAGAGGAGACCGACACCGGAGATGCGGCGGGAGCAGGTAACGGCGCCGACCCGGGCGTGGCGATTGAGGAGCCCCTATTGGTGGATGTAGACTCGCCCCCACCACGACCACCCGGACGGGTGTGTAGCCGCATTGAATGCGAGAGGCCCTGGGAAACTCTGCAGACGGCCGATCGCCCCCTACAGCCCATTAAACAACCCACGCAGCTCCAGGGAGAATGGGTAACCTTCAAATGGACCCGCGCGGCCACTACCAATCTGATGGGGTTCCCAGGGGATGCCCAGGAGGAGGGGGAGAGTGTCGAGGTCATCCGCCAGAGGGAATACCGCCAACGGCTGCGGCAACAAGAAGAGGAGTGGGCCCGCAAGAAGGAGCTCCGACGTCAGGCTGAGCGGGAGAAAGACCTTCAGAAGAAAGCCCAAGTTAGGCAGGCTACTGAGGAGAATTGGGGTCCGCAGCGATATGGTGTGGTCAACACCTTCCGGATGCAGGGAGGTTGGGGCTTTATTAAGGAGCCCGGTCTCGCCTTGGAAGTGTTTGTAAACCGGCGGGATGTAGAGGCGCATCTCATTGAGGGACACCCAGGCCGGGATCTCTATCCAGGAGACCGAGTTAAGTACACCCGCCACTGGGGGGATCAAGGATGGTATGCCTTGCATGTACGTAAATACAAGCCGGAAGTGACATTACCACCCCCTGATGATTCCCCAAGACCTGCGGCCATTCCCCCGATCTCCCTGTGTGCCAAGTGTCTGCGGACCATCACTCCGAGGAGAACCGTAAGTACCCAGACCCCTATCCAGGGTGCAGATGCCCTTTATGTGGTGGCGGGAGGAGGGCAGTACTCACGGAGGTCGCCCCCAGACTTAGAAGAATAAACCTCGATACCCTGAATCTGTAAATAGTTACTGTTCCACTACTTTGTTGCTATACCCGTAAAGGGTTAACTCTTAAAGGGATCCCTTTGTTGACCCGGGATCCCTATTGTTTGTTTTTTGTTACTAAAAGTTTTGCACAAGTTTTAAAAACTGCTGAATCATGAACAGTGCATGATCTGAACTCTTTTGTATATAGTTTGCACCTTATTAAAGGCGCTCCCTACTGGTTTTACTTAAACAAGGACTCTTTGCGAAGATACCGCACTGGAACCTTTGATGAGTATGGACTGGTAGCCTGAGAAGATACGCTACCTCACAGAGACTTGGTCCTCTCTTAAAGGGGATGTTCATTTGTCACGCTTCGATAGTAATATTGCTTAAGATGAGTAGCAATAATGTCTTGACCAAAGGAAATGATGATAATGTTTATATGAGAAAAGTTATATGTGTTTAACTGGTTACATGTGAAGAAATATTGATAATGTTCCTTAGAAGAAAGTGTGAGAGCTAGAAGAAAGATGCAGTGGGCCCGTAGGGGTAGACAGAGTATCCTGCATAGTCGGAAGTAAGAAAGTAGTAATGAAGGTTGATGATATAAGGAAATAGTTAATAATGTTGATAAGGTAATGGGGATAGAAGGTAGACCCTGAGTCCTCCATAGAAAGTTAAGAAGAGTTAATAATGTGTTACCGAGGACAGAGAGTGAACCCGTAGGGGTTAGGTGGTAGGTCCTCTTAAGAGTCATATGTAGATGGCTCAGTGCTTCCAAAATCGAAAGTAATGTTATGTTCTATACCATGTATAGCAGCTGAAAAGGCAGTAGGTCCTGGCTGAACGGGACGGTCCTGTAACAGAAAGGAGAGGCAGTAGGTCTGGTGCCGATAGGACAGGCGGTCCTGCAGATTAACAGAAGGAGAATAAAAAAGTTGATATGCCTTATAATGTGATTATAGGAAGGTCTTTAGTGGATACAGAGTGTATGTCCTTAAAGACAATGTTAAATTATTGTTCAACAATTTTGCACTAAGTAGAATACCCGGTTGGGTAACAGGAGTTATTTATAGCCTGTAATTTATAATGTTTTAATATTTAACTATGTTTGTAACGTTCAAGTGTCCTCACCTCCCATAAAGGGAAGCCTGTTCAAGTATGCTTATGTTATTGCACTCAACAAAAATTGTAAGTCTTTTTGCTAAACTTGTATTGTTGTTTTCTTCCCAGTCCCGGAGTACTGTGTTTAACCAGGGGGGAGTGCAGCGGCCCAGAGTCCTGGTCGTTGCAGTACTGTGGCTTCGCCACTATGGGGAGCTGTGGTGCGTCCGATGGCGCTGAAGGAGCTCATCTGATCAGGTATCACAGACACCAATACATTTCACAGCTGGGCCTCCGGGGGGGGGGGAGCAAAGGGTGCTATTCATTAGGCCACTCCCCACCATAGTGGGTAAACTGGGGGTCAGGCAGGAAGTTAGTCAGAAGCTGACTGGGTCGGAACCAGGCAACACCTTGTGGCAGAGGGTGTTGTAGGGGAAGAGACAGTAGGGTCTCTGTCAGGGGTGGGATCCTGACAGAGGCTTGGCAACAAGAAAGAAAGCAACGGGACCATGCCTGCACTGAGAAGCGGCGGTGCCCTAAGGAAGGACGAGAAGAGAGATATATTGTGCTGAGTGAGAAACGAGATCGAAGCAATAGGAGAATACCAATAGGGGTGATTGTTGTGAAATTGGATTTTGGGCTCCCCCGGTGGCCACTGGTGGAATTGAACTGGTGTGCATCATCCTCTCTGTTCACCTGTTTCCATCAGGATGTGGGAGTCGCTATTTAGCCTTGCACCTCTGTCACTTCCATGCCGGTCAACATTGTAATCAGAAGCCTTTCTGTGCATGTTCCTGCTGCTAGACAACTCCCAGCTAAGTTGGACTTAGTCCTTGTTTGTTTTTGCATTTTGTTCCAGTTCACAGCTGTAGTTTCGTTTCTGTGTCTGGAAAGCTCTTGTGATCTGAAATTGCCACTCTGATGTTATGAGTTAATACTAGAGTCTTAAAGTAATTTCAGGATGGTATTTTGATAGGGTTTTCAGCTGACCATGATAGTGCCCTTTCTGTCTTCCTGCTATCTAGTAAGCGGACCTCAATTTTGCTAAACCTATTTTCATACTACGTTTGTCATTTCATCTAAAATCACCGCCAATATTTGTGGGGGCCTCTGTCTGCCTTTCGGGGAAATTTCTCTAGAGGTGAGCCAGGACTATATTTTCCTCTGCCAGGATTAGTTAGTCCTCCGGCCGGCGCTGGGCGTCTAGGGATAAAACGCAGGCTACGCTACCCGGCTACTGTTAGTTGTGCGGCAGGTTTAGTTCATGGTCAGTTTAGTTTCCATCCTTCCAAGAGCTAGTTCGTATGTTTGCTGGGCTATGTTCTCTTGCCATTGAGAACCATAACAGTTTGACCGGCCTTAAAAGGGTTAAATTAATTGACAGAGAAAGGAGAGAAAAGAGAAGTCTGCTGAAGATTTTTTTTTTTTTTTTTCTCAGTTCTGAGTGTGCTTGTAATTGAATCTCTTGCAAGTCTGCCTATATTGCAGCCTTTCTCTCTCTCTCTCCTTCTAATCCTGGAATGGCTCTGTGTTCACCTGTTTAAAATGGATATTCAGAGTTTAGCTGCAGGTTTGAATAATCTCACCACGAAAGTTCAAAACTTACAAGATTTTGTTGTTCATGTTCCTATATCTGAACCTAGAATTCCTTTGCCTGAATTTTTCTTGGGGAATAGATCTTGCTTTCAAAATTTCAAAAATAATTGCAAGTTGTTTTTGTCCCTGAAATCTCGCTCTGCTGGAGATCCTGCTCAGCAGGTCAGGATTGTGATTTCTTTGCTCCGGGGCGACCCTCAGGATTGGGCTTTTGCGTTGGCTCCAGGGGATCCTGCGTTGCTCAATGTGGATGCGTTTTTTCTGGCCTTGGGGTTGCTTTATGAGGAACCTCAGTTAGAACTTCAGGCGGAAAAGGCCTTGATGTCCCTATCTCAGGGGCAAGACGAAGCTGAAATATACTGCCAGAAATTCCGTAAATGGGCTGTGCTTACTCAGTGGAATGAGTGCGCCCTGGCGGCGAATTTCAGAGAGGGTCTCTCTGATGCCATTAAGGATGTTATGGTGGGGTTCCCTGTGCCTGCGGGTCTGAATGAGTCCATGACAATGGCTATCCAGATCGATAGGCGTCTGCGGGAGCGCAAACCTGTGCACCATTTGGCGGTGTCTACTGAGAAGACGCCAGAGAATATGCAATGTGATAGAGTTCTGTCCAGAAGTGAACGGCAGAATTTTAGACGAAAAAATGGGTTGTGCTTCTATTGCGGTGATTCAACTCATGTTATATCAGCATGCTCTAAGCGTACTAAGAAGCTTGATAAGTCTGTTTCAATTGGCACTTTACAGTCTAAGTTTATTCTATCTGTGACCCTGATTTGTTCTTTATCATCTATTACCGCGGATGCCTATGTCGACTCTGGTGCCGCTTTGAGTCTTATGGATTGGTCCTTTGCCAAACGCTGTGGGTATGATTTGGAGCCTCTTGAAACTCCTATACCCCTGAAGGGGATTGACTCCACCCCATTGGCTAGCAATAACCCACAATACTGGACACAAGTAACTATGCGGATTAATCCGGATCACCAGGAGATTATTCGCTTTCTTGTGCTGTATAACCTACATGATGTGTTGGTGCTTGGATTGCCATGGCTGCAATCTCATAACCCAGTCCTTGACTGGAAAGCTATGTCTGTGTTAAGCTGGGGATGTAAGGGGACGCATGGGGACGTACCTGTGGTTTCCATTTTATCATCTATTCCCTCTGAGATTCCTGAATTCTTGACTGAATATCGTGACGTTTTTGAAGAACCTAAGCTTGGTTCATTACCTCCGCACCGGGAGTGCGATTGTGCCATAGATTTGATTCCGGGTAGTAAATACCCTAAGGGTCGTTTATTTAATCTGTCTGTGCCTGAACATGCTGCTATGCGAGAATATATAAAGGAGTCCTTGGAAAAGGGACATATTCGTCCTTCGTCATCTCCCTTAGGAGCCGGTTTTTTCTTTGTGGCTAAGAAAGATGGCTCTTTGAGGCCGTGCATTGATTATCGGCTTTTGAATAAAATCACGGTTAAATATCAGTATCCGTTGCCACTGCTGACTGATTTGTTTGCTCGCATAAAGGGGGCCAAGTGGTTCTCTAAGATAGATCTTCGTGGGGCGTATAATTTGGTGCGAATTAAGCAGGGGGATGAGTGGAAAACCGCATTTAATACGCCCGAGGGCCACTTTGAGTATTTGGTGATGCCTTTTGGTCTTTCAAATGCCCCTTCAGTCTTTCAGTCCTTTATGCATGACATTTTCCGTGATTATTTGGATAAATTTATGATTGTGTATCTGGATGATATTTTGATTTTTTCGGATGACTGGGACTCTCATGTCCAGCAGGTCAGGAGGGTTTTTCAGGTTTTGCGGTCTAATTCCTTGTGTGTGAAGGGTTCTAAGTGCGTTTTTGGGGTTCAAAAGATTTCCTTTTTGGGATATATTTTTTCCCCCTCTTCCATCGAGATGGATCCTGTCAAGGTTCAGGCTATTTGTGATTGGACGCAACCCTCTTCTCTTAAGAGTCTTCAGAAATTTTTGGGCTTTGCTAACTTTTATCGTCGATTTATTGCTGGTTTTTCTGATGTTGTTAAACCATTGACTGATTTGACTAAGAAGGGTGCTGATGTTGCTGATTGGTCCCCTGCTGCTGTGGAGGCCTTTCGGGAGCTTAAGCGCCGCTTTTCTTCCGCCCCTGTGTTGCGTCAGCCTGATGTTGCTCTTCCTTTTCAGGTTGAGGTCGACGCTTCTGAAATCGGAGCTGGGGCGGTTTTGTCGCAGAGAAGTTCCGATTGCTCCGTGATGAGACCTTGTGCTTTTTTCTCGCGTAAATTTTCGCCCGCCGAGCGGAATTATGATGTTGGGAATCGGGAGCTTTTGGCCATGAAGTGGGCTTTTGAGGAGTGGCGTCATTGGCTTGAGGGGGCTAGACATCAGGTGGTGGTATTGACTGACCACAAAAATCTAATTTATCTTGAGTCCGCCAGACGCCTGAATCCTAGACAGGCGCGCTGGTCGTTGTTTTTCTCTCGGTTTAATTTTGTGGTGTCCTACCTGCCGGGTTCTAAGAATGTTAAGGCGGATGCCCTTTCTAGGAGTTTTGAGCCTGACTCCCCTGGTAATTCTGAACCTACAGGTATCCTTAAGGATGGAGTGATATTGTCTGCCGTTTCTCCAGACCTGCGGCGGGCCTTGCAGGAGTTTCAGGCGGATAGACCTGATCGTTGCCCACCTGGTAGACTGTTTGTTCCTGATGATTGGACCAGTAGAGTCATTTCTGAGGTTCATTCTTCTGCGTTGGCAGGTCATCCTGGAATCTTTGGTACCAGGGATTTGGTGGCAAGGTCCTTCTGGTGGCCTTCCCTGTCTCGAGATGTGCGAGGCTTCGTGCAGTCTTGTGACGTTTGTGCTCGGGCCAAGCCTTGTTGTTCTCGGGCTAGTGGATTGTTGTTGCCCTTGCCTATCCCGAAGAGGCCCTGGACGCACATCTCGATGGATTTTATTTCGGATCTTCCTGTTTCTCAGAAGATGTCTGTCATCTGGGTGGTGTGTGATCGTTTCTCTAAGATGGTCCATTTGGTTCCCCTGCCTAAGTTGCCTTCTTCTTCCGAGTTGGTTCCTCTGTTTTTTCAAAATGTGGTCCGTTTGCATGGTATTCCGGAGAATATCGTTTCTGACAGAGGTACCCAATTCGTGTCTAGATTTTGGCGAGCATTCTGTGCTAGGATGGGCATAGATTTGTCTTTTTCGTCTGCTTACCATCCTGAGACTAATGGCCAGACCGAGCGGACGAATCAGACCTTGGAGACATATTTGAGGTGTTTTGTGTCTGCAGATCAGGATGATTGGGTTGCTTTTTTGCCTTTAGCGGAGTTTGCCCTCAATAATCGGGCCAGTTCTGCCACCTTGGTGTCTTCCTTTTTCTGTAATTCGGGGTTTCATCCTCGATTTTCTTCTGGTCAGGTGGAATCTTCGGATTGTCCTGGAGTGGATGCTGTGGTGGAGAGGTTGCATCAGATTTGGGGGCAGGTAGTGGACAATTTGAAGTTGTCCCAGGAGAAGACTCAGCTTTTTGCCAACCGCCAGCGTCGGGTTGGTCCTCGGCTTTGTGTTGGGGACTTGGTGTGGTTGTCTTCTCGTTTTGTCCCTATGAGGGTTTCTTCTCCCAAGTTTAAGCCTCGGTTCATCGGCCCGTACAAGATATTGGAGATTCTTAACCCTGTGTCCTTCCGTTTGGACCTCCCTGCATCTTTTTCTATTCATAATGTTTTTCATCGGTCATTATTGCGCAGGTATGAGGTACCGGTTGTGCCTTCCGTTGAGCCTCCTGCTCCGGTGTTGGTTGAGGGCGAGTTGGAGTACGTTGTGGAAAAAATCTTGGACTCCCGTGTTTCCAGACGGAAACTCCAGTATCTGGTCAAATGGAAGGGATACGGTCAGGAGGATAATTCTTGGGTGACTGCCTCTGATGTTCATGCCTCCGATTTGGTCCGTGCCTTTCATAGGGCTCATCCTGATCGCCCTGGTGGTTCTGGTGAGGGTTCGGTGCCCCCTCCTTGAGGGGGGGGTACTGTTGTGAAATTGGATTTTGGGCTCCCCCGGTGGCCACTGGTGGAATTGAACTGGTGTGCATCATCCTCTCTGTTCACCTGTTTCCATCAGGATGTGGGAGTCGCTATTTAGCCTTGCTCCTCTGTCACTTCCATGCCGGTCAACATTGTAATCAGAAGCCTTTCTGTGCATGTTCCTGCTGCTAGACAACTCCCAGCTAAGTTGGACTTAGTCCTTGTTTGTTTTTTACATTTTGTTCCAGTTCACAGCTGTAGTTTCGTTTCTGTGTCTGGAAAGCTCTTGTGATCTGAAATTGCCACTCTGATGTTATGAGTTAATACTAGAGTCTTAAAGTAATTTCAGGATGGTATTTTGATAGGGTTTTCAGCTGACCATGATAGTGCCCTTTCTGTCTTCCTGCTATCTAGTAAGCGGACCTCAATTTTGCTAAACCTATTTTCATACTACGTTTGTCATTTCATCTAAAATCACCGCCAATATTTGTGGGGGCCTCTGTCTGCCTTTCGGGGAAATTTCTCTAGAGGTGAGCCAGGACTATATTTTCCTCTGCCAGGATTAGTTAGTCCTCCGGCCGGCGCTGGGCGTCTAGGGATAAAACGCAGGCTACGCTACCCGGCTACTCTTAGTTGTGCGGCAGGTTTAGTTCATGGTCAGTTTAGTTTCCATCCTTCCAAGAGCTAGTTCGTATGTTTGCTGGGCTATGTTCTCTTGCCATTGAGAACCATAACAGGTGATGCTGTGAGAAAGGGGCAACATCCTACTGAGGCGCACAACCGGTGGCCGGAACGCCGAGGGAGTATTTCAATAGACAGCTTCAAGCAATACTCTAAACAGCGGCAGGACAGTCAGTCTCAGGCGGGCTGTCTCACCTGTCATGTTCTCAATGGCAAGAGAACATAGCATCAGCATATATAGGAACTAGCTCTTGGAAGATGGGAACTGAGCTGACCATGAACTAAACCTAACACACAACTAGCAGTGGCCGGGTAGCATGCCTACGTTGATTCTAGATGCCCAGCACCAGCCGGAGGACTAAATAATACTAGCAGAGGAAAATATTAGTCCTAGCTCACCTCTAGAGAAATACCCCGAAAGGAGACAGAGGCCCCCCACATGTATTGGCGGTGAATTAAGATGAAATAACAAACGTAGTATGAAAATAGGTTAAGCAAATTTGAGGTCCACTTACTACATAGCAGAAGACAGAAAGGACACTTTCATGGTCAGCTGAAAAACCCTATCAAAAACACCATCCAGAAATTACTTTAAAACTCTGGCATTAACTCATAACACCAGAGTGGCAATTCCTGTTCACAAGAGCTTTCCAGACACAGTAACGAAACTACAGCTGTGAACTGGAACAAAAATGCAAAAACAAACATGGACAAGAGTACAACTTATCTAGTAGTTGTCTAGGAGCAGGAACAAGCACAGAGAGGCTTCTGATAACATTGTTGACCGGCAAGCAACTAACAGAGCAGCAAGGTTATATAGCGACTCCCACATCTTGATGGGAACAGGTGAACAGAGAAGATGAAGACACCAGTTCAATTCCACCAGTAGCCACCGGGGGAGCCCAGAATCCAAATTCACAACAGTACCCCCCCCTCAAGGAGGGGGCACCGAACCCTCACCAGAACCACCAGGGCGATCAGGATGGGCCCTATGAAAGGCACGAACCAAATCAGAGGCATGAACATCAGATGCATTCACCCAAGAATTATCCTCCTGGCCGTATCCCTTCCACTTGACCAGATACTGGAGTCTCCGTCTGGAAACACGAGAGTCTAAGATTTTCTCCACAACGTACTCCAACTCACCCTCAACCAACACCGGAGCAGGAGGCTCAACGGAAGGCACAACCGGTACCTCATACCTGCGCAATAATGACCGATGAAAAACGTTATGAATAGAAAAGGATGCAGGGAGGTCCAAACGGAAGGAAACAGGGTTAAGAATCTCCAATATCTTATATGGGCCGATGAACCGAGGCTTAAACTTAGGAGAAGAGACCCTCATAGGGACAAAACGAGAAGACAACCACACCAAATCCCCAACACAAAGCCGAGGACCAACACGACGGTGGCGGTTGGCAAAAAGCTGAGTCTTCTCCTGGGACAACCTCAAATTGTCCACCACCTGCCCCCAGATCTGATGCAATCTCTCCACCACAGCATCCACTCCAGGACAATCCGAAGATTCCACCTGACCAGAGGAAAATCGAGGATGAAACCCCGAATTACAGAAAAACGGGGACACCAAAGTGGCAGAGCTGGCCCGATTATTGAGAGCGAACTCTGCCAAAGGCAAAAAAGCAACCCAATCATCCTGGTCAGCAGACACAAAACACCTCAGATATGTCTCCAGGGTCTGATTAGTCCGCTCGGTCTGGCCATTCGTCTGAGGATGGAAAGCGGACGAAAAAGATAAATCTATGCCCATCCTAGCACAGAATGCCCGCCAAAATCTAGACACGAATTGGGTCCCTCTGTCAGAAATGATATTCTCAGGAATACCATGCAAACGAACAACATTTTGAAAAAACAGAGGAACCAACTCGGAAGAAGAAGGCAACTTGGGCAGAGGAACCAAATGGACCATCTTAGAGAAACGGTCACACACCACCCAGATGACAGACATCTTCTGAGAAACAGGCAGATCTGAAATAAAATCCATCGAGATGTGCGTCCAAGGCCTCTTAGGAATAGGCAAGGGCAACAACAATCCACTAGCCCGAGAACAACAAGGCTTGGCCCGAGCACAAACGTCACAAGACTGCACAAAGCCTCGCACATCTCGTGACAGGGAAGGCCACCAGAAGGACCTTGCCACCAAATCCCTGGTACCAAAAATGCCAGGATGACCTGCCAACGCAGAAGAATGAACCTCAGAGATGACTCTACTGGTCCAATCATCAGGAACAAACAGTTTATCAGGTGGGCAACGATCCGGTCTATCCGCCTGAAACTCCTGCAAGGCCCGACGCAGGTCTGGAGAAACGGCTGACAATACCACTCCATCCTTAAGGATACCTGTGGGCTCAGAGTTACCAGGCGAGTCAGGCTCAAAACTCCTAGAAAGGGCATCCGCCTTAACATTTTTAGAACCCGGCAGGTATGACACCACAAAATTAAACCGAGAGAAAAATAATGACCAGCGCGCCTGTCTAGGATTCAGGTGCCTGGCGGTCTCAAGATAAATCAAATTTTTGTGGTCAGTCAATACCACCACCTGATGTCTGGCCCCCTCAAGCCAATGGCGCCACTCCTCAAAAGCCCACTTCATGGCCAAAAGCTCCCGATTCCCAACATCATAATTCCGCTCAGCGGGCGAAAATTTACGGGAAAAGAAGGCACAAGGCCTCATCACGGAACAGTCAGAACTTTTCTGCGACAACACTGCCCCAGCTCCGATCTCAGAAGCGTCGACCTCAACCTGAAAAGGTAGAGCAACATCAGGCTGACGCAACACAGGGGCAGAGGAAAAACGGCGCTTAAGCTCCCGAAAGGCCTCCACAGCGTCAGGGGACCAATCAGCAACATCAGCACCCTTCTTAGTCAAATCGGTCAATGGCTTAGCAATATCCAAAAAACCAGCAATAAATCGACGATAAAAGTTAGCAAAGCCCAAAAATTTCTGAAGACTCTTAAGAGAAGAGGGCTGCGTCCAATCACAAATAGCTTGAACCTTGACAGGATCCATTTCAATGGAAGAGGGGGAAAAAATATATCCCAAAAAGGAAATCCTCTGTACCCCAAAAACACACTTAGAACCCTTCACACACAAAGAATTAGACCGCAAAACCTGGAAAACCCTCCTGACTTGCTGGACATGAGAGTCCCAGTCATCCGAAAAAATCAGAATATCATCCAGATACACAATCATAAATTTATCCAAATAATCGCGAAAAATATCATGCATAAAGGACTGGAAAACTGACGGAGCATTTGAAAGACCAAAAGGCATCACTAAATACTCAAAGTGGCCCTCGGGCGTATTAAATGCGGTCTTCCACTCATCCCCCTGCCTGATTCGCACCAAATTATACGCCCCACGAAGGTCAATCTTAGAGAACCACTTGGCCCCCTTTATGCGAGCAAACAAATCAGTCAGCAACGGCAATGGGTATTGATATTTAACAGTGATTTTGTTCAAAAGCCGATAATCGATACATGGTCTCAAAGAGCCGTCTTTTTTTGACACAAAGAAAAAACCGGCTCCTAAGGGAGATGACGATGGACGAATATGTCCCTTTTCCAAGGACTCCTTTATATATTCTCGCATAGCAGCATGTTCAGGCACAGACAGATTAAACAAACGACCCTTTGGGTATTTACTACCCGGGATTAAATCTATGGCACAATCGCACTCTCGGTGCGGAGGTAACGAACCAAGCTTGGATTCTTCAAAGACGTCACGATAGTCAGACAGGAACTCAGGAATTTCAGAGGGAATAGATGATGAAATGGAAACCACAGGTACATCCCCATGAGCCCCCTTACATCCCCAGCTCAACACAGACATAGCTCTCCAGTCGAGGACTGGGTTGTGAGATTGCAGCCAAGGCAATCCTAGCACCAAATTATCATGTAGATTATACAGCACCAGAAAGCGAATAATCTCCTGGTGATCCGGATTAATACGCATAGTTACTTGTGTCCAGTATTGTGGTTTATTATTAGCCAATGGGGTGGAGTCAACCCCCTTCAGAGGAATAGGAGTCTCCAAAGGCTCTAAATCATACCCACAGCGTTTGGCAAAGGACCAATCCATAAGACTCAAAGCGGCGCCAGAGTCGACATAGGCGTCCGTGATAATAGATGACAAAGAGCAAATCAGGGTCACAGATAGAATAAACTTAGACGGTAAGGTGCAAATGGAAACAGATTTATCAAGCTTTTTAGTGCGCTTAGAGCATGCTGATATAACATGAGTAGAATCACCACAATAGAAACACAACCCATTTTTCCGTCTAAAATTCTGCCGCTCACTTCGGGACAGAATTCTATCACACTGCATACTCTCTGGCGACTTCTCAGTGGACACCGCCAGATGGTGCACTGGTTTGCGCTCCCGCAAACGCCTATCGATCTGAATAGCCATTGTCATGGACTCATTCAGACCCGCAGGCACAGGGAACCCCACCATAACATCCTTAATGGCATCAGAGAGACCCTCTCTGAAAGTCGCCGCCAGGGCGCACTCATTCCACTGAGTAAGCACAGACCATTTACGGAATCTTTGGCAGTAAATCTCCGCTTCATCTTGCCCCTGAGATAGGGACATCAAAGTTTTTTCTGCCTGAAGCTCCAAATGAGGTTCGTCATAAAGCAACCCCAAGGCCAGAAAAAACGCATCCACATTGAGCAACGCAGGATCCCCTGGTGTCAATGAGAAAGCCCAGTCTTGAGGGTCGCCCCGGAGCAAGGAAATCACAATCCTGACCTGCTGTGCAGGGTCTCCGGCAGAGCGAAATTTCAGGGACAAAAATAATTTGCAATTATTTCGAAAATTCTGAAACCCAGATCTATTCCCCGAGAAAAATTCCGGCAAAGGAATTCTCGGCTCAGATACAGGTGCATGACAAACAAAGTCTTGCAAATTTTGTACCTTCGTGGCGAGATTATTCAAACCTGCAGTTACACTCTGAAGATCCATTACTAACAGGTGGACACAGAGCCATTCAAAGATTAGAAGGAGAAAAAAAAAAAAAAAAAAAAATCTCAGCAGACTTCTTATTTCTCTCCTTTCTCAGCCAAGGATTTTAACCCTTTAGTGGGCCGGTCAAACTGTCATGTTCTCAATGGCAAGAGAACATAGCATCAGCATATATAGGAACTAGCTCTTGGAAGATGGGAACTGAGCTGACCATGAACTAAACCTAACACACAACTAGCAGTGGCCGGGTAGCATGCCTACGTTGATTCTAGATGCCCAGCACCAGCCGGAGGACTAAATAATACTAGCAGAGGAAAATATTAGTCCTAGCTCACCTCTAGAGAAATACCCCGAAAGGAGACAGAGGCCCCCCACATGTATTGGCGGTGAATTAAGATGAAATAACAAACGTAGTATGAAAATAGGTTAAGCAAATTTGAGGTCCACTTACTACATAGCAGAAGACAGAAAGGACACTTTCATGGTCAGCTGAAAAACCCTATCAAAAACACCATCCAGAAATTACTTTAAAACTCTGGCATTAACTCATAACACCAGAGTGGCAATTCCTGTTCACAAGAGCTTTCCAGACACAGTAACGAAACTACAGCTGTGAACTGGAACAAAAATGCAAAAACAAACATGGACAAGAGTACAACTTATCTAGTAGTTGTCTAGGAGCAGGAACAAGCACAGAGAGGCTTCTGATAACATTGTTGACCGGCAAGCAACTAACAGAGCAGCAAGGTTATATAGCGACTCCCACATCTTGATGGGAACAGGTGAACAGAGAAGATGAAGACACCAGTTCAATTCCACCAGTAGCCACCGGGGGAGCCCAGAATCCAAATTCACAACACTCACCTAAATCACCTATGAAGTCTTGGGAGGCAATTGCGGGAGAGGGGCGTCTCTAGGGTCCCGGAAGAACTCCAGGCCTACCCGACAAACGGGTGCCGTTCTAACTGTAACATCAGGAAGGGACGGAAGATTAGAAGAACATCATTTAATCGAGTTGTGAGGGAACTTAAGAAACAGACACAACAGTTGTGGGGTACTTTCCGTAAGCACAGCAGGGAAGTACTACAACACATAGCGCTAAGAAGGAAGGCACTGATTTCCACTTGTGAAGAGAGCTCTGGAAGTGCCATTGGACCGGCCGGACTTGCGCAGCCTGGTGAACCGTATTCTGGACTGAGTACTCAGAGATCTCCAGTAAAGAGGTAAAGAGACTGCAACCTGGTGTCCTCGTTATTTACCGCGACCTGCACCCCACAACTGCACCGCTACACCACCACTTACTGCACCGGACGTCCCCCACTGACAGACAGGGCCACGGACCGGGTCTAGCCACCGTGACAACCCCAGGACTGAGATCCAGAGGCCCGGCTCCGGGTACCCCTCGGCCCTGCGGCGGTGTGGGGGCGCTTCAAAGGCATTGAAGCTATGGACTGGCCCGCCCGTTCCCCAGACCTGAATCAGATTGAACACATCTGGGACATCATGTCTCACTCCATCCACCAACGTCACGTTGCACCACAGACTGTTCAGGAGTTGGTGGATGCTTTAGTCCAGGTCTGGGAGGAGATCCCTCAGGAGACCATCCGCTGCCTCATCAGGAGCATGCCCAGGTATTGTACAGTAGGGCGGTCATACAGGCACGTGGAGGCCACACACAATACTGAGCATATTTTCTTTGTCATGAGGCATTTCCACTGAAGTTCGATCAGCCTGTAATTTGATTTTCCACTTTGATTTTGAGTATCATTTCAAATCCAGACCTCCATGGGATATTCATTTTGATTTACAGTGATAATTGTTATGTTTTATTGTTCTGAACACATTCCACTATGCAATGAATAAAAATTAGCAACTGGAATGTTTAATTCAGAGATATCTAGGATGTGGGATTTTAGTGTTCCCTTTATTTTTTTGAGCAGTGTGTATGGGAGACTTATTTTCAGCATTGAGGCATAATGCCAAATGCAAGCATTCAAATTGTTGGCAGCGGTGGCAAGAGGAGAGCTGTCATTCACAAACTGGTGGCAGTGGTGCCAAGTGGAGAGCTGTCCCTGATAAACTGGTGGCAGTGGTAGGATATCTTCCTAATCTCCCTGACACTAGATCTAGAGAAGAAGTGGTGTGATGAACAGAGGGTCAGAGGGAGGAGTGATCTGTTAGATAAAAGAGTTGGGCAAGATGAGCTTTGCTACATGGAAGATCTGGGAAAGGAGTCATCTGTGTAAGAAGTCTCGGGAAGGTGCAGACAGTCACACAAAAGAGCCAAGTCTGAGACATAGAAAAGCGTGGGAAGGGGTGACCTTACACATAGGAAAGAGTTGGGATATGAATAATTTATTTCAGAAAATATTTGGGAAGGGAAGAATCAGGTAGAGAGAAGACCACCTTCAGGAGGGTACACCCCATAAATACCCATCAGGGGAGTACTTGTTTTGTGCTAATGGTTTAGAAAGGTCTTCTTTTGGCGCTCACCTTCTTTTGAGCATGTAATGAGTGATGTGTATGTCCTGTATTAGTCTATATCTGACATTCCCAGCCAGCAGATATGCATTATACATATTTCCCCTACTCCCAATACAGACTCATTCAAGTGGAAACTCAATTTCTCTGCCTATAGTCCTTTTGTATTGTAATCAATTGGCCATCTTGGCTCAATTTCAGGTTCAGTGTTATTAGATTTATTGTTGCTATTGTTACATTTAATGCTTTCATTTACATTTTAATATGAAGCTGACATCAGTCCTGCACAATAGGAGGAGAATGTGACCAGGGAAAGCCTGCCGCACCATCCGAGTGACCAAGTGCCCGCAGGAGGAGCCGGCCATAAGTTGTCATCATAGTGTTCATCTTCTCCGCTGTTCAAGTCAAGGAAATAAGATTTGCAAATGTGCAAGAGTTGTAAGATTTTAAGTCTGCTGTGGTCATTGTAGCCCCTACTGAGTAATGGACTTTAAGTGACCTGACAAGAGGAGTGGAGGAGGGGAGAACTTAGCCAACAAAAAAATCATCATTCCTGTTTTTCGAGCCCGGTCAGCTGTTTTCTTGGTGAAATTAATTGACAAAACAAAGCACCCAGCAATTTTCTAAAACCCAAGAAATGTCTGATGTAGCATTTTTACTTGATTAAGAGAGACAGCAAATTCCTAAAGCAAAAAGGAAATAACACAAATCCCTTAAATTTAAAGGGAATTTCTTAAGTATGTAATTTAGTGTCAATTTTTACAGGTCAGACGGTGGAAATGAACAAAAAAAGAGAAGCTTTTAGATTTTTTTGTCTATGTTTTGAGGAAGTGGCCATATTGGAGTCAAATCCTTCCTGTATTGTCTGTATATGAAATATAGCAGAATTTGTAAGATTTATTGCATTTCAATTGAAAGGGGATATGAGTTAGAAATATTACTACGACTGGTAACAGTGTACAACCCCTCTCCAAAAGAATGACAACGGAGCTGCGCAAAAAGCTTTTTCTGGGTTTGTCCTGCCATATCTAGGCCTCCATGAGATGACTCTGCTCATTCCGACCTGTACATACAGCAAAGCTGACTAGTAAATGATAGAAAATAAGCATCAGCCTAAAAGACAAGTTGAAGATGCATTTTATGAGTTTTCTTGCAAAAATAAAAAACAAACAAACAACTATTTGTTATAATAGTGTAACTCACTAAGGAAAATTGGTAGCTAAAAACTGTAACTAACCTTGTCGGTTTCTGTACAGACTAGAGATCGCTAGTCCCAAGTAATTTGTGCGTAGCCATAACCACAGAAGAGACAATGACAACTCGGAAAAAAGGCCATCGAGTGCTTCACATTCCTCCTATAGAACTGGAAGGCAGAGCATAGTGCAAAGGAAAAGGAAAATGTGCTGAAATAGATAGAGATCCCAGACTGCATGAAACAAACCACGAAATGCAAAATAAAGGTTTAAGTATTCACTGTTAGAGAATATGCCACTTACTTCCTAAAAGGAAACAGAAGATGAGTGCAGGGAAAAGAACATAAAAAAACAGAGCGATAAACCCTAGCTGGTCTTTCACTGCCTGCAGTATGGCTGGACATACAAATGAGACTATCACCAGCAGGGAATACCAGCAGAGGAAAATATATAAAGTCGCACCCGAAAGGTGATAGGTGAAACAAAAGAGTAAATGAAAACACCACTTACTCTAAAAAGACTGAAGCAAGGATTACAGAAACTAAACATAAGGAGAAAAAGTGTAACTGCTGTGATTCGGTGGACAGAGAAGTTGACCACAAAGCACAGATTCAAGGGTTTGAAACTCAGACCAGGACACAATGAAAAAATTATAATAATTCAAATTTAACATAATATAATCATTAAAGAGTTTGTCCACAACTTTATCATTGATGACCTATTCTAGGGATAGGTTCGCAATGTCCGATTGGTTGAGGGCCAACATCCTGCACTCCTGCCAATCAGCTGTTGTTAGTGTTGGAAGTGGCAGCTGCTGCTGCTCAATAGCGGAGCTGCTCCATCTTCTCATAACGGCCGCCGAAGGGTTCTGTACATGCGCCCCCAATTCAAATCAATAGGAGGTGGCTGTGCAGTACAGTGACGCAGCCGCTATCAGAAGACGGAGCACCTCCTCAATTGAGCAGTTCCGGCCGGCGGCCGCCACCTCCATTCCCGAGAACCACTGCTCAGCGGTCTTGCCAAATGTGGGACCCTGATCGATCAGACATTGATGACCTATCCAAAGGATAGATCATCAATTATTAATTAGTAGACAACCTCTTTAAAAGTGCAAGCAAAGGATATGATATAGTTGAAATAAACAGGACTGACTATAAAGTAGAGATAGCCTAAAAAAAAAAAATCACAAAATATGTTTAATATGAAAAATAAGATAAATTTGAATGTGAGTTACAACTTACTTTATTTGGCATTTAAATGAAATTGTAACACAGAGACATTAATAAAATTAAAAATATTATCAGTATTTGGAAGTTATTTAAAGGATCTCAGAATTTTGTCACAGCAAAATGGAAGGTATTTTTCCAAATTACTTTTTGAAATTCGAATGAAATAAAAAAAAAATACATTTTGGACAGTAAGTTTTAGCAAGAGTTTTAACTTAAGTCACACACAATGGCAATTGATCTCAACTTGGTAACTATATTGTCTGTCACCAACTAATTAATCTACTTATTTTGCAACCTCTTTCCCAGATCTAGTGTGTAATTAAGCCATATGTAATTAAGACATTTCAACATACATGTGCTAGAAAAACATTAGTAGCATAGTAAAAAGTACATAATAAGTGAGTAAAATACACTTTCATTTGTAACAAACTCAGCAGATCAAAATTAAACTCATGTACATACATGTAGAATTTTTTCTTTGATAATATGACTATAATGCTTCCACGTATCTACAAGAAAAAGTATCCTATGAGATGGCTCCTAGATAAAATAATATAACTACTATTGTACTGTCTATATGTACAGCACCCTTGTATACGAATATAATGAAAATAATACTCACCTCTATTTACAAAAATATAACTACTATAATACTGCTCCTATGTACAAGAATATAACTACCTATAATACTGCCCCTATGTACAAGAATATAACTACTATAATACTGCCCCTATGTACAAGAATATAACTACTATAATACTACTCCTATGTACAAGAATATAACTACTATAATACTGCTCCTATGTACAAGAATATAACTACTATAATACTGCCCATATACAGTATACAAGAATATAACTACTATAATACTGCGGCTATGTACAAGAATATAACTACTATAATACTTCCCCTATGTACAAGAATATAACTACTATAATACTGCTCCTATGTACAAGAATATAACTACTATAATACTGCCCCTATGTACAAGAATATAACTACTATAATACTGCTCCCATGTACAAGAATATAACTACTATAATACTACTCCTATGTACAAGAATATAATTAATATAATACTGCTCCTATGTACAAGAATATAACTACTATAATACTGCTCCTATGTACAAGATTATAACTACTATAATACTGCCCCTATGTACAAGAATATAACTACTATAATACTACTCCTATGTACAAGAATATAATTAATATAATACTGTTCCTATTAACAAGAATATAACTACTATAATACTGTCCCTATGTAGCAGCCCTGACGAAGAAGGTCCGGAGACCTTCGAAACGCGTAGGCTATTGTGTACCTGTGCGGCATCCGTCCTTAGCTCCTTGCCTTTTTTGCTTTTTGGTGACGTCACCGCAATCACGCCCCCTCTTCCCACCGCTCCTTGTAGCGGTTTGTCTCCTGCCCACGTGTGCCGGTCTTCTGTGTTCCAGGCGCGCGCGGCGTACATTCACCAGGGAGGACGCTCCCCACATTGTCAGGTGTTTGTGCCGCCCGGCGCTGCTGTTCTGGACACTTCACCGCCAGACACCTGAGCCGCTGGTGGCTCTTTTCTAATACCTAAGAGAACGCTGACAGCCCTTGCTGAATTATCGCCAGCATTCTACACAGCAACAACAACATCATCCAGTAAGTGTGCATTCCTCTATTATACACACACTTTCATGATTTATTGTGCCCTCACCAGGCACTTACATTGGTTCTTTCTGTGGTATTGTTGCTTTGATTATCGCCCACTGCAGTGTAGACATTAGTTTCATTTTCATTTTCATTTCCAGTGTGCCGCACGTTGTTTTCAGCTTGTTACACATTTTGTCTAGCCAGACGTTCATTTGATACAGATGTACTGTCTCATTTAGTTAGCGCGGTGTCCTTATCTATGTATTTTACTATAATACTGCCCCTATGTACAAGAATATAACTACTATAATACTGCTCCTATGTACAAGAATATAACTACTATAATACTGCTCCTATGTACAAGAATATAACTACTATAATACTGCCCCTATGTACAAGAATATAACTACTATAATACTGCCCATATGTACAAGAATATAACTAATATAATACTGCTCCTATGTACAAGAATATAACTACTATAATACTGCTCCTATGTACAAGAATATAATTAATATAATACTGTTCCTATTAACAAGAATATAACTACTATAATACTGCCCCCTATGTACAAGAATATAACTACTATAATACTGCCCCTATGTACAAGATTATAACTACTATAATACTGCCCCTATATACAAGAATATAACTACTATAATACTGCCTCTATGTACAAGAATATACCTACTATAATACTGCTCCTATGTACAAGAATATACCTACTATAATACTGCCCCCTATGTACAGGAATATAACTACTATAATATACTATAGTACTGCTCCTATGTAGAGGACTATAACTTCTCTCAGCTGTGGAGTTTTGTACTGGTTTGGTGACCGTCCTCATCCTGACATCTTGTTCTCCTGACTCCACCATGACGCCTGCAGTTAGGTAAACATGTTCTCTGTTGCAGACACTTTTCAATCACACTCAGAATGTTCTCATCTTATTGATCTCTGCCTTGCGTTGCTGCTGCCTCTCCCAGAACACCGCTATCCCTCCTGATCATTCTTCCTTTTACTTTTAATTACACCCTCTTGTTTTTTCCTGCAGCCCCCGAATAAAGAGAGAAGCTTTTTACACTTCAATTGATCAATAAGGAATTTCATCCCATTCTAATGAATGTTCGTGCAAAACATCAATGCTGAAAGCAGCCTGCCCCTCCCCCGCCACCACTCTTTATTTAGTCCTGAATTATTTATTAGCCTTGTGATACAGTAGTTAATATTTATATGTCTATAGTAGCTGCGGATTTTCCCTTACAATACCACCAGTGATTATGCTGCTTACTTACACATTATATCGACCAGCTCTCCAAGCTACAGCGTCTATTTGCGTTGAAGAATCCATATTGTATTAATATTCTTGAGGAACCGGGATGTAACCTGACAGCGCAGTGACACTGACTTACTGTACGGCTCAGATCTTATTGTCTCATTATGAGACTGATTTTACTGTAACCTGTGATTTATATACACCACAGAGGCCGAAACCGAGAAGATTGGATTGATGTGCACTTGAAAAATTAATATTGATAATTCCTTATTTGTAAGAAAGGAGCCTCACACCGACAGCAAAAGTCACACCTACATTATCTCAATGAAATATTGGGTGTAAAAATTGTCTGCTGGCTAATTTAGGCTTCCCTGTGAAATGAATTTTTTACATAAATCCGGAGAAAATTAAAATATCAAATATGAATTGCAATAAATGTTTATTATATATCCACATCACATTACTGATTCTGTACTGATCCTGAGTTACATCCTGTATTATACCCCAGAGCTGCACTCACTATTCTGCTGGTGCAGTCACTGTGTACATACATTACATTACTGATCCTTAGTTACATCCTGTATTATACCCCAGAGCTGCACTCACTATTCTGCTGGTGCAGTCACTGTGTACATACATTACATTACTGATCCTGAGTTACCTCCTGTATTATACCCCAGAGCTGCACTCACTATTCTGCTGGTGCAGTCACTGTGTACATACATTACATTACTGATCCTGAGTTACATCCTGTATTATCCTCCAGAGCTGCACTCACTATTCTGCTGGTGCAGTCACTGTGTACATACATTACTGATCCTGAGTTACCTCCTGTATTATACCCCAGAGCTGCACTCACTATACTGCTGGTGCACTCACTGTGTACATACATTACATTACTGATCCTGAGTTACATCTTGTATTATACTCCAGAGCTGCACTCACTATTCTGCTGGTGCAGTCACTGTGTACATACATTACATTACTGATCCTGAGTTACATCCTGTATTATACTCCAGAGCTGCACTCACTATTCTGCTGGTGCAGTCACTGTGTACATACATTACATTACTGATCCTGAGTTACATCCTGTATTATACTCCAGAGCTGCACTCACTATTCTGCTGGTGCAGTCACTGTGTACATACATTACATTACTGATCCTGAGTTATATTCTGTATTATACCCCAGAGCTGCACTCACTGTTCTGCTGGTGCAGTCACTGTGTACATTACATTACAGATCCTGGGTTACCTTCTGTGTTATACTCCAGAGCTGCGCTCACTACTCTGCTGGTGCAGTCACTGCATACATACATTACATTACTGATCCTGAGTTACATCCTGTATTATACCCCAGAGCTGCACTCACTATTCTGCTGGTGCAGTCACTGTGTACATACATTACATTACTGATCCTGTACTGATCCTGAGTTACATCCTGCATTATACTCCAGAGCTGCACTCACTATACTGCTGGTGCAGTCACTGTGTACATACATTACATTACTGATCCTGAGTTACATCCTGTATTATGCTGCACAGCTGCACTCACTATTCTGCTGGTACAGTCACTGTGTACATACATTACTGATCATGAGTTACATCTTGTATTATACTCCAGAGCTGCACTCACTATTCTGCTGGCACAGTCACTGTGTACATACATTACTGATCCTGAGTTACATCCTGTATTGTTCTCCAGAGCTGCACTCACAACTCTGCTGGTGCAGTCACTGTGTACATACATTGCTGATCCTGAGTTACATCCTGTATTATACCCCAGAGCTGCATTCACTATTCTGCTGGTGCAGTCATTGTGTACATACATTACTGATCCTGTACTTATCTTGAGTTACATCCTGTATTATACACCAGAGCTGCACTCACTATTCTGCTGGTGCAGTCGCTGTGTACATACATTACATTACTGATCCCGAGTTACATCCTGTATTATACTCCAGAGCTGCACTCACTATTCTGCTGGTGTAGTCACTGTGTACATACATTACATTACTGATCCTGAGTTACCTCCTGTATTATACTCCAGAGCTGCACTCACTATTCTGCTGGTGCAGTCACTCTGTACATACATTACATTACTGATCCTGAGTTACATCCTGTATTATACTCCAGAGCTGCACTCACTATTCTGCTGGTGCAGTCACTGTGTACATACATTACTGATCCTGAGTTACATCCTGTATTATACTCCAGAGCTGCACTCACTATTCTGCTGGTGCAATCACTGTGTACATACATTACATTACTGATCCTGAGTTACCTCCTGTATTATACTCCAGAGCTGCACTCACTATTCTGCTGGTGCAGTCACTGTGTACATACATTACATTACTGATCCTGAGTTACATCCTGTATTATACTCCAGAGCTGCACTCACTATTCTGCTGGTGCAGTCACTGTGTACATACATTACATTACTGATCCTGTTACATCCTGTATTATACTCCAGAGCTGCACTCACTATTCTGCTGGTGCAGTCACTGTGTACATACATTACATTACTGATCCTGAGTTACATCCTGTATTATACCCCAGAGCTGCACTCACTATTCTACTGGTGCAGTCACTGTGTACATACATTACATTATTGATTATGACTTTCATCCTGTATTATACTCCAGAGCTGCACTCACTATTCTGCTGGTGCAGTCACTCTGTGCATACGTTATATGTCTTATCTTGTACTGATTTGTAGCAAAATTTGCTGAATTTTAAAACTTTGTCATTAGTACATTTTATTACATTACCATTGTTATCTTTCTCCTCTTTTTAACTATTGGTGAATGTTGCAAAAATGTATAAGGTTTATTGCTTGTTGTTATTTGTGAATTTTTGGCAGACAACCTTTACTAAGCAGTTGTTTTGTCTATGGTCAAATATCCTGAAGATTGTGAGTGTCTGGATCATGTCATTTATTAGAAAATTGTAGAACTTGAAGTTGTACACAGCGATTCTGCTACGTTTATGTTGTATTCAATTGTGTATAAGTGTTTGCCTCCTTCCTGAATTCCTTCTTTTGCATGTTTGTCACACTTAAATGTTTCCGATCACCAAACAAATGTAAATATTAGACAAAGATAACACAATTAATCACAAACTTCAGTTTATAAATAAAGTTCTTTATTATTAAGGGAAGAAGAAATCCAAATCTACAGGGCCCTGTGTGAAAAATAACTAGTTGGGCCATGTTTAACATCAACAACTGCAATCAAGTGTTTGCGATATCTGGCAATGAGTCTTTTACAATGCTTCGGAGGTATTTTAACCATTCATCTTTGCAGAATTGTTGTAATTCAGCCACATTGGATGGTTTCCGAGCATGAACCGCCTTTGTAAGGTCATGCTACAGCATCTCAATCGGATTAAGGTGACGACTTTGACTAGGCCAGTCCAAAGTCTTAATTTTGTTTTCTTTAAGCCATTCAGAGGTGGACTTGTTGGTTTGCTTTGGATCATTGTCCTGCTGCATAACCCAAGTGCGCTTCAGTCTGAGGTCATGAACAGATGGCTGGACATTCTCCTGAAGAAGCAAAACAGCCCCAGACCATCACACTACCACCACCATATTTTACTGTTGGTATGATGTTCCTTTTTCTTTTCTGAAATGATGTGTTACTTCAATGCCAGATGTAATGGGACATACTGTACACCTCCCAAAAAGTTCAACTTTTGTCTCGTCAGTCCACAGAGTATTCTGGCAAAAGTCTTGGGGATCATCAAGATGTTTTCTGGCAAAACTGAGACTTTCTTTTATGTTCTTATTGCTCAGCGGTGGTTTTCGTCTTGGAACTCTGCCATGCAGACCATTTTTGCCCAGTCTCTTTTTTATGGTGGAGTCATGAACACTGACCTTAACTGAAGCAAGTGAGGACTGCAGTTCTTTTGATGCTTTTGTGGGGTCTTTTGTAACTTCTTGGATGAGTTGACGCTGTGTTCATGGAGTAATTTTAGTCCGCCGGCCACTCCTGGGAAGGTTCACCACTGTTCGATGCTTTTGCCATTTGTGGATAATGGCTCTCACAGTGGTTCACTGGAGTCCCAAAGACTGATAGATCTCAATCACTTTTTTTCCTATTTGCTCCAGAATTTCTTTGGATCACGGCATGATGTCTAGGTTTTGAGGATCTTTTGATCTACTTCACTTTGTCAGGCAGGTCCTTTTTAAGTGATTTCTTTATTGAGAACAGGTTTGACAGTAATCATGCCTGGGTGTGGCTAGGGAAATATAACGCCGCT